>NC_083351.1:43635000-43939891 GCF_030254825.1 Meriones unguiculatus
GGAGGTGCCTCAGTGCATAGAAACATCCACCGAGCAAGCCAAGGAACCTGAGTTTAATCACTGAACTCAAGTGCAGAAAGCCCCGTAGAGCAGTGTGCGTCTGTCATGGCAGCACTCCTACAAGAGCTGGGAGGCAGAGATGGGAGAGTTGCCCAGAAGCGCACAGGCCAGTATTTAGTATTGGAGAATGTAGTGCGGCAGAAATAGAGTCTCGGCCTTAATGAGGTGAAAAGTGAATTTGACACCCCAACCTCAATATGCACACGGTAGCACAAGTATGCCCGCTTGGACACACACATGTGCACACATGCTGACACACACCCAGTAATAACAATGGTCTTTGAGAGGTGTAGGCCACGAGAAGTTTGTGCTCACAAACTAAGTAATGTCTGTGAGAGAGGTTTGAGGGCAGAGGGTACCGCTCAGCTGCTAGACTGTCACAGAGCTCTGCGTTTCATTCTCTGGTACCACATCAAACTAGGCCTGGAGGTGCACGCCTTTCCTAGAACTCAGGAGACAGAAGTGAGAGGAAAGAGGTTCAAGGTCGTCTTCAGCTATATAGTGAGGTCAAAGCCAGCCTGAGCTACATGAGACCCCTGACTCACCAAGAAAGAGAGTGGGCCTTGAGGCACTCGCTTGATCCTTCCCCATTTACACACTCAGCAAGAAGGCATTGTTTAAGAAGGATGTCCATGGGAGCCAGTGAGATGGCTCATGGGTAAGAGATGTTTGCTGCCAAGACTGAAGATCTGAATTTGATCCTTGGAGCCCACATGGGGGAAGAAG
This sequence comes from Meriones unguiculatus, assembly GCF_030254825.1. Classification (NCBI taxonomy): domain Eukaryota; kingdom Metazoa; phylum Chordata; class Mammalia; order Rodentia; family Muridae; genus Meriones; species Meriones unguiculatus. The sequence goes on from NC_083351.1 coordinate 43,635,787, forward strand.
AGAATTGACTCTGAAAGTTGTGTACACACACACACACTTAATGTAATGTAATAAAAATGAAGAAACAGAGGCCTTCACCAGATGCTGAATAGTCTGACCTTCATCTTAGACTTCCAGCCACCTCCAGACTATGAACAAAAATATTTAGTTGTTCATAGATGACCCGGTCTAAGTTAACATACTACAAACAGCACCTACTTGTTCTGTTTATTCTTTTTTTATATATAAGAGTGAGCCCATAGTTCTCTCATGATACTCTGAACTGACTGAAGCTGAGTTGGCTGGTTCCTAGGGTAAATAGCAGCAGGGGATAAAATAGGTGGCGCACAGTCAGTGTGTTATAGCTTCCATATCAGGAAGGTTCATCACAAAATTCAGCCAAAGTTACAAAAGATTGCTAGCCATAAAGAATCACAACAGTCCCACATCTGGTTCTGGAGGCACTGGAGAAGGCACGTGCTCTGCCTTGGATGCTCCAAGTGACAGACAAAAGCATTATACATGGTATCTGAGGGCATTGTGTGGGCAACGTAAGCCCAGCTCCACTTTCTACAGGGTGCTGTCCCAGTCTTCATTGAACAAGAGGAGCACAAAGGCTTTCGTATCAAGGCTGGCCTGTGAGCTTGCTGGACTGGTATGCTACCTTCCGGCAAGGAAAATGGAGCATCAATCTTTAGCCAGCCACGTCTTGAAACAGTCTCATCTTTGCCATTAAACCATCTCTCTAGAGGCTGGAGAGATGACTCGGTGGTGAAGAGCACCGGGTGACCTTGCAGAGAGCCCAGGGTCAATTTCCAGCAGCCGCGTGACAGCTTACAATCATCTGTAACTCCGGTACAGGAGATGGAACACCTACCTGTGGCCTCGGCGAGCACGCCATGCACGTGGTTCGCAGTTACACTTGCGGACCACACACTTCTATACATAAAATAAAAATATTTAAATCTTACACAACCTCTCTAACATTTCTTCATGTAGGAATGTGATAAAGGTTTTATGTAGCCATCTTTGGGGTTTTAATTAGCAGTGAGGAAACACCTAAAGCTCACTAATTGTCTTGTGGTCTATATTAAAGTATACTTGAATACATACATACTATAGTAAAAAAACAAAACAAAACAAAAACAAAAGCATCTGCAAATCAGGCCACGTCACACAGACATGCAAAAGTATATTTGTTTCGTGGTGGAATAGGAGTTGCGGAAGGTAAGAAGCAACAGTTCCCTTTCATTAGTAGTGACAGGAGCAGGAATTCAAGTGGGAGAGGCTCGGGCAGAAGGAGAGAAAGTCCGGGTGGTGCGGGGAGCTGGCGAGTGACTGCTGATGCGGACACGTGCTTAAACACAAGCGGGTTGTGTTTGCGTTCATGTCTGGAGCCTTTCCATCATCACGGGGCTTACCAGAACTAATCTTAGCCCGCCTGCCTCAACTCCCCGCTTTAGATGGGACCGTTCATTCTCCCGCTGTCAGCACAAATGTGAAAATTAGGAGCCCACCTGACTGCACCTGCACTTACCCGCTTGCAGCCACAATTAGCCTCCAGCACCCTCCAAAAATGGCAAAAGCCGTTAAGCATGCCTGCAATTAAGTAATTGTGGGCATCATTAGTTGCATCGTTAGTCGCATGAGTGACTTTTATGGTCGCCATGGCTACCTCGGGATACAAAATTACCTACCTGACAAGGGAGCGTTAGAGCTAACCCCACCCCCTCCTTTTCCAATTTTGTGGAAATTGTATGCTTTTTTTGCCTCCCAATTATTACACACAAGTGAGTGAGGTATGTTTGCAAATACAAGGTATTTATGTCAGTTCCAAAAGAAATTGTCACTCTGGGTCCAGTGTGTTATCTGTTTATCTTTGTTGTCCTTTCTCTTTTTCATTTGACACACAACAAAGCAAAGCAAAGTTGTCGCTTCTTTTCTTCTGGGAAAATAACTCACTTGTGGTACGTAGGTGGCAATATAATCTTTCATTTGTATGCTCTATCCAATAAAAAAGGTTTATTTCACACCATAGCTATCTTTTCCCAATTTGAAAATCTGCTGCAGATTTCTAGTCAGAGCGCTTACTTCCTGAAAGAATTGAGATGTTTAGATCTTTTTCTCAGAGCATCTTAAGCTGAAAAGGAAAAAAGTCTAGAGACCTAGGAAAATAGTTCCTGCTGGAAGACTGATGATCTGTGAGACTGTCATTGAGAAATGCATTCTTAATGAATCACCAGCCTGAGAATGAATCATCATGTTCTGCTAAACCCCAAGAAGTATGTATTCACAGGATGGAACAGAGTAGGACAGAGAAATGCATATTTTATATTTACTTATATAATATGCTCAAGGGGCTTCATATAACCACCAATTAATCATGCCTCACTAAGAGATGTGTTTCAGACTTACCCATTAATGAGCTGAGCAGCTAGGCTATCGGTTCCATTGAAGAGCTGAGAAAGTATAGAATTAATAGGTGATCTTATGGTTTGGATCTTTTTTCAGGTGGGAGGTGGCAGAGTTGAGATGGGGTCTTACAGAGATGGCATTGAATTTGTCAAGTGGCTGAAGAAGACCTTGAACTCTTGATCCCCTTGCCTCCACCTCTCTGGTGCTGTGATAGCAGGTGCTTGGATCATAAATGTTCTCAGGAAGCAAGTCTGTTAAAGACCTGTCTTTAGGCTGATGTCACTATTGGAAGGTGATGAGAAATTGTAGGAAAAAGTAGGTCCACTGGGGGCATGACCTTGAACCTTGAAGGGTACACTGATAACAAAACTCATGTTCATCCTCATCCTCCTGTCTCTCTCTCTTTGTCTCCCTCCCATCTTAACTGGTTGCCATGAGGCAAACAGAGTTCCTCAATCTTATGGCTCCCAGCCATTATATAGTACCATCACAGGCCCAAAGCACAAGACAAATGACCACAAACAGAAAACACTGAAACCATGAGCCAAATTAAATCATTCTTCCTTTCGCATTGTTTACCTTGGATAGTTATCACAGCAAAGTGAAATGAACACAAGTGACTGGTAGCCTGCAGCTTGTCATTTGTCTGCTTGGTCTCATTTGCCATGGTTGAAGGGAAGGATTACATCAAGCTTTTGACCCCAATTTTGAACACACAAATAAAGGTCTCTAGAGCGATATTGGCCAGAAGTTTAGTGATGATGGAAAGTGTCTGCCATCTAATACAGTGGTTGCTACTCATGTGTAGCTAGTGTAAGCTTGAAATGAGACCAGAACAAAGAGAGCTGAATTTCCTGTTTTACTTTAAAGTGGGTTTTGAGGGTAGGAGCTACCACACTGTATAATGCAGTTCTAAAATGTACATGGAAGATGGCTCAGTCAGTAAAGTGTTCACCTTGTGACCATGTGTAAGGACCTGAGTCTGTTCCCCAGAATCCACATAAAAATGGCAGGTATGGTGGTACACACGGATAATCCTAGAGGTGAGGAGGTAGAGACAGTGCATTCCCAGGCTCCATTCCACAGACCAACCAGCCTAGCCCACTTCACAAGGTCCAGCGACAGAACAAACAAACCAACCTGGATGTCACCCAAGGAGCAACACCCAAGGTTGGCCCCCACACAAGTGTGCAACACTTACTCATGCACACACACACCTGCATGTGCATGAGTTACACACAATATTCATATATTAGACCTTCAGTCTGGGGGTCCAAACCCTCTTCTGGCGTCCACATATATTAGCCATTCACATGGTGCACAGACATACCTGTAGGCAAAATAGCAAACATACCACACACCTACAATTACCTATAATACATAATCTTTTATTTAGAAAGGCAACCGACAGTGGTCTACACGTGACCAAAATGTGGCAAATAGATGGAAATGTATTCGAATCCAAAATCATAGGCCATGGGCTTCTCTGTCTACTAACTGTACAATCATGGATAAAACACTTCTTTCCTGGCCCAAGGTACAGCCAAAGATGTCATCTGGTAGCAGCATGGAGATTGGAGGGGAGTCAGAGAGAATCACATTGAACCACTTTTCTTTCCTGCTGCCTACATGGCTATACACACACATACACACAAACACACACAAATATATATATATGAACTTTAATATATATATATTTATATACTATATATTTTATATATTATATATTTATTTATATATTTATACATGAATTTACATATAAATTTATATATAAATTTATGTATAAATATAATATATATTTAATATATATTAAAGTTCATATATTATATATATATTAAAGTTTATAAAGGAGAAGTTGGACAAGAAATGTGCTTATGCAAATTCGGACTCTTAGACCACATTTTCTGTTTTGCTTTCTGTGACTATATGATGAAACATTGACCCAAAGCCACTATGGAAGGAAAACGTTCACTCTACTTACAGGTGATAAATAGTCCTTTATCAAGTGAAGCCAAGGGAGGTATTCAAGGCAGAAACGTGGATGTAGGAGCTGAAGCAGACGGGAGAAACACAGGTGAGCAACTTACTTCCAGACTCACATGCAGTTTCCATTCTTTCTTTTACACAAAATTGTCTTGAGTATTTTGCCTACATGCATGCCTGTGTGCCACCAGTGAACCTGGTGGCCAGAGGAGAGCATCAGATTTCCATCGTAGTGAGCGGCCATGTGGAGGCTGGCACTCCAACCTCTCTGAAAGAGCAGCCAGTGCTCTTAAGAGCTAAGCCATCTCTCAGTTATCTTTCTTATGTATCTGGGGCCCAACAGCCTAGGGGTGGGGCTACCCACAGCGGGCTGAACCCTCCCACATCAAATAACAATCAAGAAGAATCAATTGAGGTTTCCTCTTTCCAGGTGTATCAAGTTGACAACTAAAGCTATGTATCACACAACAACTAACAGAAAGAGCAAGCCACACCATGCAAGTATGTTACAGATTCATCTTATTTGATTGCGTGTGTTCAAATGCATGCCACAGCACATGTGTAGAAGTCTATTCAGGCCTTCCTCCATGTGAGTCCCAGAAATCAAACTCATGTTCTCAGGCTTGGTGGCATATACCTTCATTACTGAGCCAGGTTGTTAACTCCATGAGTGGGTTCACATCTTTTTTTTTTCTTCTTTCTTTCTTTCTTTCTTTCTTTCTTTCTTTCTTTCTCTCTCTCTCTCTTTCTTTCTTTCTTTCTTTTCTTTGACACAGGGTTTCTCTCTGTAGCCTTGTCTGTCCTGAACTTGCTTTGTAGACCAGGCTGTTCTCACAGAGATCCGTCTGCCTTAACCTCCCAGAGTGCTGGGTTTACAGGTGTGTGCCATGCCCGGCTACTGGTTAACATCTTAACAGAAAACTTCCAAGCTCGTGTCTGTTCCAAGATAGTACACTCAGGTTTCAATGAGAGTCACCTGGGTTTAGGATTTCTGGGATCTTTTGGTTCTACTTTCCTGTGTGCTGATTCCAGTCAACTTCCCCAAACTCTTCAATGTAACCTCAAGGTAAAGAGTTCTCAGGAGCCTCATAAAGTACAGGCTGCCTGGAACAACCAACTCTGGTGAAGGCCAACGCTTCCCTTGTGCCTGGTTGTCTCAGGCTCCCTTGGGGCACAGGAACTAAGAATGAGGAGGGGACCTTCCTCAGAGGGAAAGTCCTGCACAGTAAAGCTGAGTACTTCTCAGAGAAAGATGAACTGATTTGATAACAGATGGCTTCCAGCAACCTGCTTGCTAGTTTGAAAGACAAGATCCTGGACTTTGAGTAACCACAACAGAAATGCATCCAAATCAACTCATCTCAACAAATGTACCCTAAGACCATCCAGGGGTCTTCCAATTCTAAGCAGATGCTTGTGGTAGCCACGAAAGCGTATCTCATTGCAGAACTGTTTTTCCATCTCATAGCATGGTATTTGCAAAAGGATACACAGATAGTCTGATGGAAGAGGAACCCCAGACAGAACCACACAAATACAGTCAATGGATCTTTGACAAAGAAATACAAGCATTTTAAGGGAGAAAAGATGGTCTTTTCAATAAGGTACTGAAATAATTGGATATCCAGATGAAAAAAAATATTAACATAGACACAGATCTTATGCCTTTTATCAAAATTAACTCAAATTGGATCAGACACCTCAGTGTGAAACATGTTGACTATGCAACAGCCCGGACTTGCTATTTTCCACCAGGTGCTTTTTCTTAGATGTGTGCTAGGAATGGGCAATAGTTCTTGTTTCAGTTTGATGAACCTCCTAGAAGGACAGAGGTTACAAAGGTCATTTGTTCCTGCTGGCCATACCGATTGAAAACCCCCGCTTACGTTCCCACCCCACCTCATTCCTGTTATTCAACATACACACACACACACACACACACACAAAAAAAAAAAAAACATAGTGAGCAACGGAATGTCTGTTGCTTCCTTACTCATTAAACGGCAATTGTTAACATGGCTATTTGTACTAGAGTTTTAAGGCAGAAGCTCTGAAGCTAGAATTTCCAGGAGATTAGACATGGCCAGTAACATACCCAGAATAATGATAAAGGCAGGGACAGAAGATTTAATCCGTGTGACCATATGAGAAGTACAGCGATCCCAAGTCTGCCAGATCCTAGATGCTGGCACAGGCTTGAGGTTTAAAGAAGAGGGAAACTGGAATGGGATAAATGTATAATTAGCAATCTTAGTCAAGGTGTGGTCTGGCTGACCAGTATCTTCGTTCTTGTTCTCTGAGATAGTTCAAAGAAATTGTTCTCACTATCATCACATGAGTGGAGCATCTGCTTCCCACACAAAGGTCATCACCCCTTTATCCAGCTGGCAGGAGCAGGCAGATCTCTGTGAGTGGAAGGCTCCACCCAGGGGGGGGTGTGCATTTTGATACGGTAATTAGCCATAGATCGCCTTCACCTTTACAGGCCTGGGCCAGTTCTAGTTAGCCTTGGAGAGAAAGTGAACAAACCTAGCCTTCCTCTTGCCAACAGGTATTTCTCATATGTTAATTTTATGTCCTATTCTTCTGCCTCTGGGTGGTTGCAGGTTTAGGACAATGACTAGAGCTTTAGGTGCCTTTGGGATTCTGGAGCAGGATATAGTGAAGGCTGACAAGACACTTCAGCGACCCTTGTCTTTGCGTGTTTAGCTTTGAGAGGGGATGAGAGAAGTTAGGTACCACTAACTTTTAGATAGATATTCATTGAGAGATTAACATGCTTCCAGCAGAGTCAAACAGATGGCTGACCCAAAGAGAAGTCACATACACAGTGAAAGCAGACACCAGGCTTTTGTCTTCCTTTTTGCTACTTGGTGAGCCCAAGCAAGGAGTCAGGGCTTCTCAGCAAAGGCAGTCATAACACAGCTCCTTACTGGCAAATCCCCTTTACTCTATAATTCTTTACATGCCTCAGGTATATATACATACACAAACGCACACACATATATATACACGTATATAGATATGTATATATATAAACTAGGAAAATGAAACATTCTCATAAATAATTCCTTTAAGACAGCTCTTTGGCATAGGTGTGATTTGACCATTATTACAGCAAAGTTTCATGTTACTGAATGGATGTGCTTACTTATTCATACATGAAGAATTAAAGCTGGGAGGTGGTGGCACATGCCTTTAATCCCAGAACTTGAGAGGCAGAGGCAAGCAGATCTCTGAATTTGAGGTCAGCCTGGTCTACAAACTGAGTGAGTTCCAGGACAGCCAGAGCTAAACAGAGAGAAACCATGTCTGGACAAACCAAAAAAAAAAAAAGAAAAGAAATCTTGGGTGAATATTTGATCCTGCAGGACATAAAGCATCGTTGACAAATGTCAGAGATGATGACTGTTTTGCTCTTATAATCAATATGGAAAATGCTGTTCCAAATAAAGGTGTGTATGGCACAGAACAGCATGAGTATGCTCAGGACCATTCCAGGGCCAAAATTCATTACATGACTTTTTGTTTAATTTAATTTAATTTTTTTTAATGAAACTCAAGTTCTATAAAACACGGTACACTCCAAAGATATGTCAAACTGATGTGTGCTGAAGATGATCAGAGCAAACTATCTGGAGTCTTTTCCTTTCCCATAACCAAACCATGAAGTCCCATGAAAGCAGAGGACAGTATATGTACAGTAAAAACACTGCATCCAGAACATACAATAGTGTCTTACCAAGCCGAGGTATTTCAGGCAACATTCCTTGGCACTCGTGGCATGACCACAGGCACAGTGCAAAGCGCACGTGTTGTGTGTTCACAGCCCGGGCAGCAGCGAAGTTTCAGGACTCAACAGGGATGAATGCTGCCAAGAACACTCTTCTCACATTTGATTTTGAATTCAGAAACCTTTTACTCTTGCCAAATGTTTCACAACCCCCACACTCAGTTATACTATGCGTCAGGAATGCTGTTTGGTATGGAAAATACCCACCAAGAAGCTGGAGTGTATGCAGAGGTTGTGGTCAGAAAAAGCAACAGCCTCTTTCCTGAAAAAAATTACTTTTTCAAATGTGTCTCTGTGTATGTGTGAGAGAGAGACAGACAGACAGATATACACACACACACACGCACGCACACACACACACACACACACACACACACTGGTGGGTAGGGGGTTGGGCGTGCACGCGTGTGCTGGCTCATGCATGTGGAAGTCAGGAAACCATTTGCAGGATCTGGTTCTTGCTTTCCCCCTTGCTTTGAGACAAGGTCTCTCTCTGCTGCTGCAGTGTGTACTCCAGGCCAGCTGGCCTCTGCGATTCCGCATGATCTCTGACTCTACCTACCGCCTTGCAGTAAAGGAGCTGGGATTACAGATCCGCACCACCACGTCTGGCTTTTTGCCTTTTGAGGTTCAAACTTGAGTCCTGCTGAGCCATCTCCCCAGCCCCAACTTTCTGTCGGACCTGAGAGCAAGATCTGACTTAGCCAGTAATTATCACTATGATTTGGAGACATGGGCCTCATTTGGAAATTTTCTAAAACTCCCTTGAGCTGGGAAAAAAAAAAATATCTTATTTCATGAAGTGCCCGTTAGCGTGAGTAAGGCCTGCCGCCTGACCTTTGAGAACTGGCCCACAAACAGAAAAATCTGCCTTCCCCTCAGGATGCAGGATGCGTCTCGCATTCCTCCGGTGAGATTTAGGCTGAGAGGCTCAAATTAAAGAGACACAAAGGAGCTTTACACTGCCTTCTAGAGGCAGTTTTTCTTTGTGGGACCAGCCTAACACAAAAGAGAGCCTTGACATGTCCCTCCTGCAGGGTGGGGTTCAGAGAAAGTAGAGAGAAGCTGGAGTTTGGGGAGAACATTTCGAGGTTTATAAGGGTTGGGACAGAGCAAAGCTGCAGGTAGGAAGCCGACAGCACCGGTACAGCCTGGGTGTGGAGTGGAGCCTCACTGGTAACCACAATTGCCTTTGCAGATCTGCACACTCAAGAGCTCTGAGTTCCAGAATCCTGTGCCCAACAGCTTACCTCAAATCCTATCAGAGGACTCTGTGTCACCCCAGAGAAGCATTTTGATGCACTGGTAGCTCCTTCCTCTCTGGCTCCATCCCTCAAGTTGACAGGCTTTGCATTTTCATCTCAGGACCTGGTCTCAACACACTGATGAGCACTTCTATGGAGCGCTCCAACTACTTCTTTACTGGCCTCTGTGCAGCCACCAGAGCATCTACCATTGACTACCATTCCTTAGTGAGCAACGAGCAACGATTACCATTCCTCACTTAATTCTTTCTGAGGTTTTCCCTCCCCCGCCTCCTCCTAGCCCCTTCCACCTCCTCTTTCCTCTACAACCACTTCTCTGCCCCCTCCCAAAAAAAAAGAGCAGGCCTCCCAGCAATGTTAACTGAATGTGACATAGCAAATTACAGTAAGACTAAGCACAAACCCTCATATCAAAGCTGGAGCAGTCTATCAGGAAGAAAAGGATCTCAAGGGCAGGCAAGTGAATCAGAGGTACCCCCCCTCCTGCTGTTAGGGGGTCCCACAAGAACAACCAACTGTGTGACCGTAATGTATCTGCAGAGGCCCTAGCTCACACCCACAGAAGTTCCCTCACTGTGATTCGGTCTCTGTGAGCCCCCCCGGGCCCTGTTTAGCAGGTGTCCTCCGCCACTCTGGCTCCGAGAATCCTTCCTCCCCATCTTGTGTGGGGGTGCCCTGGCTTTGTCTAGTGCCTGGCTGTGGGTCTCTGCATCTGCTGCTGTCACTTGCTGGACAGTGCCTCTCTGATGGAGATTGGACTTAGGCACCAACCTCAGATAAAATATTTCCATCCTCTTAACCCACAGCAAAACAAAGGCACATGCACACTTCCTTCCTTCTTAGAATTTTTTTTAGATTCTATAGTTATTTTTTTAACAATATGTATATGATGTATATTATATGATATAATGTATATGATATGATGTATATGTGTGCATATGTGCATCTCTATGTAGGTGTGTTCATATGAGTGTAGGTGTGAATTCAGAAGACGATGTCAGGCCCTCTGGAGCTAGAGTTACAGGTGCTTGTGAGCCACCTGACTTGGATGCTGGGAACTGAACACTGATTCTTCTGGAAGAGCTGTAAGCGCTCTTCCCCACGGAGGCATCCCTCCAGGTCTCCTTGGAGAATGCATAACATACTCCTTTAATCAAACACACCAACCCATGTATAATTTCACAGCTCTGAAAGAGAAACACACAGGCATATGTGTGTCTTGCCAGGCTGGGGGATGGGAGAAGGCTTCCCAGAGGAAGCAAAGCTTCAGCTGAGCTCCAAAGGCAAGTTTCAAGTAGATGGAGAGAGGTGTGTTCTAGACAGGACAAGTAACTTGTTTAAAGCCTCCGGGGCAGGAAAGGACAGGTTGGGAGAACTTCAGCACAATCAAATTTCATGAGGGAAACACATTTTAAGAGGAGAGAGAAGTTGATACCTACCGGTGTAAACCATGCTTCTTAATTAATTTATTTTTTTATTACAATTTATTCACTTTGTATCCCAGCTGTAGCCCCCTCCCTCAGCCCCTCCCAATACCACCCTCCCTCCCTTTTCTCCTCTTATGCCTCTCTCCAAGTCCACTGATAGCTTCTTAAATTTTTTTTAAATCTCTTTAAAAGATCTGTTTTATGTGAATTTTTTTTTGCCACTGTGTATATCTGTACACCACGTGCATGTAGTACTCGCTGCAGCCAGAAGATGGCACTGGAGCTACAGATTCCTGTCAGCCACGGCGCAGGTGCTGGGAATCAAACCCACGTCTTCTGCAAGAGCAGCCACTGCCCTTAACCACTCCGCCACAGGATAGACAATACGGAAACTATGCAAAGTAATTAGAAGTTATCAAAAAGTTTTGCAGCATTTGATCTCAGCCAAGAGGCGGAGGAATGATCTGAAGCCTTTTCCTGGGTATGACATTCTTGGCTGCCTTTTATTCTTTCAGCACTTTGAATGTTCGATCATATTGCCTTGTGGTCTCTGTTGGTTTTGATGAAAAAAAAATTTTTTTTTCACTTTTAATCTTATTAGGGTTCTCTCGTATGTATGTGAGGAGTCTCTTTTTTCTTTCTTTCTTTTTCTTGGTGCTTTCAAAATTTTCTCTTTGAAAAGTTGTTCCAGCGTTTTTTGCTGTGATGGGCTTGAGTGTGCATCTCGCTGCCTTCGTCGTCCTGGGAGCCTGTTGACCCTCTATTTTTCATTGTTTCCCACTCTCCGCTTTAGTCATATAGTCTCTATCCATTTTCACCTTTGCCAGTTGGCCTTAAGTCCAGATCTAATTAATGTACCCCCTAATGAGCTATTAAACCCCTGTAGTGAAATTCTAAATTCAGCAGCTGTACTGCCCAAATCCAGACCTACAACTCTCCACTTGTTTCTTTTCTAAAAATAATCTTTGTCTCCTCACTGATGCTCTGTTATCATACCCATCTTCATTAAACATGTCTTCCTTCCCTTCTGTGTCTAGTCATGATGTCTGACTTGACCATTTTGTTCCTAGGACTTGACATCTGATACAGCAGGCTTCCCAAGGCAGTTTCCACCATCCATATAGTTTCCTCAGCTATGGAGGACACATCGCTCTCTCTTTGTGTATCTTTGTGAGTGAGGACTTAAGTAATATAGTATAAATTTCAGAGTATTCATTTTCTCCGTCACCCAGAACTTGCCTTTGTTGTTGTTTACTTATTTACTGGTTCAGTGACTCGCCTGGAGTGTTTTCATGAGGTCATCCTTAGAGGACATCCAGAGCCTTGGACATGTGTGGTCACCATGGATGCCAGTAGTCTCAGCTGGGCTTTTGTCTCTTTCTCTGATCTCTCTGTTAAGCTGCCTGCCTTTGTGAGACTCACTAATTGCCAGCTGATTGCTTTATTGCTTTTGACAAAGCCCTGGAACATAACTTGCCTGAAAATCTAATCCAATTAAGTCTCATCCTTCCTGGAAGTCACTGAGTCCAGTCTTTAAAGCCTGTTCTGACCCCAAGAGGGTTCTTCTTTGCTGGTTCTTCTTTCCCTGGTTCTCCCCTAAACCACTTGACCTATGCTTTACTTTTCTGCCCTATGGAACTACCAACCTTCTCTCAACTGTTTACCACCAAAATCTCCATTATTTCCGAGATATTTTTCAGGCTTGAATCTCCCAAACTCTGCTTCCAATGAGGCAGTTGCTTTGGCGAGAGCTTCAGAACTCTTCTTGTCAGGGCCTGTGTTCACAGGGCAAAGTTCCTGAACCACTGCTTTGAAAGTGGTCTAGGGACTAGAGTCAGCCTCTCTTTGACTGGCGCTTTTATTTTCTGCCCAGGGTGCAAGATGGAGGCAATGGTTTCTGGTTTTATCTTCCTTCTCCTTCCTTGAAACCGTCACCCTACAAATGCACTGAACCAAGGACTCTGAGGATCCTACAGGCCTGCTATGTAAAGGACAGAGCCGCTACTGTGTGCAGAGCCTGGGGAGAGAAAGGAAAGCTCTGATGGGTTAGCCTCTCAGGCTTTTAAGGAGCAGACTCTGAAGTCCAGAGCTGAGAGATCACTAACATTAGTGTCCTAACACACTGGAGGGAAAGCAGGGAGATGGGAGTTCTATTTTCTTAGGAATATTTGAACACAATGGGCCTCCTGTAATGTAAATCACATGGGAAGGAAAGATGGAAAGAGTAGTCAGTGCCAGGAGATCCTGCTGTTCTTCCTAAGACCTGGCAGGCAGATTTCCTTTAGCAAATGTGTCTTCGTGTTCTACGTGCCCTTAGGACATGTGGTTGAGCATTTTAACATACTGTTTATTCCCTGTAGCTGTTTCTCTGCAGAATGGTTCCTTACACAGAGCTGTTCCAGAAGTAGAAACCCTGGTTTTTAAGCAAGATCAAAACATCCCTCTGTTTTCTGGGGGTGAGGGGCAGTACATCAGTGGAAAATAAGGGTGTAACAGACATGCCAGTTAAAGATGCAATGGCCAACCAGACCAGATGGCTCAGTGGATAACAGTGCCTGCTACCAAGCCTGAGCCTGAGTTCCACCCGAGGACCTGCGTGGTGGAAGGAAAGAGTGACCCCTGCAAGTCGTCATCTGACACCCACAGCATGATGTAGTGTGTGTTTGTTCAGAAGAATCATCTCCTCAGAGCCAGAAAAGCTTCACAGAAAAGAAAACATTCAACCAGGAGTAGAAGGGCAATGCCATGACACTATACAGCCAAAGAGATGAAATTTTAGGCTCAGCTGACTACTAAGTTTTTAGGCAAAAGCAACATTTTAATTAGTAGAAAGACTCTGAAATATTGGTTCCAATTATAACTCTAATAAGTTTTTCTTCGTTTCTTCCCTTGGTGTCCCTAAATAGAAATCAAGGAAGGAAGTGGGCATATTTGCCCACATCCAAGACAGTTTGAATGCTCTGAGTGTCTTTGCACCCATGAATGAAAATCTGTAAGAAATAAACCATGAAAGGAACAAAATGTTCTTCCTGCCATATGTTAAACTGGAACCAAGACCAACCAATTTGGATTATGTGGTTTTACCCATTTACCCTTGAACTTCACACACATCAAATTATAGCTTAGGAGAGAACAAAAGAGAGAAAAGATTTATTGCGCAAATAATCATTAGTTTGGTCGTTGGCAAAAGTTTCAAAGTTTAGAAATGTTTAAATGAATAAACGCCAGCCTGTTTTCCTGCCCTCTTCCTGTAGATACTTGACATCTAATGATGATTTTCATTTCTTTTTCTTTTTTCTTTTTTTGGTTTTTCAAGATTGGGTTTCTCTGTGTAGTCCTGGACTTACTTTGTAGACCAGGTTAGCCTCCAACTCACAGAGATCTGCCTGCCTCTGTCCCGAGTGCTGGAATTACAGGCATGCACCCCCATGCCTGTCAATTTCCATGTCTATTCCCTTTTGGAATATATTGGATGTTCTTGGGCTTTTGAAAGTCTTATGGAGTTTATGGACGTTACTAGTCACTCTAGTAACGTCAATGTAGAGGAAAGTGCATTTACCTGCAAAGAGTCACACAGTGTGAAGACATTCCTCAAAGCTTAGGGGTCTAGGGTTCCAGACAAAGTTTTATCAGGCCTACAATACACAAAGAACATTTTTGTATCTGATTTCATATTTATAACTTTGTGAATGTCAGACTCATCTTACATGTGAAGAAAGTAGGCCTTACCACTCCCAGCTCTTTTCAGGGAACCAGGGGAAGCACTAAGATGCCTTCTCCCCCCCCTCCCCTAGCGTGCTGGTAACCTACTGTAGCAAAGGGAGGCGAAATCAAAGACTGTACACTTGTCCTTCCTGAGACTGAGTCTCTAAGGAGGGACCCACAGAAGATGGAATGTGAAAGGGCCATACGTCATCCCAACACGATGCTCCAAGATTAGTGCTGACTGCTGAGCCGAAGGGAGAGAAAGATTTTTTCAGTGTTCAAAGAACGATTTTATTTTATGTGTATGGTTGTTTTTCCTGCATGCATGCCTTTGCTCCACATGCATGGAGTTCCCACAGAAGTCACAAGAAGGAGGGGGAGACCATGGAATTGGAGTTACAGACAGGTGTCAGCCACCATGTGAGTGCTGGGAAACAAACCTAGGTCCTCCCCAAGAGCAGCCAATGCTCTTAGACCACTGTGTCATGTCTTCAGCTCCAGATAAAATATTTTTAATAAGTTAGTCCCTGCTCAAGCTTGCAGTCAACATTCACGTCTCTCTACTCGATAGACTTAAACACACACGCACACACGCACACACACACACACACACACACACACCTTCTGAATTGATTTTTAAAAGGTCCTGAGTTGTCAATGTCTTTGAACACCTGGCATAATAATTTCCTCTCTAGGAAAGTGTCTTCATGTTAGATGATTAAATTCTCTGCGTTTAGGTGTGTGTGTGTGTGTGTGTGTGTGTGTGTGTGTGTGTGTGTTAGTGTTACAAGCGATTGAACTTAGGCAAGTGCTTTAAAATGGGTTGTAATCGCAGCTCTTATTTTGCTTTTGTATTTTGAGACAGGGTCTCCCTACATTGTCCAGGCTGTATTTAAACTTTCTAAATAGTTCTAAAGGCCTACAGCATCATTCCCAGCCCTAAATATTATCTCAACCCTTTCAAAAAAGAGAAAGAAAAAAAAAAGAAAAAAAAAAAACAGGATTAGTACACATCAAAAAAAAAAAACATAAGAACTAGAAATAAGAACCTTTAGAAACTATAGAACAAGCAGAATTTCTGATGCTAGAACTGTGAGAGCAAAGTTATAAAGTGACTATGCTTAAGACAACTATGCCTACTCGTTTGTTGTTGTTGCTTTCAAAAAGCTGGGAAATGAAGAAATAAAAATCCCCACAGCGAAGTCATTATTATTAGAGAAAAGTAAAAAGGGACAAGAAAGTACAAAAGAAATCTAACATATTTTTTTTAAAATCAGTGTCTCTATAAATAAAATTTATAATAGCTGAAATTAAATATGCAATAACATATTAAGTGTAATTGAAGGCAGAATAATTGGAGTAAAAATAGGTTAGATAAAATTACCCAGAATGTGACACAAGAGATAAAAATACAAAAACTATGATCATTACGAGGCACGAGGCTAGAGAGAGAAGGTCTGTGCGAGTTCCACAAGGAGACAGGGGCTGCAATTCCTCTCGTGTCTCTTTATTTTTATGATAAAGTTACTTAAGCACACAAGAAAGAAAAAAAAGCAAAGAATATGCTGTAAAACCCATATGTCCACTCCCCAGATACCAGTTGTAAAAACTCTGCCACATTTATTCATTTCCTTTCGTTGTTGATGTATTTTAAAGCCATTCCCAGAAGTCACATCTTGCTGCTCTTAGAGGCAGGATTTGAATACAGAAATGCTGGATCTTTTTTAAAAGGAACAAAAGATGCCATCCACAGATTCCTAATCCCCATCCATGCCTATTTAGGGTCAGGAAAATAAAACCACACTGAAGCTCCTCTACAGAAACCTGAAAAAAATAAGAGGAATTCTGACAAGAAGCCATTAGCTTGCTTACAGCTTATAAATGGCAGAGTCACTTTCGGGGTCACATAGCTCCATGTTCAGCATCTTTTCCCAGTACTACCCTAAGCCACCATATTGAAGTCCCCTTAACCAAGTCTATTTGGAATACTCTTATCTTTGTTTTTAAATGTGAGTGTGTGTGTGTGTGTGTGTGTGTGTGTGTGTGTGTGTGTGTGCATGTGTGTGTAGGTGCATGCCGAGACCGGAAGAGGGCATTGGGCCCACTAGCGTGAACCTACAGGTGGTTGTGAGCTATCTGACATGGGTGCTGGGAACTGAACACTGGTCCTCTGCAAGAGTTCTTAACTGCAGAGCCATTTCTGCATTCCCAAGACTGTATATATTTACATGTTGCTTCAGAATCACAATTAGAAAAGATAAACATTAGGCCTTTTATGGTTATATTTTTACCTGAGGATTTAGGCCAAGCAGGGACCTCACGGCTCATGACTTTAAGACATCACTTTTACAGATGGGAAAACCAGATCCTAAGAGAAGAGACTTGCTGAAGCTAACAGCTAATGTATCGTGTTAGCTACTTTTCTTACTCAACTACCTCCTCTGTGTTTGTGCGTGTGTGCGTCTGTGTCTGTGAGTCTGTGTGTCTGTGTTGGTATGCACATGTAGAAAATAAACTTGTTTTGTTTTGTTTTGTTTTGAGACAGCGTTTCCCTGTCCTGAAACTCAGTCTGTAGGCCAGCCTGACCTCCAATTCAGAGATCCGCCTGCCTCTGCCACCTGAGTGTAGAAAATAAAGGAAAAGTAGTAGCAGCTATTTAAGGAAGGAGAACTGTGCTGGTCCATGACTTCAGAGGTAACAACCCATTGTGGAGGGACATGAGGATGGCTGCTGTGGCTCCGTCACACAGGTGGGAGCATGAACTCCTCACATCTTGGTTGGTCAAGAGATAGAGAACTAGAACCAGAACCTCAGGCAGGTACAGCCATCAAGGCCATCGTCACCCACCTGTGTGACCATTGATGCTAGCTGAGGACTAGGTGCAAAGGCCCAACAATTTGTCCACCCACTGAGGACCAACTTCCCAAATAAATGAAACTGTTGGAGACGTAACCATAACAACTATTTTTGCCTAAATTTCCAGAAAGCTTTTGTTAATGGCTGCAACTGTTTTCCCCCTCTGGACCATGCTATTGGCTCCAGAAATATTTTTTGTTGTTGTCTGGTTTGTGTTTTTGTTGGTGGTGGTGGTGGTGGGTGCATTTTGTTTTTTTGTTTGGTTGGTTGGTTGGCTGGTTGGTTGGTTGGTTGGTTGGTTGATTGACAGGGTGTCACTGTGTAGTTCTTGCTGTCCTGGAACTCACTATGTAGTTCAGGCTGGCCTTGAACTCACAAAGATCTGAGATCTGTCTTGCCTCTGCTTCCTGAGTGCCGATTAAAGGCATGCACTACCACACCCTGCTAAGATGTCTTTTAAATATTAACCCACCCTGGAGCTGGAGAGACAGCTTCAGTTCCCACACCCACACATCTTCTAATCATTTTTAACTCTAGTCCCAGGGGACTGAACACCCTCTGCTGGCCTCTGGGGTCACTGTATGCACATGGCACACAGACACGCAGGCACCCAAAACATCCATGCACACAACATAATAATGATGATGATGATGATGATGATGATGATAAATTTTAAAATACTAATCTGATTGGGAAAATGTAGGTCTGTTTACGTTCTAATGAGAAAAATTACATGACCTTAAAAAAAAAAAAGCATTCAGAGAAGCCAATGAATGCTTCTGTCTCTGGGAAGTCAGGATTGGTGGCAATGAGCCATTAACAGTTGAGGATTAAAGGAACTATGGAAACATAGTACAATGACATTTATTTATAGCACAAGCTAGAGATTGTTGAAAAGTATGAGCACATAGACCATTTTAATCAAACTTTGTATAGAAGATAAGGACACCATGATGGATGGATCAAAAATCACAAAAAAAACCCACCAAAAAAACCCCCACAAAAAACAAAACAACAACAACAACAACAAAAAAAAAAACCCACCAAGTTTTCAAATACTTATTTCCAAATTTCCAGAAGCCATTTCCAAATTTTCAGAAAGTGTATCTCAGCAATTAACTGTCGGCCATCATAAAGATGTTACCACTTCCTGCTCATCTTGCAGGCACCCACATGAAGGGTGCTTTCACCACACTATGGTAAAAACCTCATGCATCAATCTTTGTGCAGATCCTGTCATTTCCTTTGAGTAAATTTCTGTTAGAGAGTCTACAAAGACAAGAACTTCCTAAGGCTGGTGATATATTACAAAATTGACATTCAGAAAGGTTGTAACAATCCATATTCCAAAGAACTCTATTTAGCACACACGCACAATCATGAAATCCAGTGCATTGGTATTTCTGTATTCAAGTACAATAGAGCATATGATGACTCTCATGCAGTCACTGAGAATTACATTTTAGAAATGCCTGCAATGGCCAAGGAATGCAACAATGTATCATTCAGTCTTAAAAGTATTATATAAAGTAGCACTGTACACACATAAATCAAATTTTGCTTTTTTTAAAAAGTTCATCTATACTATCTATGTCCATATCTCAGGCTGAAGATATGGAAAACAATCTGAGAAGAAATGTGCTTAGATATTGATAATGGTCAGCAGGGGACACAGAGTTGATATCAAACAGCAGATTTATTAAGAGATTGGGCATTTAGTCAAACGAAGATGTTTGGATTCCAGATTTTCAGCTTACAGGCTTAGACTCATAACCTCAGCCTGTGTATATGACTTCATTAGGTAGAGCTCAGTTATCTCCTTTAAAATGAGTAAAGATAAGAAGGGCAGGAATGAGAGAATATCAGGAGATGTCAGAAGAAGAGAGAGAGAGGACTAATGTGAAAATAAAGTACCCCATAGGTTCAGAGTGAGTGTTAAATACTGGAACACATGTATAGCTCCTGGGATATAGTAAACAATCAACAACTGTTGGTTGTTATCATTGTTATTGTTGTTATTCCTTATTGTTACTGCATACACTTAAAACACTTTGGGGTATTTTATGAATTAAAAATCTACTGGGCCTGGAGACATGGCTTAGTTGGTAAAGTATTTACCGTGCGACTATGAGCACCTGATGTCTTACCTCCAGCTGAACACTGGACAGTATATATCTATAACCACCGAGCTCAGCAGGCAGAGACTAAAGGATCCCTGGAGCCTGCTGGCTGGACACTCTAGAGGAATGCTGAGCTGGCTTGCTCAAAGGCACCACCAACAAACACAGGCTGGAGGGGCTGAAGACACGGCCTGTGGGTTAAGAGTGTGTACTGCTCTTGCAGGGGACCTGAGTTTGGTTTCCATGTTGGGTGGCTCACGACAGCCTGGAATAGGAACACTGAGGGGTCTGATGGCCCCTTCTGAAATCCACAAACACATACACATGCGCATACACACACACACACACACACACACACACACACACACACACAAAATTAAATAAGTAAATGTAAAATAAGTTTTCTAAAGAACTGAGACTTAATTTTCCTAGAATGCATTAGTCCATGGGTTCAATCCCATGAATGGGGGGAAAATGAGAAAAGCTATAATTTTAAAAAGCTGAAATGTATTCCTTAATTTTCAGAATGAGGGCCTGACATGGTGGTACACACCTTCGACTCCAGTGCTCAGGAGGCAGAGGCAGGCAAATCATTGTGAGTTCGAGGCCAGCCTGGTCTACAAAGCAAATCAAGGATAGCCAAGGCTACACAGAGAAACTCTGTCCCAAAAAAAACAAAACAAAAGAGAATGAGGACCCCATGCAGCTACGCGTTCCAACGCCAGCTGATGTATGTTCTTTTAAATTGTCAATATCTTATGCAAAGTTGTTCTGGCTGGTGCTGTCAGGCGAAGGACTGGTAGGAGAGGCAGTTAGAGTCAGCTGCTGGGAATGTAAAGTCTCTCCTCTGGCAGCATTTCAACCAGAACACGAGGGAAGGGGAAAGGAAACAAACAAGCCCAAAACCAAAACAAACAAACAACAACAAACCAAACCAAACAAACAAAACAAAGGAAGGTCTTGCACTTCTAGGCATTTATATGAGTAAGACAGAAAGAGGGGAAGAAGAGGAACGGACAAGAACGGAGACTTCGGCCAGCAAGGTGACTTAGTGGCTAACGGCACTTGTGGCCAAGCCTGAAGGACCTAGTTCAGTCCCAGAAGAGGAGAACTGACACCTTCAAGTTGATCTCACGTCCGTACACAGACACATTAAACAAATAAATGTAAAAGAAGTTTTTTAAAGAACCGAGACTTAATCAACTTTAAGGATGTGTAGTGGACGTTGAAGGGCCTGTACTTTCCTCACAATCATCTAATGCCAGTGCTCTTCCGCTAATGAACTCCTAAGTGCAAGTGGATATACTAACTTACCGAGGTCAAGTGCAGCTGTTGTTCATAAGAAAAGCTGTTTAGGCAACAGGGTATATACTATGTGGCTCACCATGACAACCACAGCGTGAGGCTGCTTGTTTTATTTTGGGGAAAGGTCACAAGGGCAGAGGGAGGAAATAAAGGAATGGGGAGATGAGTGGGATTGGGGTGCTTGATGTGAAATTCACAAAGAATCAATAAAAAGTTAAAAAAAAAACCACAGGAGGGTTTTTGAGGGTAAATTCATTATTCCATCAGAATCAACTTCACCAAGATTATTTTTATTCTTCACTGTGCTAATTACTAAAATAATAATTTTTAATTCTTACGTTTTTTTTTATACTCAGTAGAAGTACCATGAAGATGAAAATGGACTTTTGTGTCCCTTTCCTGACTAGATCACTTAATACGCAGGATGGCTAAAGAAAGGAGTAAATGGAGGAAATCTGGGTAATTTATTATTTTTTATTTTTTCCCAAAGAAGAGGAAAGTGGACCTTGTCACTCTGAAAGACTCCTCCTTATTGACTGCAGTGATATGCTATTTCTCATTCTTGATTCCTTTCTGATCTCAGGATTTGATCATTACATTGGTGATTTTTCTATGTCAAATGTTTTTCTGGTTGGTCTCAGACAGGCCAGAAGCAGGGCCACCAGAAACTGAAGGCAGGCATACAGTTTTCTGGAAATGCAGAGACGATGGGTGTGAGAACCTTGACATCAGTCTCTTTTTTTCCACTTCTGAAGAAGCCGTAAATGAAACTCTCCAGAAGCAAGCCCAGGGAGGCTGGCGACAGTCATAAGCAAGCCCTCTGGGATGGGAACAGTGTGTCATTTTTCTTTAGTATTCTTTAAAAATGTCTTTTTACATGCCTGCAACTAGCTGAGAGGGAGTGAGAGAGCAAAGCTGTCAGGCCAGCAGCATCTTAATTATGGAGATTAGAAATATTTCATGCAATTGACACAGCTTCTTCAAAATTATATAGCATTAGGGAAAATGACTGTCTAGCACCAATGAGAACGTAAGAAAGGCACTCAGAAAGAGAATAGGTGAATTTTGACAGTTTGTCCAATAAAATAATGCTAGTTAGCAAAAGAAACTTTAGAAACAGACTCACGCTAGAGTTTCCGTTGCCTGACACAAATCTCTTAACAGGACTAGAGGGAAGCTGGGAGTGACAGCAGCTAAGCTGCCAGTTCAGCCAGACCACACAGCAGCCTCCTCCTCCTCCTCCTCCTCCTCCTCCTCCTCCTCCTCCTCCTCCTCCTCCTCCTCCTCCTCCTCCTCCTCCTCCTGTCAGGCTCATTTTCCAAGGAGTCTGCGTCCTTTGCTCAGTGGGAGAAATATCAGTTAGTATCCCCAATGTGCTGCCTTGCTATGTGTTTTCAAAATGTCTAATTACTTCCCATGACCTAGCAATTTCCTGCTGGGCACAGGAGCATCTGCTTCTGTAAGAACTGAGGCCCACTGAGAGCATCCTAAATGCTGAATGCTTTGGTAAAGAATTCGAGGATACCATCAATCACACTTAAGCATCATTTTGTTGTATTGAGCAGGGAGCTGATAAGTAGGGGTAATGTTTTAGCACCCATTGTTTTTAATATTTAATCTCTTCTCCCTGGAGCCTTTTTTTGGGGGGGAGGGGAGATATTATCATAGTAATTATGTTAAAGCAAGAATCTCACTCTTGTGTCACTCTGGTCAAAATTGTCAATAGGAAATGCAAATTCCATAGACTTTGGATGTCACCGGCTCACACAGATGGATAACATTAGATCCTTTGAGAGGACACTCTAGAGCTTAGTTGGCAGGGTTAGCATGCACAAAGCCCTGGGTTTGATCCATCAGGTGCTATGGTACATTAGTGTAACCTGAGCACTTAGGAGGAGGAGGAGGAGTATGAGGAGGAGGAGGAGGAGGAGGAGGAGGAGGAGGAGGAGGAGGCAGGATCGTCAGAAGATTAAAGGTTGTTCTCTTCTACATATTAAGCTTGAGGCCAGCCTAGTGTACATGCAGTTTGGTAACAAACAAACAAAATAGTCAGTGAGTAATTGTCACTTATAATCATCCCAGTTTTATAGAACATTTGAAATCCCCTCCCTCCTGTCTACATAGTGAGCTCAAGGCCAGCCAGGAATACATGAGTTCATGCATACAGAGGTGAGGTGGTATAGATTAATCCTGCAGAGCACTGATAACTGTACCAACAGGCCCAGACCATAACTTCCCGTTACATATATTCTTTTTAGAATATGACTCTGACATTTCTTGACCCTTCTCTTGCATCCGAATGGGCCTGAGACTATTTCAAAAGCTATGTATGTGCTTCCTGAGACAGGTTATGAAAAGTAATGCTAGCTCTTGGAACCTAGCCACTTTGCCACAAGAAAGCCCAGGTCACATGGCAAAGCACCAAGTAGGTATTTTGGATGACAGCCAACAGCTGGCACCAACTGCCAGGCTTTTCTGACTGAGGAAACCTCAAGGTAATTCCTGTGCTAGCCACTGTCTAGCCACATGAGAGCCACCCAGTGAGAATGGCCTAGCTGAGCCTATTCAGCCCTCAGACTTTGGAGAGACAGTAACAAATGTTTAGTTTGTGGTGCAACAAGGTGTAACTGAGGCCAGGATGCTACTCATTCCTCAGCCTACACCTTTGCCTAAGTAGTTTTACACCTAAGCAGTCTCTCTTTTGTCCTTCCCGCCACCTCCAGTTATCCAGCTTGTTCAGCTTAAAGACAGCTTCTCCGAGAGGCCTTTCTTAATAATTCTGTCCTCTCTTATTTCTCTGCCTACAAGTCACTTAAATCCTGCCTCCTCTCACCCACAATCCTTGCTGCTTCACGGTTATTTTACCAAAACATTCCTTAAATAAGTTGAACGAGAATAGATGCTTTTTGCTAAAAGTCTCATCTATAGATAATTTAGAAAGCGTTGACCTGTAAGATAGACTTTTCCTAGGGAGACCAAACACACTCCCGTTCTCACCCCAGAAAGGGAAGCCCAGGGCAGACCAAAGTAAGAATTGCACCAATGTCTGATTTGGTGGACCAATGGGTTTTTATTGGGGTTGCTAGCAGGAGTATAGGGGAGGAGTTACTTTCAAAGGAACGGTGATAGCTGAAAAGTATCTGCACCAAGCCTGCCCCAATGTGGGTGATGAACCCTCAAAATTGCAACCCTGGAGCCTCGGAGCTCTTGCAGGCAACTCCATAGTCTGAACTTCTCTCTCTTTGACTAGCACCTTGTCTGGTCAGAGTCTCCATCCCCACCAATAGGAGCCTTAAGAATTTTACATTTAAAACATCATCATCATCATCATCATCATCATCATCATCATCATACCCCCTTTATGGTCTGAAGCTTCGAGCCTCCTTCTCATTCCTGGAGGAAATGTTTCATTTAAGAGGAAATCTTTCATTTAGGAGGAAATGTTGGGATTGTACTGAACAGGCCATAAAGCAACTTCCCTTTTGTCTAGTGGTGCCTTGTCCTGATTTATCCCTGATACTCTTTTAAATAAGTCCCCAACATGACAGTGTTGGAAGGTGGAGTCCTTTCAGGCTTGTTTCTGTCATGTGGGCTGTGTCCTTCTGAGTGGATTCATGCCATTGAACAAAGTGAGTTCACCCTCTCCTGCTCTGTGGTCATGTGAGGTTGCAGTATTCATTGCCCTTTGCCTTTTTGCTTTCTACCATGAAAAGATGAAGGAAGACGATCCTCACCAGATGCCAATGTATTAATCTCAGATGTCCCATTCCCCGAAAACTATGAACAATACATTTCTGTTCTTTATAAATTAGTTTCAGGTGATTTGTTAAAGCAACACAAAACAGTCTAATGGAAAGGTCGTGTCCTCTGCAAAGGCATTTGCAATGAACAGAGTAGTATAAATTCTTTATAACCTCTTCTATATACATGCTACTTACATGATAGTATTTCAACACAATACTGATTTTTAACATATTTTGATTGAAGCTTGTGGTGGTTTGAATGAGAATGGCCCCCATAGTTGACTGGTTCTTATTTGGCAGAACTATTTTGGAAAAGAATTAGGAAGTGTGGGCTTCTTGGAGGAGGTATGTCGTGAGGGTTGGGCTTTGAGATTTCAAAAGGCCACACCAGACCCAGTTCCTCTTTTCGCCTACAAGTTGCAGATCAGGGTTCAGATTTAAGCTCTTTGCTGCTGCCCCATCGCTGTGCCTGCCTCTCTGCTGCCATATTCTCTGCCATGATGGTAATGGACTACTACTCTTCTGAAACTGTAAGCAAGCCCCCAATTAAATGCTTTTCTAAAAAATATAAGTTGGCTTGGTTATTATGTTGCTTCACAGCAAAACAACAGAAAGACAATAGCGTGTTGTGATCATGTGGTAGGTATGTTAACGTTGTACTTGGTCCACGCCAGTGAATATAGATCACAACATCTATATATTTTACATTTATATAGTATTTCCTATTATTTTGGCAACTACTTAACCAGTCTTTGATACTATGGAAGTTTAGGTTTTCCTCAATTTTTCTTTACTAATAATACTTGATTGTGATTGGACATCCCCAGGGAAAGACCTGCTTAGTTAGAAGAAATGTAGCTTTCAAGTGTTATACAGATTCTTAAATTCCTCTCCAGGAAGAGGGCCATATTTATATCCCCATCAATCGTGGATAGGGTGCTATGATATTCCCTGATGCTGGTTATTATTAAGCTTTTAAATCGTTGCCAATTTCTTAGGTGAGGAATGATATCCTCTAATTTTTTTAACGCGCAGTTTTATGATCAGGGAGACTGAGCAGCACTTCACATTTTATTAGTCCTTGTATTTCTTTCACTGTGGCATGCTTTGGCTGCCTTTTCTTTTTAAATGGGAATTTCACGTGGATGACATAAACCTCTTACATCGACTTTGCTAATGTTATTTATGTCTGTTGTTTGTATTCAGTTGTAGTATCTCTTGCATCTCAAGGGTTTTTGTAAAAATGTTTACGCAGTTAATTCTTTGTCTTTTGATGAAGTACCAGGATTCATTGTTTCACAGAGAAATATTCTCTATTTAAAACTAGGCATATTGGGCCTGAGGTGGCTGAGGACCTGAGTGAGCTTGATCCCTGGAACCCACATGGTGGAAAAGCATTGACTCCTGGACGTTGTCATCTGAACTCAGGTGCATCCTGAAGCCCAAGTGCTCACACACCTATACTCTCTCTAAATAAAGAAATGTAATTTTTAAGTAAAAAAAGAGACATTTCAGAAATTTTATAGGAAAAAAACATATGTTTTTAAAAAACAAACATTTAAAATTTGAGAAGTTTTCTTTTGAAGCACTTAAGATTTTTTTTTAAAAAAACTAGATTCCAAGAGACTGGTTGACAAAATGTATTTATTTACAAGTATATTTCTGGCTGTCAGATTAGTTTTGGGTATCTGGTGGGAGCTTGTGTGGTAGAGAGAAGAATGTAAGAATAATCAGGGAAAAAAGTAACAATTTTTATAAGCAAAACAAATCCCCCCCCCTTTCTTTCAGAAGAGTTTATTTTGGCTCATAGTCCCACGGCATGAAGGAGCTTGAGGTGGCTGGTCACGTGGCATGGACAATTCACATCCAGGAAGCCGAGTGATGGCTGTTGGCACTCCGTTCACTTTCTCCTTTTCCTTCAGTCTGGGACCCCAGCCAGTGAAATGATACTGCCTGCTGTTAAGGTGGATTTTCTCACTTCAATGAGCAGAGCAGAGAAACCCCCTCACAGATATATGCCTAGAGGTTTGATTGATTGTAAGTCCCATCAAGTTGGCAATCTATATTAACTACCACAGAAAAGAAGTGTACCTTCTGGTACATTTTTACAGTTAGGGACATTCTAACATGAATTCCTTATTCCTCCGCTGACCTGAGTTACTGTCCACATTACATCATTTTTTTCCATTATGATAAATTACACATAACGTAAACTTTACTGTTTTAGCCATCTAGAGTGTACGGTTGGGACTGAAGTGCAGTAGCTTCCCAGCATCCTCACCATCTCTTTTCATTTTGTCCAACTGGAACTCTGTGCCTATCACAATACTTCCACCCAACTTTTTTTTTTCCTATCACTGTGAATATTCAGACACTGTGTCTTCTATATAAGTAGGCTTGGATGATATTTGGCCTTGTATGACTGGCTGACTTTACTTTGCACATTGTTCTCAGTTTTCAGCTGTGTTTAGCGCATGTTAGAATCCCCAGACAGTGGAGATGGTGACTACAACACAAACGAGAATGGGAAAGACTGTGGCATATTTAGTGGGGGCTTCTCTAATTCTTGCTTTAATGCCTGACCGCTCCCCCCCACCACCACTAGAAGGTAAGTGGTTATAAAGCCAGGGCCTTTCTCTAGCCAGAAATTTGGCTATTTCATTGGCTCAAGAACCATATTGCTGCTGGGCACAGTGATTCATGCCTGTTATCCAGCAAGGCAGAGGCAGGAGGATCTCTGTGAATTCGAGGCCAGCTTGATCTACAAAAGGAGTCCACAACAGCCAAGGCTACACAAGAGAAACCCTGTCTCGAACCCCCAAGAAAAGAAGCATATCGCTAAATAAGTGTATTTTCCTACCCTGTAGATTGTCTCCTTCTCAATTTAGTATTCACAACCATCAACCTTGCTTCTATTGTTCTCGCTTTCTCACTATCCCCAGATGAAAGAAGCAACACTCTTCTTAGGACTCTTAGGTTAGCAGTAACTTTAATCCTGAGGACTGACATTTCAGCCCATGCCTCATCATGAAGAGGTCAATTAAAAAAAAAATTACAGAATGAATTGAATGACTACAAAAGAATGTAAGTCTTTTAGAAAAGTTATAGAGAAAATATTTTACCCTTCTAAGCACAAGTTAACAGCCAAGAGTTTGTAGAGAACATATTTATGTTTTCTGATCTTACAATATAAAATCCAAGTGAAACAATAAATAAAAGTCAGAGTTATAAAGTAACGGGGGAAAAAACATTACAAGTATGGGCAGATACAGTTATAGAGAATTAGAAATCTCTAAAGTTGCCAGTAATAATGTTACCCTTGTCTGTGAATGCTTTCAAACTCAGAAGAGATCTTTCCCAGAAGGTCTTGCAGTCCTGAACTTATCTGGGAAGCTGAGATACATTTCTGAGTCTCAAATAGAATCTGCTCTTGGCTCTCTGGTAATGAATGAACGCTAGCCTTCAGTTACAATTAGTTTTCTCTCCAGGAGCATTTCCCAGGGGTGATCTGTGAATGCTTTTGGGGAGGCTGGGGAGGCAGATCTGGACTGGGGCTCAGCTGAAGGGACGGCGCTCCTGTGGGATACGGCTGCGAACACGGTATGTGCTAGAACGTAACACAGCCAATGCACCAAATGCCACGTTTTTGAAATTAAGAGGGTTATTCTGAGTGGACACACACACACACACACACACACACACACACAGATCCATTTATATTTATGACCTTTCCCCTCCTCTACCTCAAGCCAAAACTAATGTGAACGATGACTCAGGCTTTATTAAAGTCATCGGAAAGATCATTAGTTCCAAAATTCCCCTCGGTGACCAGCACCAAGCCTCTGTTCTGAGGCTGAAAACCATGGAATTCACACGGCCAATTATGCAATACTAGACTACTGGGAAGCATTTCCGGCTGGCTCAGCTGGTGATCTGATTTTACCCTGCAGCATCAAGATTGATAGTCCTTATAATTTTATTCTGGTTAGTGCAGATATTGTTCTTATGTAACTCAAAAAAAAAATTTTTTTTTTGTTTTGTTTAAATCTCCTTGTTTCTGAAAACAAAAACCCTAAACCCTTTTACAGAGATTCTTCCTGATGACATCTCCAGGTAGTGAGATCAGTGCCCTGAGCCCTAGCTGGAGTAAAAAAAGACTGTGTCCTCCTTTCTGAATTTGCTATAATTTAATGCCACTGAATGCTGTATGTGCTTGTTTATGAGAAAGAGTGGAAAGAACAGAACAGTAAAGCCTCCTTCTAAATCACTATCCCTATCTTTCCCCCCACCCCGACCCCCGTTTAGGAGACTGAACTCAGCACTGCACAAGCTTGAGCCTTACTCCATCCTCTTAAACCAGTCCATTCAAGAGGCTTCTCTGGGCACGTGGGGATGGGAAAGAGACGGGTACTTTGAAGGCACAGAATATCAATTTAGGAGCCCTCAGTTTCTCTCCTGCTAGTGACAGGGTGTAATTTTCACAGCAGCACATTCATATGCATGTGTAGGGCAGCGTACGTAATTAGCATGTTTACAAAACACCTTGTAGAACCTCAGAACGCCTGTTTCCATTAATTCTTTTGTTGTTTGTTAGTGAGACAGGGTTTCTCTGTGTAGCCTTGGCTGTCCTGGACTCGCTTCATAGATCATGCTGGTCTCAAACTCAGAGATCTGCCTGCTTCTGCCTCCCTGAGTGCTTTGACTAAAGGCATGCACCACCACACCTGGCTGGTAACATTAACTCTTTTTTAAAAAAAAAATTATTTATTTATAAATTACAGTTTATTCACTTTGTATCCCTGCTGTAGCCTCCTTCCTCCCAATCCCACGCCCCTCCCCAAGTCCACTGATAGGGGAGGTCCTCCTCCCCTTCCTTCTGACCCTAGCCTATCAGGTCTCATCAGGACTGGCTGCATTGTCTTCCTCTGTGGCTTGGTAAGGCTGTTCCCCCCTCAGGGGGAGGTGATCAAGGAGCCAGCCACTGAGTTTATGTTAGAGACAGTCCCTGTTCCCATTACTAGGGAACTCAACTTGAAGACTGAGCTGCCATGGGCTACATATGAGCAGAGGTTCTAGGTTATCTCCACGCATGGTCCTTGACTGGAGCATCAGTCTCAGATTTTTTGAATCTGTTGTTGTTCTCCTTGTGGAGCTCCTGTCCCCTTCAGGTCTTCCTATCTCCCTCTTCTTTCATAAGATTCCCTGCACTCTGCCCAAAGTTTGGCTATGAGTCTAGCATCTCCTTCGATATCTTGCTGGGCAGTCTTTCAGAGGCCTTCTGTGGTAGGCTCCTGTCCTGTTGCCTGTTTTCTCCCTCTTCCGATGTCTATCCCATTAACTCATAAAGTCAAAACGTCAATGAAGAACAACACAATGGAATGTGCTTGGACTGGCTATTCATCCATCATCCATGTCAGGAAAGAGGTCTTAAAACAAAACATCCACATTTTTTATGAAGCACTGACACAGCCAGCTTACATATCCAACCACTTCTACAGTTCTAATGATAAAATAAGCACTAGCTACTACATGGAACAACTGTGCTAGCCAGAAGATTTTTATAATCTGAGAGAAAAGCTCCCATCTTGACTTACTAAGAGAGACAACTCCTCTTTCCTTGATTATAAAGAAAGAAGACAGATGGCTTCTTGTTTAAGACTGTAATTTCACTTTCAGCATCCTCCCTCAGTTAAAAACAAGATGTCCTTTTCTGGCTTTGAGGGAAAATCTCAAGGGAGGGGTTTTTATTCCTGGCTGTATTGAATAATTCAACAAACATCCCAGAGAGCACAGGGAGATACAAAGAAGAAAACACTTCCCCTTGTTCACAGGGAGTTTACAATCTCAGTGTGAAGTTTATGAACAGAATTGGGACCCCAGCAATTACTGTTTTATTTCTTTACTTCTAGCTAATGACCCAATGGTTACCTTTGGGGAATGCTAAGTATTCACTCATCTTGTGCCTATGGAAGAGCCTCAGGTCAAACTGAAACTGCAGAAAATTCAAAGATCTAAAGTAGTTCTTCCTGAGTGCTTATTCACTGACCTATCAGCTGCTTGCTCACATTATTTAATCTTAAGAACACTTGGAAGCCACCCCTGCTCTCAGGACTACACAGGGAAACTTGAGGTTCGGAGGAACAAGTCATCCACACTCACAGACCCAGGAAATGGTAATGCAATACACCAACTATGGAACTCTCCTCTTTAGCCATTTTTTTATTGTTTATTTTTTTGGTCCCCACTCCATCCCCTCCCCGCTTAGATTTCTCCTTTCCATGCACATAAGGTCCACTTCTGTGACAGTTTTCTTCCCCTTTGACTTTGGAGTCACCTTGAAATGCCTTTTATTTGACAAGTCAGCACTTCTGGACTCTCATCTTGTATCTTTGCAAACAATCTTTGAGACAATTTGACAATATGAAACGCGACATGAAGGTTCATTCGAGTGTCCGATACATGCACCGTTCTATGACTGTTAACCATGACCTTCTTTATTCTCGACATTTTAAAACTGCTCTCGCTTCTCACTATTTCTAAAGACTTCGGTGTTGGAAATTTCTTAAATGTTGTGCATGTATCTTCTAACTTGTTGCTACCCCAGCGCGTATTAATACAGGTTTAGTTTTCTCTCTCTCTTAAAGAGAGTAGCAACTTTGCCTTTTATCACCTGTTTAATTTCAGTGTCAATAAACTTCTGGACTGTAATACAATTAGTGCCTCGTTAAATTTTTTAAATATGAATTGATGTGTGTGTGCTATCACGTGTAAGAAAGTTTAGTCCAGATCTAACATGGCTTTGACTCAACGGCCTGGAGTACGACCTTCCCCTTCCATTTGTGGCTCTTTTACAGCAACGTCCACTTGGGTGCTGTCGTTGTCGGCCTCCTTCGAGGCTTAGTTTCCACATCAGCAAAATGGGGACAGGAGCAACAGATGATTTTTTTTTCCTCATCTTCCATTACTCATCCTTTCCCCACGGGAGGTTTGGCGTGTACGCTTTCTTCTGTGCAAAATCAGCAGCCGCGAGAGTCCTAACAAGCTTCGGGTCGGTGACCTCAGTGCGTACCCAACCTGGAGAGCGAACAGTCCCCGGTGACCTCCCCGAACCTCGGGGGTCCGGAAGCAAGTCGGCTGCATTTCGGGAGCGAGCCCGCCAGGTCCTCGGGAGCTTCAGCCTCAGACGCCCTCTCGCCCCAAGGCAGAGCGTGGCCTCGGTGCCACCGCGAAATGGGCCCGGCGCCGCGCAGGCTCCAGCACGCGCCCAAGGGCCCGGCCTCGTTCTGGCTGCCGTCGCCCCGCTGTCCGCGCGGCGCGGCGTTGCACTGGGGGCGGGGAGTCTGATGGGAGACGCGCGCGGCGCCGAGGAGGAGGAGGCGGCTGCAGCCCGGGAGAGGGAGCAGGAGAAGGACTGGGCGCGGGTGGTGGGAGGCGGGGGCCAGGGGGAGGTGCCGCCGCCGCCGCCCGCCCCTTTCCGCTGGGGAGAAGCTGCAGCAGCAGGAGCGGAGCCGGAGCCGCGCAGCCGCCGCCGCCGCCGGGGGATGTGGCCGGCGCCTGCCCCGAGCCGCGCCGCCTCCTGAGTTCTTGCCGCCGCCGCCGCCGCTGCCGTCGCCGCCGAGTCGTGCGGGGCCAGGCCGCGCCCTCCCCGGGCGCCCGCCGGCTCGCATGCCGAGGGGCTCCGGGGCGTAGCTGCGCGCCCGGCGCCGCCTCCGGGCTCCTCCGGCCCCGCCATGGGCTGCTGCAGCTCCGCCTCCGCCGCGCAGGTGAGGGGCTCCCGCCTCCCGGCCGCCCGCCCGGATGCCACCCCGTGCCGTGCGCGCTGGCAGAGCCTTGCCTTCCGCGCCCCCGCGGTCCCCTGCGCCCCTCCGGTCCCCGCCGACCCCTGTGCCCGTGCGCGGCCCCCGCTGCCCGCCGCTCTCCCCCTCCCGCTTTCGCACCTGAGCGGCCCGTCCCGCCCGGCTGCAGGTAGAGGCGACCCGGGCGCCCGCTCTGCCCCTGGAGGCATCCCCTTTCCTAGCCTCGGGGCCCGCCTGCCTGCTCCCCACCTCCGCCGAGCCCCCCGCCACCCACAGACTGTTCTCCGTGTCCCCAGAAGGTGTACCCCCAGCTCGGGCTCTTCACCTCTCTTCCACCTTATTCCAGTTTCGGCTCCATTTAATAAGCTGCCCATTTCCCCTGGCCTGCGGTCCCCTCGGCCGGGATCAGGTGCTTCCCTGGGTCCCCGTGCTCTCCCAGGGCCCATTTCACAGATCCCACCCGCTCGTTTCCCGTCCCATCCCCCATCTGTGCCTTGACCCCGGGCACCGCGGCCTCTCGGCTCACCGAGGCCCCTGCGGGAGCGCGGGGACTGGGCAGGGAAGGAGATTGGGCACCTGGTGGGTGACGGGAGCGTTACGGAAACTCCCTCTTTGTTGCCAGTGTAACAGGAGGAAGAGGTGCCGAATTTAGTTTTTCTGTGGGCACTGGCTGGATGTTGTCGCTGAGGGCTGAGATGCAGAGATTTCTCCCAGCTGCTACCCTGCCCCCATCCAAATTTCGCTAGCCGCCTTCTCTCTATCCGATCAGAGCCTTTAACCTGGGTGGAAATGTTTGGACAACTGTGTAAGGATCAGATGTAATAGAGCTTGACTGCTGGCCACTAATAACTGAGAGGACCTGTTTGTAAATTACCTAATTTAGTGGATTAGTGAGTGTATTTACAAATACGATAAAAAGCAATCAGGAATACTGCATCAAACTGTCTGGTGGTGGTCTATGAAAAATAGGCTCTGACAACGCCTGGGATGTTTCTCCACAGTTTCATTAGCGTAGAATTTAACAGTAGTATGTGATTTTTTTTTTTTTTTGCGGGGGGGGGGGGCGGGGAGGGAGAGAAGTATGCGCTTGCTTCTAGAAATAAAGGCTGGTTGGTTTTTTGGCTAAGAAAAATGCTGGTTTTGAGGGAAAAAAATTCCTCTGGAGATGTAGCATCTGTGACACAGAAGTGTTTGCTGCTAAGTGACTATATATAACTCAGTTTTAAATAACCTGCATCCTTGCTCTGAAAAATCTGAGATCTGTCTCAGAAAGGACTAGAATTGGAGACGAGTAGAGGACATTTATGGCTTATTGGGCATTCTTCCTGTTTGCCCAGTTCTTAGGCTGACTGGTTGAGTTAGTTAAGCCTTCCTGTTGGGTTAGGCTAGCAAAAGGAAACCGTGTGGCTGCTGTTAAGGAAGGCTGGATTAGGGCTTTCAGATTACCGTAGAGAGGTGTAGAAAAACACATACCTCCCAGCAGGTTGGGGGTTGCGGGGCAGGGACGCATCTATTCGTAGTTGGACATCGTTCGTCTAATATTTATTAAAATGCAGTTTTCAGCAAAAATGTGTCCTTAACGTTGCCTTTCCGTTTTGGAGTGGTACTGTGCGTGCTCATTTGGTGGTGAAATGCCTTTAAGACAGGAAAGTATTGATAGTTTATGGATGGCCTGTTCAGTGCATGGAAGATAATTTGGGAGGCATGGCTTCTGCAACACTTCAGATGGATGGTGGGTCGTGGGCTTGTCTGCCTCCACAGTGTTGTGCTGCAGAACGCTATCACAGACATTCTCTTCCTTTTTCCTTTTCACAACCACTGTTTCCTGCATGCCCCATTCTACAGACAGGATTCCTGACATGCACCCGAGGGGGTGTGTTTTTACCTCTGTGGATTTCTGTAACCAATCAGCAGTTGTTAACATGCTTTTGAGTTCAGCGTTAGGGACTTGAAGTGTTCAATGGAGCGTTGAGGCAGGTTTTATGCACAGGGGCTTGTCATTATTCTTTTTCTTATTTTAGATTTTATTTTTTAATTTTTTTTGGCATCATTCTTCATCTCTGAAGTGTTCTCAGTCTCCTGATGCTTTAACGCTCAGCTCAGATGGATCAGGCATATAGAATGCTCTCGTAGTTATGTGTTGTGTTGAAATAAAACGGGTACAGCTTTAAATGTTCTTTAGATACAAAACTGCACATTACTGAGCTAATCTCAGGGGTCATGAATGTGTTTTCAGGCAGAATATGTTTGATTCTGCTTTCTACTGGATTGTGAATTTCTTGAGTGTAGAAATTGCTTTTTTCACCCTCAGTTTTCCCCTTATGCCCTGTCTCACTGGATCTTACAGAGTTGCTCAACTGGGTTATTGAAGGGAGTGCATACATAAATTTGAACATTTGGCTAGGAAGTTACTCAGTATGAACACCCCAGCCCTGATCTGTGTCATGTCATTTCCGTGGTATGGCAGCCTAATTCCACCAGAGTATTCTCTTCTGAACTCAAACCCCAAGTTTGTTAAGTTAAAATGCACCACATTTATTCCTGTTCTGTCACTAGCACCACTCACTTGTAAAATGGAGCAGGTTTTCTCCTTGTCTCCTGACACCTTGCTCAGAGTGTGTATTTATTTTAGTTGGTGCAGTGACTGGAGCATCTTAAAAGACTTGCCTGCAAGCTTTAATGATACCCTGCATAGCCAATCAGAATATCAGGCAGCAGTATCACCAGGAACTTTGAAGCTAGACTTTATCAGTGTATGTAAAGTACATTTTATTTTTGTCCTGGAGTTGGCTGTATAATTTATTTCCCCTCCTAGTCTCTTACTATGTTACAGATGCTCATGAAAGAGTTTATGGTTTCCTGAACTTTGATCCTCTGGAGTCCAGATGCTATTTTTTTCTCGCCCATATCTGGGTATTATAATTTTTTGATCAAAATAATATATTCTGCTTTATGATTTAAATTTAAAATATCATATTCTATGTTGGTATTTCACTGCCAAGGGAGCAAATTATTTGCAAAATAACCTGTGCACTGTTAGATGCGTACATCTAAGAGTATCTAGTAACACTGGCTCTCAGAACTCCTAGTGTGATTTTTCTCCCCCTTAATTAGTGACCATTACACATTATTGTAAATTGCTCTAAACAAGCCAGTATATGAAACCCTTTGCCTAAAAGTCTACTTGAAGGGAACAACAAAGTAGGATGGTCTGGACTTTCCTTTTACAACACTAATCCTCCCTAAGACTCTTAAAATTTATTCCATCTCTCCATAATGTGTTTCTTCTGCAATAACCTGCTGTACATAATTTCTGTTCTTGTAATGTTAAACTTCAAAGTTCGCTTGTAAATCTTCAGATTTATTAAATGTTCTTTCCCATTGACAAACCAATGTAAATGAAGGAGGTTTGTGAAAGATTACTTAGCAAATTGCTGTACATCTTTGTCCTTAATGGTAGATCATTATTTCTCACAGCAGTGCTTTGGAGGCAGGAGATTTCTCAAGCCTTTGAGGTTCTGTGTCCTTCTTTCCAACCTCAGAATTGGAAAGATAGAGAGTGGAGTTTTTTCCAGTTAAAGAAACTATCCTTAGTGGGGCTCATTTTAGAAGATTCATGGGCACTGTCTTGTCCCAAGCCCTTCAAACTGAGGGCAACGTATTTGATTGCCATTTCTTAGCCATTCGGCCTTATTTGGAGAGTGGCAAAAACCAGGAGGGAGTATTTACCCATTACTATTTGACTACCTTATAATACTTTTCTAATACTGTATTCAAACCTGCTTTGTTGAATTTGAAGTCAGGTGATAAAAATGAAATTGAAGGATTAGTGGAATCATTGACAGAGACTAAATTGTTCAATTAAAAACGTGATCTGAGAAGTAAACTTCATTTAGAAGCATGAAAGGTCATGCCAAAAGTATGTAAGTCAAATTGATTTGGTAGCCAGGCCTGTAATCCAGGCACTCAGAAGGCTGGAGTATTGCTGCAAGTTCAGTGGCAGTGAGTTTCCAGGTGAATCAGGGCTATGTCCTTGGCCTCTAGCAGACAAACCCCCAGAATGTTAAAAACTTAATGTGAGAAGTGGCTGGGAAATAATACTGAAGTGGAGTGCTGTTTTATCTGTTTTCAGGCTCATTTTCTTTTATGTTCATAGTAATTCAGGATGATTTTACTTCCATGTTACAACTGAAGAAATTGAGACTTGGAGATTAGAGAAGTGGCTGGAGGCACAAAAATGCCCATTCACTGGTTAAACCTCCTGAAAGTCCGGTGGTGTCTGCATCTGACTTGTGCACTTTTTCAGTGTTTACAGACAGTTACTAAATCTGAAATTGCTGTACGCTTTTCGTTTTTAAATCTGCAGAAAGGTCAACTTTGTATGAAAAAATTTCCAAGTTAAATTTCATACCACTTTCAATCACCTGCAGTTAGGAACTGGGCCAGGACCATTGTGTGGTCAAGCAGAGTTTAGACAGTGGGAATGCTTCCTGACTTAACAGGGTCTCCTTATGCTCTCTTATGGGTTAGCATTGTCATTTAAAAATGCTCCTGACAAGGGAAGAATATTATCTATACAAATATATTTTGCTGTTGGTAAATGGTTAATGTTCCCCTCCCCATGCTCCTTCCTCATTAGCGTACCAAGGAAGAAGGAAATCTTTTGGTTTTGAAGGTTTGGACTGCATTTTGTAGACTACATAGAAGATATCCAAGTCATAAAGCAGCGTTACCATTTTAGTATTCTGTTGATCCAAACCGCAACTCAGAAACATGTACTTGTCGGGTCAGAGAGCTAGCTTACGAGGTACCTGGGACCCTTGCTCTTAATTCTCAGCCTTGACCACACATTAGAATCACTGGGGAAGTTTAAAAATGCCAATGCCCAGGGTTTACTCCTGGAGATTCAGGTTTAACTGGTTCAGTGGTCCTGCCTGGGCATGAACATTTTGAAGAGACCTACAGGTCTTTTCATCTCTGTCCAGGCTGTTTCATCTCCGATGGTTTCTATTAGAGTCTGTGAAGACAGGACAGTTCTCAGGCTGAATTGCTGGGTTGAGGGGTTGAAACAAGCCTCCTCCCCCCCAACCTGCTACTAACAACTGACCGACACCAGAACATTGTGTAGATATTCAACTTGCATGTCTAAAACTCAGGTCAGACTCCAAATTTATCCTCATCCCATGTCTCGGTATATTCACACCAGTAGCTGTGGGACTAGGAAGCCTGAGTCATGAAGGGAAACAGACTGTCTTCTGTTCTTCCAAGCCCATCGCCGTATCTTGTCTTTTTGGATCACTGCCAGCCTCCTAGTTTGTCTCCAGCCAGTACCTTTTGTGCTTTCAGGCTTCCATCTCATCTTTCTCCATAGTACAGCCTTAATGGTCTTTGAAAAACCTAAACTGATTGGCTGTGTTCCTCTCCCACTTAAAATTATTTAGTTGTTACTCTGGGGACAAAGACTAGATTCTCATAGCGTCAACAAGATGGGCTGGTCCCTTCGGTGCCTTCTCCCCAGCCTCCCTTCTCTCTGTCTTTCAGCCTGGCGGTTCAGCAGGCAGTCCTATGCCTCACTCTACTCATTAAGGGCTTTTCCACTTGTTATCACTTGTTCTTCCCTCTCTCTGGCCTTTGATGGTAACCTTCTGTTGCATCCTAAAATTCATGGAAGACTTTTCTGATCCTTCAGATTAGGCCATGTCTCCTTATTAAATTCCCCTTTGCCTGGGGTTTCTTCTTTGAACACGTAATAGCAGTAGGCATATAATTATAGTCACTATTAATGTCTAGACTGTGAGTCTGCCTACCATAGCCTATGGATAGAGTCTGACCTGCTAGTCTGTTTATATGGCTTGCAGTCAGAGAATGGTATAGACAGTAAGTCTACAGCAAGGAAAGAAAAGTTGATATTCTGTGAATAAGTATAATAAAATGCTACTCTCCTTTAAAAAAATATCCTTTTTTTTTTTTCTGATGAGATGGTTGAGACAAATATGGCTGAGACAAAAAGAGAAGAATAGTGTTTCATAAGAACTATATGAAACTTGGATGTCCTTGTTCCAAAATAAGGTTTTGCTGTGAGACAGCCATACTTCCTGTCTGCAGCTGCTTTACTGTTTGGTGGCAGAGGAGAGTAGTCCTCAGAGACCTGCATGAAGGTAGAAACTCTGGGCCCCTTCCTGGAATGTTTGCTGACCCGTGTGTTCCTGCTGGGCTTTGCGGGGCTGACACTGGTTTATGTAGGTACTGAGGAGGTATTTGACCACAGTGTGTATGCGTTCTTCTACCAGTGAGCGGAGAGAAGCTGCTCTTCCAACTCTGCTCGTTAGAATTCCTTAAAGGAAGTCCCAGCAAATTTCAGCTCTCTCAGCAGACATCCTATGCTGAACTCTGTGGTTCCTGGCTGTTTTTAAACATAACTTCTTCCCTTTTCTTACTTTTTGTTAAGATTCTTATTTATTTGAAGAAGATTTTTTTTAAAGAATGTGACATTTTCCAGTACATTTTATTATACTTAATCAGAGAATGCCAACTTTTCCTTCCTTGCTATAGAATCATTGTTAATTTTATAGTGTTTTCAGTATTGAACAGTAGTTTAAGGCTTTACAAACATTTGATAAACTGGGGGAATTTATTTATTCACCAAAACCACATTGTTATTTCTTTTAGGTGCTTATCACAACCAAATAGGTATTTATTTAGTGAGTGAAATTTTTTTTTAATTTAATTTTTTTTTTTAATACTTTTTAGTCCGGGTTTCTTTGTGTAGCTCTGGCTGTCCTGGAACTCACTCTGTAGACCAGAATGGCCTTGAACTCATAGAGATCAGACTGCCTCTGCCTTCTGGTTGCTGTGGTTAAGGTGTGTTCCACTACTGCCCTGCTTAGTAGTGAAATTCTTGAAAATAATATTCTAATCTGCGCATGTGTGCTGTGTGTGCGAGTACACGTGTGTGTAGACGTGCCTGCAGGCCAGTGGACAGGCTCTGGCATTCTTCCTTGAGCTGTATGTTTTTGTGTCTGACACGGCCTCTTACTGTCGTGGCACTCCCGAGCTGGGAAAGGCTGCTGGTGAGTCAGCCATGGCATCAGCTTCTCTCTGTCTTGTTGGATATACTGCTACACTTGGCTTTTCCTCTTGGGCTGTAGGAGTTGAATTCAGCTCTTCATGCCGACTGAGGGATCTTCCCATTCCATATTCTTATTTTTAAGGGTTCCAAATAGCTAAGGAATGTTAAGCACAAATGTTATTTCTGGATACATTTGTATAATGTCAAGGAAAGAGAATAACAAGAAGATAGAAAACTTGAACAGAGGTGACTGCATCAAGATGCTTAAGCAGCATTGCTTGCTTTATTTTGTCCTACTGTAGTAACATGAGCAAGTTTCACCATTGTAAGTCACCTAGAGTATTGCCACCAAGGAAGTAAATAACAAACCACCCTTAAATCCCAGTACTGGAAACATGAAACAAAATGTATTCTTTTTTGTTCAGTTCCGGATAGGGGTGGGGCTCCCAGTTAGTTTGTTCAATGACTCCATGATGACTCATAAAAGCAAGGAGCAAAGACTCCTCTCTCTCTCTCTCTCTCTCTCTCTCTCTCTCTCTCTCTCTCTCCCCCTCTCTCCCTCTTTCCCTCTTTCTCTCCTCTCTCTCCCTCTCTGTCTCTTGTTCCCTCTCTGTCTCTCACTCACTCTCTCTCTTCCTCTCTCCCTCCCTCTTTCACCCTCCCTCTCTCTCTCTTTCTCTCTCATTCTTCCCTCCCTCCCTCGTTCCCTCCCTCTCTCCCTCTCTCTCTCCCACTTGTAGTTTAGGCTGGCTTTAGAGTCCTACTTCTACTTCAGCCTTCTGAGTGCTGAGATTACTGATATGGGCAACCATACCCTGCTCTCTCTTCTGCAGTCTTAAGCAAGGTAGCCTTTCTTTTCTCACTTACCATTCCTGCTGTGCCTTCTGCCATGGACTTTTCTAACAAACTATACTGGTTTTCCTTGGATGGAAACTAGAGAAGGCTACAGTCCTTATCCCTATATGGTTTCTAGCAGGGTGAAAACAAACACCCAGTAGTTTGTCCAGTTTTTAGCCTCCAGGCCCCAGGATAGCTGTGAATGGGGCCTAACACAAAGTCATAAACTTGCAGAATGCACTATGAGATTTTTTAAACGATTGTGCAGTTCTCCAGTGTGAACCCTGTAGGTGGCAACAACATGTTGCAGTGTCGAAAGGTTGGACATACCTGGTAGAAGAGCCAGAATCTCACTCTAAATCAGGCAGGGGCAAACCACACCGGTAGGACACAGAGCTGCAATAGGGAGGGCCCAGTGATAGAGTGATAGTGGGAGGCTGGGTAAGGACTAGGAACCCGAGGAGGCTAGGGGCTAGTAGCTCTGCCATTTTCTTCTGTCTATGAAATCACACTTAAGTAGTGTTTCCTAAGACCTTCCTGTATCTCCAGTATAAACCTTCTGCAGACCGAGTTTCGAGTCCCACACACATTGATCTTCACCCCACTGCTAAAGCCCCATTCTTCTGTAGGATGGATGCCCCTTTCTTTGGCTGACAAAAGGACAGCTTCAGAAAAGAACTCCTGAGGTTGAGGTATGGTTAGGTAGTTAATTAACATTCCTCCAAGAGTGGCCCCAAGAGAGCGGGTGGGTTGAGAGAGCTTTGTCCACACAGCCTCTCACTCTTCCTTCAAGTCTTGCCAGCACTTTCTGTCTGTCTGATTGGGATTCAGTTTTCTTCTTTAACTTTCCTTAAAGATTGCATTTTCTTTTTGTTTCTTCCTCCCCACTACCTGATAAACTTCAGAGCTGTGGTACTGAGTAGGATGTAACAGAAAGCAGAGTGCCTGCTTCATTTAATTTTTTTATTTACTTGCTTCGTTTTGTTTTTCTTTTTTAACAAGAGCGGTGAAAATGAAGATTCATATTACTTAGAATATCCCTGATAGAAAGCAATCTCTGCATGCCAAATATAACTCTGTAATAAATTGAATTTTGGAAATGGAAGTAAACAACTAATGTGTAAAAATGTTCAATTTTGTTACCACTCAGGCAAAAGGAGGGCCACCCCGTATGCCAGTGACCTTGATATAAGTTAACAGAATGATATTAATTGTCTCTGTGGTTTTTTTACTCAAATAGACTTTATTGATTGGCTGAATAAATTGGAATAACCCTCCTGGGGTACGTCTTGACAACTACACTAAAAGCCATTTTAGAAAGTTGTTGACGTTTCTAGTATAGTCATATGGTGTGCAGGACTGCTTCTGTGGTGGCATTATTTGCTTATGTATTTGCTGTGGGTGGGTGTGCCATGTGAAGGTCAGAGACAAACTGTGGGAATCAGTCCTCCCTATCGTGGGTTCCTGGAACTGAAATCAGGCTTGGTGGCAGCTGCTTTATCTACTGAGCTGTCTTGTGGGCTCTGTTTTGTTATTTATAACAGCAAAGGAGTTTAGGTTTAACTATTATATTGCAGATAAAAACATTTCCTCCTTTTTAAAATATAAAATCCATTTGCATTTAGTGTATTGGATTTAGCCACTGTCCACCAGATCCTCTCTCAGAGGGCAGGTGTTGGCCTGCTTCCGAGGTTTGCCTTCCTCTGAGAGGCTGTGAGAACCAGAGGATTGAGCCCATCGTTCTGTACCGACCAGGAGTGAGGGAGCCTCCAGACTGCAGGTTTGGAGTCAGTCCTAACCCAGTTCACTTACTTGGGCTGACTTCTCAGGCCATTGGTGCCTTGGTTTCATCAGAAGAAAATGGACCAAGAATACTTTATGGTGCCTGTATCAAAGATGTGATAAGAGCATCTCTTGCGTTTTTGTAGTAATGTAAACTGAGAAGCTCTGTCGCTCATGCTCCCATTAGAAAGGCAGTCTTAGGTTTGAGCTGTGAAATCTGGGCTCTGAATCTGAAAATAATCCCTAGGTTAGGGGCAGGAGAGCTAAGAGTGAAACAGGTGTAGTAGGAGGAGGCAGAGGCCACGGTGGGTGCTTAGGAGCTTAGGGAGAGAAGAAGCAGGCTGGGACAGTTAGTTGGCTTCCTGTCTGTGAATTTTCTGGCCTGGACTTAGGAAGAGTGAGAGGTTTTCTCTTCCCTTTCCTCTCCTCGTCCCTTTTTTCTTAATCATTTTAATTGTCTTTGTTGTTGTTGTTTGGTTGGTTTGGTTTGGTGTTTTGAGACAGGGCTTCTCTGTGTAACCCTGCCTGTCCTGAGCTCTGTAGACCAGGCTGGCCTGATTAAAGTAGTGTACCCATCAGCACCTGACAAAAACTTTTTTTTTTCTTATTTGTTTTTAAATTTTATTGTTTTAATTTTTTATGTATAGCTATTTTGTCCGCATGTATGTCTGTGCACCACATGCGTGCCTGGTGCTCAGGGAATTCAGAAGAGGGTGTTGGTTCCCCTGGGACTAGAGTACAGGTGGCTGTGAGCCACCATGTGGGTGCTGGGAATTGAACCCAGATCCTCTGGAAGACTAGCCAGTACTCTTAAACACTCAGCCATATCTCTAGTCCTGCCCATAGTCTTAGTTTTTAAAATGGTGAGGGCCTCGGACGACTTTCAGGAGTTGTCGGGCTTGCACGGCACACGTTTTTAAGCAGCTCTCTCCTTGCTGAGGCAGTATCTCACTATGTACTCACACAGGCCTTGAGTTCCTAGTGCTTTTGTGTGTTGAGATGGCAGCTACAGGAAGGCATGATTGCCGCCATTGTTTCTCATATGGGCGGTTTGAGGTGTCCAGCTGTGAGTTCAGTGTACTTCATTGTTCAAAGTTTCTTTTATGGAAAAATTTAAAGGTGGGGAGGTTTATGATTGAGAGCTTATGGCTTTAGAGCAGTTGCTTTTAATCTGTGGGTACTGACCCCCTTGTGGGACTCAAATCAGATATTTACATTTTGATTCATAACAGCAGAAAAATTATGGTTGTGAAATAGCAATGAAATAATCGTATGGTTGGGGTCACCATAACATGAGGAACTTCATTAAAGGGTCTCAGCATTAGGAAGGTGGAGAACCGCTGCTTTAATTAGAGGGTCAGTCATGGCCCATAGGGGATAGCTGAACAGGGCAGTTCTTTCTTATCACGGCAGGCCAGGAAGCAGAGAGAGGAATGGAATCTTGGCCAGCTTCCCCCTTCTCCACATGTGTTTCCTGTGGGCCCAGCCTGTGGGAGATGCGCCTCACATCCGTGCTGGGCCTCTTTCCTTCAGCTGATATTCTCTGCAGACTCAGACATACACAGAGGTCTGCCTTTCCCAGTGATCCTGAGCTTGATGTTTGCAGTGAAACTAGTAGTCACACCAAGGAAATTAGGGGCAGGCAAGTGGGTTACAAAAGAAACTGTACAAAACCCCAGAATCTAACCTGTTGTGGTGGTGGTGATGATGGTGGGGGTCCAGGACTAGAGAGATGGCTCAGAGGTTAAGAGCACAGGCTGTTCTTCCAGAGGTCCTGAGTTCAATTCCCAGCAACCACATGGTGGCTCACAACCATTTTTAACGATATCTAGTGCCCTCTTCTTACCTGCAGGTGTACATGCAGACAGAACACTGTATACACAGTAAATAACAAAATAAATCTTTAAAACAAAACAAAACAAAACCAAAAAATCCCAAAGAACTGCTGTGGGACCAT
Organism: Meriones unguiculatus; assembly: GCF_030254825.1. NCBI lineage: Eukaryota > Metazoa > Chordata > Mammalia > Rodentia > Muridae > Meriones > Meriones unguiculatus. The sequence goes on from NC_083351.1 coordinate 43,679,819, forward strand.
CTAGGCCAGTGGTTCTCAACCTTCCTAAAGCAGCAACCCATTAATACAGTTCCTCATGTTATGGTGACTTCCAACCATTAAATTGTTTTTCATTGCTACTTTGTAACTGTTACAGATCCTAATGTAAATATCTGTATTTTCTGATGGTCTTAGGCAACCCCTGTGAATGGGGTCGTTCAGCCCCCAAAGGAATCTCTAACATGTTGAGAAGCACTGATCTCAGCAAAGAGCAAGAAGGGAAACAGCTGTCTATCTCTGGGGATTTTCTTCTTTTTTTTAGGTTTTCCACCAAGACACAATTGGCAGTTGCACTGACCACTTAGCTACCTCTCTGGCCCTACTGATCAAAGCTCTCTCATTTGATAATGAGTGGAGGGCAGGCTTGATATTAGACAGACCCAAGGCAGTAATGAATTCCAGGGTATGTGGAGGGACATGGAAGTATTTGAAGGCTAAAACTTTAGTTTGTGGTGCTAATGATATTTATCAAGACTCATATTAAATATAAATTGTCAATTGAGGAAAATGGAATGGAGTTTGAAAATTAAAACAGAATAATTAACTCTTAATGAAGGTATTAATTATATCCAGTTGATCTTGGGAAGGGACAGCATATGACAGACCCCTCTGGACCTCATCAAAGCAGGTGCATTGGCACAGACCATAAATTTATAAGAATGTGGATCTCTCCTTTCTTGTCCCTATCAACACGCCCTTATTTCTGGACAACCGTGCAGAAGAATATGATGGAAGCCATGTTCTTGTCTGAAGTGCCACCGGCAGGATGGACAGCAGTAGAGTTGCAAAAAATGACTTGTCTCTGGTGTGGGCATGAGTAGGGAATTTCTCAGAGTGAAAAGATAATGTGGAAGAGAGAAAAAAAAAATCAAAGCATAAAAAATGTGATAAAATAAAAAGGAATGTGTCAGCTGGCCACTTGCGTTGGTTCTGTTGGATGTTTAGTAACTTGTGCTGCTTGGAGGGTTCAACTAAAGATTAAGACTTCCCTCTGAAAATAGTGCTGTGTCCATGTGACTTTGTTGCTATCCCTGGTTCTGTTGAACCCCTTAGCCAGAGAGATTAAAAACTGAAATCAGCCTTCAGGTGTCCCAGAGTTGTATGTGTGTATAGGTGTATGGAAATTGAAAAATTTCTTAGAATAGCTAAGTATGTGTAACCATTCTTCAATGTCATTAAAAGAGACACAGTGGAGGGAGGCGGGGCCTTTGTCACTGTGCCTGAGACGCTTGTCTTGATATAATCAAGCATCTTTCTGTTGTGTGTATATGTGGGGAACAGGATGGAGAAGAAGGGGGGTACGTGAGCCTTGCCTCAACAAAAACAAAAAAACCACCAACAAAAGGGTGATATTTTTATTATAGTTGTTGACTAGTCTGGTCACCTTTGCTGCTTTTCTCTATTTGACTGAATTACACACCAAGAGCCCAGCTACTCACGTCCTGGTCCCTAAGTTTCATGCTTACTGGGATTAGTATGTGCTTCAGGATACCTAGCAGTGGGACCACAGAGTCTAGGAACCAGTTTCTCATATCATTTCTTATGCTGTGGGAGACACCTCGTTGTTTATCTTCCAGCTGCCTCTACTCATACATGTATTCCTCTTCTGCTGTGTTTATACCTTGCCTGCTTGTATGGATATGTTAGGAATTTGTAGTGAAAAAAATATCTTCAAGACTTGGGTGAAAAATCAAGAGTGAGTCGTTGGTAGGAGTGGTGTAAATGGAAGTGGAAGTGTGCCTGGTGCCCAGGCTTCACCTGTGGCAGTTTCTTGTCCTGTCTGGGCTCGGTGCTGATTCAAAGAAAGTTATCACATGGAATATTTCAACAAGTCAAGCAATGGCTAGGGCTAACAAAGTTAGCACGAGGTAGCCACGGATTATATCATGTCTACTGAATGAGTTTGGTTCAGGCTCCGCAAAGCTTCTTTCAGCGACTGAACATTGCCTACTTCTTGTACCAGCAGCCAGCTCTTTTCCTAGTTATTAGAAACCTTTGTTTCATGGTTGGGCTTATGTTCTTGTAACTTTATTGTTGGTCCTGTTTTTGTCACATAGAAGAGCAAACTGAAACCAGCCTTTAATGTTTGCCAAGTTTATGTGTATGTCTCTCTGTGTTTTAAATGTAAAAACCTGTCCTATAGCCTGAACCACCAACCGAAGAGCATTGCACAGACTGGACCTAGACCACATATGCAGCAGATGTGCAGATTGGTCATCATGTGGGTCCTCCAACAGTGGGAATAGGGGCTGACTCTGATTCTTGCCTGCCTTTGGATCCCTTTCCCGTAGCTGCTGAGCTGCCTTGTCTAGCCTCGGTGGGAGATGATGCCCTTAGTCCTGCTGTGGCTTGAGCTGCCAGGGTCAGTTGGTACCCCTTGGGGGCCTTCTCTTCTCTGAGAAGATTAGGGGGAGTTGAGGGGAAGGACTGGGAGGAGAGGAGGGAGGGGCCCGAAATCAGGCTGTAAAGTGATTAAATAAATAAACAGGAAAAACCCGTTGTACAAAAAAAAAGTCATGCTTTTACAGCCCTTGTTATTCTGATTCCTTTTTACTTCATGCTGTTTTAAAAAATTATACATTGATGTATATTATTTTGCATGTATATTATCTTTTTTAAAAAGCTGTGTGCACATATTTTAAAGCTCTAAACATTTCTAGTGCATGTCATTTAAAAAAAATTAGTATTTTAAATTACATGTATATATGTGTTCCTGTGAGTAGGTTTGTGTATGTGAGTGTATTCCTGGGAAGCCAGATGCATTAGAGCGTCCTGAAGCTGGAGTTACAGGCAGTTGTAAGCCACCTGATGGGGATGTTGGGAACAGAACTCAGGCCCTCTGTATGTGCTCTTGACTGCTGAGCTGCCTCTCTGAGTGTTCGTCATTTCAAACAAGGAAAGTGACCTGTCTTCCTCCATCTCCTGCTGCCCTGAGGCCATCATGCTAAGTCTGGGGTCAGTTTTTCCCTTTTCTCAGCATGCTTCTGTGCCGGCCCCCTCGTTCTTCAGTTCACAGTAGCAGTTTCCGCTCTGGAAGATGAAGACTGAGCAATTGCAAACCTTCCATTGTACACACCCTTCTTGTGGGTACCTTGTTCTGCTACAGGGTGTCATGACTTTGGATTAATGTTTAGTTCTTACATCATGACTAAGTACATGCTCTTAGCTGAGTCATGGAGTATTTTATGGTTTGTTGTCCTTGTGGGTAAAAGTTGTCTCATTGTGCTTTTCACTTGGGTTTCTTTGCACGCATGACTACTTGGTTTCTTAATGTTCACCTGGTTGATTTTGCATTGCCTAAGCTCCTGTTTTTTTTTTTTTTTTTAACATTTCCTTGATTAGAGTGATAAATTGAAAACATTGAAGTTACCTACTATTGTTTCTGGACCTGTCTGTCTCTTTATGTGCAATAATGTTGACATTTGGTATATATGTATTTAAAATCATTTCCTATGTAATCTAGGGGGCCTTGAACTCACAATCCTACCCAGCCTCCAGAATAGCTGGGGTTATAAGTGTGCAGCACTGTGCCTTTATGGACTCTTTCCTCTGTTACTATGTGGCCTTTATTGCTTCTGGCTAAGTTTGGATTGAGTCTGCTGGATAGGAAGATAATTACTACATGTGTTTTCAGATTCCTTTTGCTTGGAATGTCATTTCCCAGTCATCCCCCTGTCGTGTGTGTGTGTGTGTGTGTGTGTGTGTGTGTGTGTTTATGTGCAGCATGTTCATGCAGTTGCCTTCAGGTTTCCTGGGTGGCTGTGAGCTGTCTCATGTCAGTGCTGAGAACTGAACCCAGGACCTCTGCAAAAGCAGTAAGTGCTCGTAATTGCTGGACGAGGTCTCCAGCTCTTGTTTTTATTCTTATGTTGCTAATATTTGAGTAAAAGTCTGGCTTGGAAGTTCTTTTCTTAGATTAAAAAAATATATATGGGGTGGGGTCCTCCAACCCAGGGCCTGACAGGCAAAGCGAGAGCACCCCTCTGATTGCTTTCCAGCCTTTCTGTCAGCACTGTATGTGTTACGTCGTCTTTAGAGGCTGACGAGGCAAGATTGTGTAGTAAACAGGTGAGCTGGAGTTACAGCGCACATCTTTGTTGTCTGGTTATTTTCAAGTGCTATGAGTGCCACTTACGATTGATGAATGGCCTACCGGCTAATTGGGGGAAAGACGGTCACATGGGCCTTTCCCATCTGCTCAGAGGAAAACAAATGCAGCGCCTCTGGGCTCCTTGCTGTCCACACCTGTAAGTAGCTAACAAAAGCCAGTGTTATACTTCCTTCCTGTATCAGAATGATTCCTTTGAGGATGTTTTAATTTCCTTCTATTTTCAGCAGCGACATTATCAAAGCTCCTCTTTCATATTTTCCTTTGAGGTTCTAGAAATTGAGCATAGGGCTTCAGGCATGCTAGGCATGCATATCTCTACCACCGAGCTGTCTGCCCAGGGCCAATAGTGACACTGCCATTCTCAAAGGGGATTTCTTGTTTGCCATGAACTGTTCCTGATGGCCGATTGTGCTTAGGGTACAAGTTCATTTTGACTAGAGTAAGAGTTACTAAGATGCATTTCTAGAATGTTTGTTGATCAGTTAGTGGAGGTTGGATGCATTTCTGCTTAGTTTCGAATGCAGTTAGTGCAGACTGTGGGGATGAACGGGCTGTTTTCCTCTTACTAATGCTTGTGAGCTATGTTTTTCCTTTCTTGGTTTTCCAGTTCTGGTTGAACAGGTGCCCAGTGTTTTGGAAAAAGAATCTATATGTAAACTGCATTGCTGGGCTCATATAACATTTCATGGTAGATGAGTTGTGTACAATTTCATCTGAGTGATACGTTCATTTAAGCAGGAATCTCGAAGCTTGGACTCCATTGTTAGTCAATGCCAGGCTCTTTCCCTGCAGGCACAAAGCTTAATAGTATGTGTCTCTGTAGTCTGCTCACTACTTTGGGTACTTGCTCTACAATTACTCTTTTTATGGTTTTTTTCCTTTTTTTATTGTTTTGTTTTTTGTTTTTGTTTTTCTTCAGGAACATGTGGCTATTTTTGTTGTTGTTCTGAGAAATTTTGGTACTAAGCCACTTTTTCTGTAGGAACACCAGCATTGGCGTAAGAATAGTCAAGGCTGTGCTTCAGTGAGACCCGCTTCAGCAGCTCACTGGAGACAGCAGCTTCGGGTCTTTCTCCAAGCAGGGCAGGCTTCCCCTTTCCACTTCTGTTTTGTTTAGCAATTTATCTTTTCTATCAAAATCATATTTAAAATTCCCTCTGGATTTTGCCCTCATTTTAAGTAGCTGGTTTTTTTAAACCAAGCAAGGACTGTTCCGGGGGGTATGGTGGCCTTTATGGAAAAGCATCTGCTCCCCGGCCTCACTGCTTTTAAGCATGATATCTTTATTTAGAAATTTTCTTCATTCTATTAAAACAGCCTTTTGATGAGTCAGCTCATTTCCTTTCCTTTCAGGAAATTTTTATCTCTAGTCCACCCTGATCATGCACGTGTTCTCAGCCCCGAATGTAATAATCTGTAGTTGGTCTGCGTGGCATGCTTCAGCGCACTTTGTGCCGTCCAGAGTGGACGCAGCACTGCAACACCTAGCTGCTGCGCAGGTGTTTCCTTCGCTGTGTGCGACGCTGTGTATTTTGCGTGTGTTAAGGCCTCTTCCGCAAGTGTTACAGGTAAGGAAGTCAAGGCATACACAGGCTAAAGTTGTCAGGTCCTCAGCTAGCCTCTTTGCAGTAAAACTAGGGTTGACTAACAGGTTTGCCAAGTTTCAAACTATGCTCTTTGCACCATGCCTTGGTATGTGCAGAATTTATTTGCATGTCTACTTCATAGTTTTTCCTAACAACCAAGAGGATTAAAAATCGGTCTGTTTTTTTCTCTGAATACAAGGTCTTTGCTGAGAGATATTTACTCTCTGTCCGTTAATCCACAAGGCATCATCATAGGTCCAGCTTGTGTATGCCAGTAACTTAGTTGTTCTTGTCCTTAAAGTGCTTGAACATAATAGTAACACAGACATATATATATATTTGTCATTTATATATCAAGGAGAATGAAATAGGATCAATGGAAGGAAGTTAAAGAGTCCTGTGGGTCCTTGGGTCATCTCCAGTGGTACTAGAAGTACTTGACAAAAGGATTGATGTTGGAAGTAAGATTGTATTTAGGGTTTTGTCTTTGGAGATTGGAGTTCAAGTTCTATTGATTTCTCACTAGTCAAGAAACCCTGGGAATTAGCCAGTGTTTCCAATGTTTCCTTATTTAGTAGCATATAACCTTAATGGTTGGTTAGAAGACTTAAAAAACAAACAGAACAAAACAATTGCATGTGAGTTCTTTAGCAATGTGCCAAGGACATTAAACACCTAATAAGTGTGAGCCAAAATAATTATTGATGAGAAAGAAACCTGAGGAAGCTTGAGAGTAGTTGTTGGGTTTGTGGAAGATTTAATATGCTTATAGTGGACTTTGAAAAGCAGATGAGAACTACTGGCTTCAGGACATCCTTCAAGATGCTGTTTTCTCTTCTTTAAACAGTTGGGGGGCTGTTAGAGTTTTCTTGTTTAGGTTTAATTTTATTTCAACAGAAGTGATGTGTTTATAGGCTGATCTCAGGAAAATTAAGTAACTGAAGGAAAAATAGAGCAGAGATGACTGATGGCGTCCAGCCTCTGTCTGGTGATGCATTTGCTGGAGGAGAACTATTCAGAGTCCACACAGGTGCAGGAGATGGGGATGGAGGCTGCACAAGAGTATGGAAGCGTGCATGAGCAGAGGCAGTCTCATTCTTTCAACTCTACACATGTAAACACCCACAAGTTTGCTTGATCAGATTATAAAATCTTTATATACTCTATATTAAGTTTGAAAAACAAAATAGTTCCTCATAGTTCTAGCAGGTAGAGATAATGACTATCTATAGACTTTAACTTCCCCTTAGAGCCCCGTATGGCAGCTTCTTGCGCTTGGGAGGCTGAGGAAGGAGGATTGCCCTGAAATCGAGGTCAGCTTTGGCTACGTATCGAGTTTTAGGCCTCTGTCAGAGTGGGACCCTGTCTCAAACACAACAATGCAAAGCAGTCTGCAGAAATGGCTGTTTAGGTAAGCGCACTTACTGTGCAGAGTTGGTTCCTGAGTGTGATCCCAGGATCCCAGTGACTCCCGAATGATGTCTTCTGACCCTCACAGCAAGGCTTGGCTGTGCCTCTCTCCAATAACAACAAAGCTTGGGTGTGTCCCTGTCCAATAGCAACAACAACAGCGGTAATAATAAGTTTAAGGTGTTTTAATTAAAAAAAAACAAAAAAAAAAAAAACAGAAAACAACTCTCTTCCAAATTTATGTCCATTCTCACTTGAGGTCCATGCGTCTGTAATTGCTCTTGTAACTTTGAGGCAGTTTTTCTTTATTTGTGCTCCAGTGGCTCAATGTTTTGTTTAGGTAGAGAAGGGGAAGATTTTGTCTTTTAGAAATACCTGTTTTTGGCAGTTCACATATTGAGAAACTTCCTGTGCTCTTTAATCTGGATTGAAGACTTTAAATGACATCAATTTTTGTTACACTGGCTTTTCTTTGATGCCTCACCTTCAAAATTTTATTTTGGCTTTAGGACTAGAACTTTCATTTTAACTTTTACTTCCAAATAATTGAATGTATGCTGAGAAAAATTAGTACACACGGTGTACCTGTGTGTATCTTCTGTCTAGCTTCTTATGATCATTACTGGTGTGTTTACTAAAACTGAAGAAATTCATATTGGCATGCTACCATTCACACTACTGGCCTGGAATTTGCAGTGTAGCCCAGGTTAACTGCATTCAGGATCTTCTTGGCCCAGGCTTCCTGAGAGATAGAATTACAAGGGCGAATCACCGTGCAGATGTTTGATTTCTTAATAACAGCCCAAACAGATTTGTGATATTATGATTTAAAACCACTGAGAAAGCAATTTAGAAAATTTTTTCATAGACTTGTTTTCTGCTAAAGCACGAAGTGAAACTGCCCACCCCCCTCCCAGGCAGAGTTAAAGTTTAGTCCTAGGACATGCCTGCCGAGGAGGGGCAAGGTGGAATTTGAAGGGCTAACCGTTGTTTGTGGCTGTGGGGCGGCTCAGTACCTGTTTTTGGCTTTACCTCAGGGGTGGTGTCACCCTCTGGGTTTAGCTCTGTCCTGAGAAGGAGTGCTGTGCGGTGTCCGGGGCTGTGCACACTTTGTGAAGCTGTGCACGTCCGATGCTGTAGGTTAGCATGAAGCCTGTGAGTGTCATGGTCTTGGCTTTGTGTTGGGCAGATTCTCCTCTTAGCTCGTGCATTTTGCTTGTGAAAATGTGAGCAGTGCCACTGCGGTAGTGCGTGATAACCTTTTCCTGAGGTTGTGCCTTAGTGGCACACATAGACAGTAACAGTGTGACAGTTCTTGTAAATATTTGTGACCTTTAGCAGCTGACTCCTGGGAGCGCGCTGGTTTTTAGATTTCAGGGCTCCATGGAGACTGGGGTCTGGTTAACTGTGGGAAGCACCATCTACAGTTACTTGCTTACTTGGTTACACGTCCAGTTCCGTGAATCCACGCTCTGCTCTTGCCTCCATCCTGCCCCGAGAGCGCCTGTTTCCCCCACCCTCGGCGGCTTCAGTGTGGTGTGTTTAAATGTCTTGTCAGATCCTGGAGGAACGCTCTTGTGAGTCACCGAGGGTCTGGCAAGTCAAGCCACCGAAAGCCCTATAATTCCGAGTACCCCTGCTCTGCAGAAGCAGCTTGGTAAATCCCCTGAACAAGTTTTCACAACTTAGCTGTATGTCCGCAATAAAAGAGTCAGCTTCCATGCCCCATCATCTTCCAGATTCTTGCTGCATTTGTGGTGGTCAAGGTGGGAGCCTGAAGAGTAAGTCAGTCTTTCCTTCATCACCTCCCACTATGAGCCTGATTCATTCATTCAGTGAGTAGAAATTGAGCGTTTTTTATACGTTAGAAACTATTTTGCATACTGGGATGCAGCACAGAATACCACACTCATTTTCCAGACTAGAAGGATCTAGGACTACATAAGATCTGTGGTTTTTCTGGTAAAGATCTGCATTGTGTGGACAAGAGTGAGGTATGGAAGGGAGTAAGAGGTGACTGTGTGTATGTGTGTGTGTTTTGCAGAAGGGTGTTCAGGAAAGCCTCCCTGAGATGAAGAGACAAACTAGGTTGATATCCAGGAAAGGAAAGACAAAAAAAAAAATCAAAATTTAGGAGGTAGAGCTACATTTGAGAAGGAGAAAAGGGCATTGAGAATGCCAGAGTGGTGGACAGCTTGAGGGAAGGAAAGGGGTCAGAGATGGTGGGTACCAGGGACCGAGGATGCTGACCATCAGTATAAAACATCGTCTTTTCATGGCTGGAGAGATGTCTCGGTGGTAGAGAGCAGTGATTGCTCTTTCAGAGGACTCAAGTTTGGTTCCCTGCACCCACACTGGGTATCTCACAGCCGCCTCTAACTCCAGCTCCAGCGGATCTACGGCCGTCGTCCAGCTTCCACAGTTACCTGTGTGCACCCGGCACACACATATGATAGTAAATCTTATTTTAAAGTCTGAAATTTTAATATATGTAAATTTGTAACATCCATCTATCATCTATTCATTTATTCTTCTGTTGTTATTTTCTGTTAGAAAATCCTAACAGCCATATTATCTTCTGAGTAAAGCAGTTAGGTATTCACAGGAACAACACTCTCTCACTCTGATCATGGCTTTTTTTCACTGTCCTGAAATTAGTGTAGAGGAGGTCAAGAGTAGAAGATTCTGGAACAAGTGTTCGGAGATCTACACGAGAGAACGGTGACCACCCCAGGGTGGTAGCAGCAGTAGCCAGCTGGTGGGAATGGTCAGTTCTCATCATCCGTAGAAGGTGGAGCCATCAGCATTTCCTGAGGGACTGGGAGAAAGCTGCATCGCAATGTCTACTCTGACCCAGTGAGGAGGCAGGATCGCTCTTCACCTGGTGGGGAGGTTGTTGTGAGTGTACCACACAGGGAGAGACTGGGGATTTGCTATTACAAACAAGGCTGGAGGCTGGGTGAGAGGTCTTCAATTTTTAAATACACTCCAGTCATTTACACACCCGTCCCTTCCCGCCAGCTACTCTGATGATGTGAACTTCAGTGTTTGGATCAAGTATATTAAGTTTGTTGGTGGCAGGTGCTGGATTAGAGAACTTACATAATATGTAAAAATAAAAATATGTATTTATATGTAAACACAAATCTATTATCCATCTGTCTATCTATCTGTCTATGTACCTATCTGATGTCAAACAGAATACCCTGTAAAAAGCAGTACATGGCTTTTGTCCAAATTAGTTACAAATGTTTCTGCTGCCATACTATGTAGGCAAGCCTGGAATAACTGCATATGGGCAGAATCAGGGTTGATGGAAAAATAGAGTTCACATAGAACACTTAAAACAAGAAAGCTTAAACAAATAGTCTAGTAAATGCAAAAGAAAAAAACCCCCACCAAAACCACACACACACAAAAAAAAAAAACAAATAAACCAGCACCATGAGTTACACCTGTTCCGTGCCATGTAACATAATGGGATCCTGTGTCCTCTGAGGACGAAGCCTTGCTTCTGATAACTGTTTTCACGAGAGGCAAAGGGCTGGTTTAGCCTCCTTAGTTCACGTGGGGAGGAAGGCCGGGGCAGCTTCTATTGTCCCTGCATCTCACAGTGAAAAGAAGTCAGTGGTCTGAGGCCACCGAGGCAGTCACCACGAGGCTGCTGTAGAAAATCTACTTCTGGAGACTTTCAGCAGTCTTCAACCCCCAAGTTGTCTTCTGTTGCCGAGGCTTTTTCTTTAATAATTGAGAAAAAACTTACCTCTGCCTGAAAATATCAGCATGCTGGGAAAAAACCTCTTGGGAGCCGGTGTGACCTTATGACATGATGCTGGAAACTGGCAGAGCAGACTGTTCGGCTGCCCTCAACGTTTCTTAGCTGACCTGCAGCTAGGATCTGCTCCTTTGCTACTTTTTTTTATTCTTGTTAAAATAGATTTTTGGGGACTGCAGATACGGCTCAGTTGTAAAATCAGGCCTAGCACATGTAAAGCCCTACGTTTATTGCTAACTGTACCACTGCTCCTGAAGATTGTGGGTATTCAGCAAGAAATACCATTACATTAGTTGGATAGTATGCTTAACAAATGTGAAGAGAAGTGTAATAGTGTACTCCCATAAGTCTAGCACTTGGGAGGCAGAGGCAGAAGAATGTTCAAGTTCAAGGCTATTTTGGATCATTTAATGACTTGACATCTCAAATGAACAAATGTGAAAAAAAATCAACATATATTTCAAAAGCTGTTAAAAAATTTCATACAGGGCTGGAGAGATGGCTCAGAGGTTAAGAGCACTGGCTGCTCTTCCAGAGGTCCTGAGTTCAATTCCCAGCAACCACATGATGGCTCACAGCCATCTATAATGAGATCTGGTGCCCTGTTCTGGCAGGCAGGTGGAGACAGAACATTGTATCCATAATAAATAAATCTTTGTAAAAAAAAAAATCACATATACACAAAATAATGTTGTGTAGGGCTGGAGAGATGGCTCAGTGGTTGGAGCACTGACTGCTCTTTCAGAGGACCTGTTTAATTCTCAGCACTCAGGTGGCAGCTGGTAACTGTCTGGACCGCCAGTCTCGGGGTCCAGTGCAGTGCCCTCTACTGGTCTCTGCAGGCACTGCACACATGAGGTGCACCGACATGCATTCTCACAAACATACACATGAAATTAAATAAAATATCAAAAATTTAAAATATTTAAATAAAAACATTGTTACATCTTTAGTAAGGCCCACTTGTTAGGTAAGTTAATGTGTTTGATAGTGAGAACTTAGCTTTCATTAGACATTCATGCTGAGTTTATTATCACCATTAACATTATTTCAGAAGATTAATTAGTGTAGTAAGCCATAAAGCCAAAAACAAGGGAATGATGGCAAGAGATTAGTTAGGAAACAAAATCAACTACAGTTATTAATAAGCGCCACGGAAGATAGTAGCCTATGTGTGCAGTTAAATACGAACTTGTTATTTATTAAAGGGGCCATTCTGAATCAACAAATAATTTATTATTAGATTTAGTTAGACTTTTGGTCATACTGTGTACATCAAAATAAATCCTATGAAATAGATAACAGAAACAATATCAAATAGCCAAGGAGCTTAAAAACATTGATGGAAGATCTAAAGATAGACTGATTTTACTATGCAGAATTTTATTTCTGCATAACAAATTGGATGGTAAACTGAGTCACAGGATGTGATCTTTTTTTAATCTAAAAAAAAAAAAAGGAAACAGGTTTAAGTCAGATGTAGCTCACATCTGTTATTTCAGCACTTAGGTTGTTTATGGAAGAACATTTTAAAATTTTCATCCATTCATCCATCCATCCATCCGTTAATATAGGGTTTCTCTGTGTAATCCTGGCTGTCCTGGACTTACTCTGTACACCAGACTGGCCCGAAACTCAGAGATCCACCCGCTTCTTCCTCCCAAGTGCTGGGATTAAAGGTTTGCATTACCACCGTATGGCAATTTGTTTGTTTGTTTTTGTTTTATCTTTTCCCTTTGAGTTTACCATCCACTGTGGGAAGTAGGATTCAGCTGGATTTCTGTAGAGTTTATTTGCAAGCTTGGCCTGATACTGTTAGAAGCCATGGAGTTATTTGATGGCTGTTCCAGGGTATCGTTACTTTGGTAGTTGCTTTTAAGGGACTAATGGAGAACAGTCTTAAAACAGAAGAGGACTTGTAATGGACACAGAGAGGCCTGGCTGGGGTTCCCCTGGGGCTTCCAGAATCCGGTGTGGGCTGCTGAATGTCAAATGGGCTTCTTGGGGTGTGTGGGGGGAGTGTTTTAATGACTCACTGGGTATGGAGAATTACAGCTGCTTGTATTTTCCAAGCACTTATTTACTCTAGTTTGATCTGTTACCCCTCCCCCCTTAATAACAAGCTTAGTGCCTGCCATTTGCAGGGCTATTAGTTTGATGACTCAGTGTTCCTCCTCACTTACTTGGGAGTTTCTAGACTCTTCTTCAGGGTATGTGCTTTTAATCACTTTATAGATCCTCAGCTGGTTTGTATTACTGGAGCTTGCACTATGAACCTGTGTTCTGCTGGAAGCCGACATTGGTCTGACTCCAGGGCTGGGAGAGACTGAGTTTTCTTCTCACACTGGTATTTGATCTTAGAGTTTTCTGGCATTATGTTCTTTGCCTTTTCAGACTTAAGTAATCTGTTGACTCTTGAGTTTTGATAGTTGGGTTTTAACACTGAAGATTGGTAGGTTTTGCAATTATTTGTAACCTTCACATCTGACAGTCATTTGACCAATTAGTCTTCATTCTGGATAGCTGGAGGCCAGCTGGTTGTGTGGTATTGGCTCATCAGTTAAGGTGCTAAAGGGTACCCTGACTTTATGCACCCCTGGGAAGAGGGTAGCACTGTCATTAGGTTCACAGTCCAGATTTCAGGACAGGTTGACTCAGTGCTCCTGCACTCTCAGGGCTTCCCATCTTTAAGGGCCAAGGTGTGTTGGGTGTTGCTGGAGAAGCCACCTAAGTGCAGGTGATGAGTTGTCCAGCAGTTCACAGAAGCAGTCGGCAATAGACTCCACCTTCAGGTAAGTGTGTCCGGCCTTTGACATTGAAACACAACATTGTCAAGCACAAGGTTCACATCTGAGGACTGCGCAATCAAGTTACAGAAAGAGAAGCACACACATAAAGACCTCAGAGTGGTCTAAGCAAGTTTACGTTTTGGTGTTGTGCTTCGTGCAGAGCTGTTCTGGGCCGCCTGCTTCCTCAGCCACAGGTAGTTTGAACTGTGAGTACTTGATGAGGCTCGAGGCTTTAACACAGAAGGCACCGAAGGCGGTCAACAGGCTTTGGCAAGGATCACTGACTCGGCAAGTCACCAAGCCTGGCTTTGGAGTCTCGTGATTTCACAGATACACTAAGTATTCATTTGTCTGTTGACATATGCATACAGCACCATGAAGTCTGTCCTGAAGGCTAATTTATTAAAGACTTAACTGACTATAGACTAGAAAAATCTTGTTTGGCCAGCATGAAGACAAAGCCAAATTAAGAATTATTTGCTTTTTCTTTTTTCTCTCAAGACAAAGAGTTTCTTGTGTAGCCCTGGCTGTCCTGGAACTCACTCTATAGACCAGCCTGGCCTCTGCCTAGTGAGTGCTGGGATCAAAGGCATACACCATCACTGCCCTGGTTAGAATTATTTACTTTTAATTGGTAAATAGTATCTTAAAATCTAATCAAATGAAGTCCTTTGTGATCCCCTCTCATGAGATAATGAGGTTAACAACTTACCTCTGTGACACTTCCAGAGTTAGTGTATGTGCAGTCACTTCTGTTGTTCTGCAGTTTCATTTCTCAGTAGCCCTCAGGTTTTTTTTGTTGTACATCTTGGAGCAAGCCAGAGGGCAGGCAGAAGGCTGCCTGACTACATGAAATCAAATAAAGGCAAGTAGGCTGGCTGATTCAGCGCAGGGCAGCTCGGTGCCCTCAGTGTCTGCTCTGTAATAGGCACATGTCTGGGTGAGTCTTTGTCCCAGCATCTCCTCCCAGGACACTTAGGAAGGGCAGCCTCCAGGTTTGCTTTTCACAACATCTGAGTAAGCACAACTCCAGCACTTCCTAGGCTCTCTGTGAATGGAGACTCTGTATCGTCTTGCCTAGTCCAGTCTTTCTATAGCTGTTTAATTGCAATCTAGTTTTACTACGACACATTGACTTGTTTGCTGGCCACTTTAAGATGACTTTTCTAACCCTACTTGGATCTATCTTATAACTTAATTCTTTGTAACTTCATTATTTTTCCCTTTGTATTGCCTACGAAGAGATTGGATTATTCTAAGAAAATCAATACTGTATCTAGCAGTTCTAGTACTTTCGGGTTTTTTTAAAAAACCAAAACCAAACCAACCACCAACCTAGGAGCTGTAAAGCTGGCTCAGTGGTTGAGAGCACACAGTACTCTTGCAGAAGACCCAAGTTCAATTCCCAGCACCCCTTATCAGTGGTTCACAACAGTTCCAGGATGACCTGATTGATAACTCTGCGCCTTCATGGGCTCCAGCACATGCAGTACCCACACAAAGACTTGGAAATGAAAATAAATCTTTAAAGAAAAAGGCTGCGGGTCAGATTTCATTAGCTCTTCAGTGAAGAAGCACTTTTGCTTTTATCTGCCTGACATGATAGCTGCATGAAAATTCTTCCTAAAGTTCGCATGGAATCAGGCCTTCACATGTGGGCTTTGAGACATTCTGCTGTACACGTAGCACGTAACTGAAATAAAATTCACATGCTGTACAGCTTTCTCATCTAAAATTTACTGCTTGGTGATTTTTATTACTTCCTCATAGTTGTGGGAATCATCACCGTAATCAACTTTAGAACACTTTCACAAACTGTTTCCCAAGAACAGGACCCTAGTTAGTGCTCATTCCTCATCTTCCTAAATGCCCCCTCAGCCCTGGGCAAGCACATCCTGTGGTTTCATGAAGATGTCTGGGCTCGTTCACAGAATGTCTTCAGGGTTTGCCCGTGTCGTGTCCTGTGTCACAACTTCACCCCTTTCTTTTGGATAAGTACCCCAAACGTGAGGTGGGCCACACTGTGGACGGTCCCTCCTCAGACATTTTTGTGTGATTTCTTTTTTTTTTAATTTAATTAATTGATTTTATGTGTATGGGTGTTTGGTCTGCATGTACATCTGTGTACCTCGTGCATGCCTGATGCCCATGGAGGCTACAGGAGGATGTTGGGTTCCTTAGGACTAGGGTTACAGATGGTTGTGAACTACGTTGTCAGTGCTGGTAATTGAACCCAGGTACTCTGTACCAAGCGGTGTTCTGACCCTCGCATGGGATTTCTTAAAGGCAAAGCATCACTTTATGCTTTGCAGACAAACACTTTATACAGTAGATGGCACAGGTGGCCAGGAGGAAACAGCAGTTTGTTTCTACCTGTTAAACATCACTGCAGTGTTTTCTTCAAATACCAAGAGTAATTATTTGGACACTTGGGAATTACCTATGAAATCAAAACACAAAATGCTTTAATACGTTATTCTTGGTTGGGATATATAATTTTCTTATAAGAAAAAGCTAACAACAACAAAAAAGGAAAATCGAACTTTATAAAATGTGATCAAGATAACTTTTTCTATAAATCTTACGCATTTCTTTTTCCTGTTTCCCCTCCTTATTTTCAGGTGGGTCATTTCCACATAGGTAGGGCAGCCATGGTTTGTATACATAACTGAACAGAATGGCTATGGGTCTGAGCCCAGATACTCACTTTGCTGTGTTGTGGAACTTACTGACTCACATAGGCATATTACTTGACACCCCATCCTCATCAGTAAATAGGAAATTATCGACCTTATGGGTTCATTGTGCAGATTTAATGAGTTATTAAAAACCAGTACTTGGCATATGGAATATGTTCATTGATATGACCTGTAATGTGTTAGTTTACATGGCAACATACAAGCATGTTAATGCATGTTTTAAAGCAGAGTATTTTGGTACTGTTTCTGATTATGTTTGATTCATGACTTTTGTCACCTTGAATAATTGTGTCCATTCAGTTCTCAATACCACAAAAAGAAAAATTACGTGCAATTTCATCTGTTATTGTACTATTCTTCATGAGAATTCCAGTGGATTGTGCTATAAAAAGGAAGCAGGGGAAAGGTAGGACCCAGAAATGGTTAGTTAGCAAGAGGAGAATGGCCCAAAGTTTAGAGTCAAGTAATGGAGTCTCACGTACTCTGGCATAGTTCTTTTCCTGTGGTGATGATTAATTACTGACAGAAGGAATGGATTCTTAAAATCATTATGTTCATTATGAGTTTCAGAATTGGTGTTTCCTTTGACTTTCGTTAAAATTTAAGAGCTTCCAACAAATACACATACCTTCAGACATATTTTATTGCTCCTTAGCCACTCAATAAAGATGGGGTCTGGAGTAAGATGCAGAAAGTGGTCAGATTCCCACTTTGTACAGCATTTGAGACTTACTGTTCTGTTGTTTCTTGACCACAGTTGCCTTAACAGCTGCACACTCACTTATTTCTTCTTGCTTTGCAAGCATGTGTTTTACGTGATGCTCCACCGAAGGAGCAACTCACAGGTGTTTGGGATGAGTATTTTTGGGTGTTCTCTTTCTTTGAAGTTTCTCATGCTGCATTGACAAAGGGCATCAGGGACATAGAGCTGAGTTCTGCAAGAAGGTTCAAAGTACCACTGAAGGGATATCTACCTTTACCTGAGGAGTAGGGAGGCCAGGCTAGCTCCCCACGGTCATGGGGAAGAGGAGCTGGCTTGAGCTGTGGGGTACTCATTTCCCTCTCTCCATCAGCCCTCCCTCCTAACACTCCTGCCCTGCATTCCCCAGCAGAAGTCTTGCTTCTGCCCAGGCTAATTTTAGCACACAGCTTTCTAATGAACTTTGAATTGTTCTGATCTGTCTTCAGCATCAGATAGATTGACTTAAACATTTCTTTCTGATGGTTTTGATGCTGTGTCTCTTTGTACTTGACTTTTGTGCTGAGAAAGTAGAAAAAGACTGGTTTGCAGAAGTGGGAGCCAGTGTTCTCTTTTCTTTCTTCCATAATTAAAAAGCATTAATGAAAATAAAAATGGAGAATACATTATAAGTCAGACTTATTCCACTCCCAGGACTGTCATATTTGCATATATTTTTTTCTTAGCTATCAAACCACAGTATAGATAGGATTTCATCCCATATTTTTAATGCAAGTTTTATCATAATCATCTTTATGTTACTATGGAGTTTTCTTAATTATTTTTATGATTGCTTAACGTACCATTTTCATATTTAACAATTTTCTACTGTCTAGCTAATTTCTAATTATTTTTCATAATAACACTGCATTGAACACATTGTGTGCAACTATTAAACTGTTGTAGGTTATTTCTTTGGGTCTTGAAGTGTATTGCCAAATTACTCTCTGAAAGAGACTAACCAATTTATATTCCATTTTAACATAGCTTGAACCAATGTTGCCAACGTTTGGTGTGAAGGTTTTTCAGTGGGAGCATCTACCGAAGCATAACCCTTGTAACCATAGTTTTTACAAATATAGTGAGACGGGGCTGCGCACATGGCTCAGCAATTATGAGTGTTCACTAAACCTAAGTTTAGTCCCCAGAGCCCATGTTGGGTCACTTATAACCACCTGTAACTCCAGCACCAGGGGATCTGAGGTCCTCTCTGGCCACACAGTACACACACACACACCCCAATAACAACAACAACAACAACAACAATAATCAACATAGTGAAGTTATGTTGTTTTCATTCCACTTTTCTAGGGGGTGTGTGACTTAATAACTTTTGGAGCGTCTCACTAGTGAAAGGCCCTGCAACCTAGACTTAGCGGGACTGGAGAGACGGCTCAGTTGTTACGAGCACTAGCTGCTCTTCCAAAGGACCTGGGTTTGAGTCCCAGAACCTGGTGGCTCATAACTTCCTGTAACTCTATTACACGGGAGCTGGCACCTTTTCTGGTTTCTATGAGCAACACACACACACACAATGTGTAGACATAAATATAGGCAAAACATATGCTCATAAAATAAAAACAAATCTTAAAAAAAAAAAATCTAGACTTCATTTACCACTATTTACAGACATATAGACTATATCTTCTGGTGTAACCATTAATGAACATCTTTGAGAAATAACAGCTGTGGGACAAGGAGCCAGTCTGTGGGACACAGGAAATTGCCTACTGTAGTATCGGCAGGGAGGATGTTTGCCCCACAACATTTCATCCCTGTAGTTAAGAGACCTAGCCTTGTTGACTCATTCATGAAGTAGTTACTGAGAGCCTACGGTGAGGCAGGCTTGCCTCAACCCGTGAGGGTATAGCAGTATAGCAGTGAACAAAATCAATAAGTCCCGGCCCCCAAATGTACAGTGAGGCTGGAAAGTTCAGTACAGATGCAGCTGCCTAAGGGAGGATTCTATACACGTTGTTCTAGACTTATATTTTTGGGAGAATGTTTCAGCGCCTGTATAAACAGGGCTGACTTCTGACTTAAATAGATACATTGTCCTTACCCTCAAGAAACTCATAATGTACTGGGAAGCAATTATATAGATAGTGATTACTCTGATGGCTATATATATATATATATATATATATATATACATACATGGTATGTTTACACACACCACACACACATATGATATGTTTAAAGAGAGCTAAGGAGCCTAATCCATATTTGAGGGGTTCCTAAATTCCTTTTCAGTAGAGGAAGTATATAATGCCATGTTACCATCATGGAACTGAGCTACATTTCTGTACTTGGCTACTGTGGACTGAAGAGATCTTTGTTGACTAAATGCCTAATTTTAATTTAAGTCATAAATGTACTCATAGTCACCTACATGCTTTCTTATGATTGTGTGATTTTTATGTTGCCTCTCATTGGTTACTGGAGCGTCAGAAACACTTCGATCATGGATAGCAAGCACAACTGAGTAAGAGTCTAATTGTACACCCATGAAAAAAAAATTTAAAATGTTACTGGATAGTATGAAACCCCAAGAAACTGAATAGTAGTCTGGAGACTGGCCATATCAGTGGCTCTCTACCTGTGGACCGCAACCTCTTTGGGAGCTGAACGATCCTTTCTTAGGAACGCCAGAAAACACGGGTATTTATGTTATGACTCATCCCAGTAGCAAATACAGTTATGGGATAGCAACACAAGTAATTTTTATGGTTCAGAAGGTCGCTACACCATGGGGGAGTGTATTAAAGGGTCACGGTGTTAGGAAGGTTGAGGACCACTGGGCTGCAGTGTGCCAGATGTGAAGTATAAAACAGGTGTTTGGTTCTGTCTATCAGTCCTGGATATCATCAACTATTAAAGAAATTTTGACATCTTCAGGATGTGAGAGGAATCAAATGGATCCAATAATATAATTTTAGAAAATTAATTTTACGGGCTTGGAGAGATGGCTCAGAGGTTAAGAGCACTGGATGCTCTTCTAGAGGTCCTGAGTTCAATTCCCAGCAACCACATGGTGGCTCACAGCCATCTATAATGAGATTTGGTGCCCTCTTCTGGCATCCAGGTGTACATGCAGACAGAACACTGCATACATAATAATAAAGAAAATTATTTAAAAAAAAAAGAAAATTAATTTTACTTTAAAAAGATTGCCTCAGACTGATTCAAAAGAAAGAAATGGCGATACTGCTTGAGGGTTATAGGCAACTATCACCTGTTGATGGTAGAGGTAGAAGGTGTGATTAGCAATGTTGCCGGAAAGGACTAACCTAGTGTCTGCCCAGGTTAGACATTATCACAAGCAAGAAGCAGAGTCACCAAGAGACAAGTATCAGACTCACAGTTACTTCCTTTAGGGGAGTTGGAAGTAGAATGAAGTCATTGGTGACACATTTCCCTGGGATCTTTCTGTCACTATGCACAGCTCAGAAAGCAACTTTAAGTCACCTTCTCCTTAGACAGTTGAGTGCTTTTGACTTAGCATAAAGTTCATGAACTAAGAAAAGTAGTTAGACACAGATATCCGTATCTTTCCACTCAGTGTGTCTTCTTACCTTTAACTGCCTGTTAAAAAAATCATGCTTGGATTTTCACCTTCACAATATGAATTGCCGTCAGCAGGCTTAGCAAATGAAACAGATTTACTTATGGTAAAGTAAGCAGTTATGCACTCCAGGTCCTTGACCGAGCTTTCCCAAAGGACAGGCAATGTCTTTCAAAAATCCTATTATGAGATTTTATTTGCAGGTGCAGTGAACACAAGGCTGAACGCCTCCATGTTTTATTGCCTCCCAACTTCATCATGCCTGCTCACTCTTTTGAAAACTGGCAAAACGATACACATCAGTTCTTTTATTCTTTTGTTACTACTCTGTGCAAATAAAAGCATCTTGGGGATTTAATGAAGCAGTATGTCCTTGGAGGGAGCTTTGGAGAATCTGAGTACACAGTTCTTTGTCTTTAATACTAGAGGCTTCTGTGTAAAGCATATTGACAAGAACCAAATTAAACCCTCATTGGTAGACTAGTATTGCCTCCTAAGTGCCTGAGTCACACACGTTCCTGTGTAGCAGTGACCTTTGAGAAAGACTTTCGGTGTGTTTTAGGGATGTACCAGTGGGTAGTTGGGACTGGAAACTAGAGCAGAGCTTGGAAATGGCTTGTTTAAGCCAGGAAATGGGGCTGATGCTGGGGGGGGGGGAGAGTTGCAAATTACCCAAAGGTAGCCCAGAGCAGTTGTAGGGATCTGTGCTGGGAGAAAGGCCGCATCAAAGCTAGCTTTGCCCTTTTCAGGCATTATTGGCTTCTCATAATCCTCGAAAGACAGCAGCATCAGATCTGTGCTACATAGGATTAGGCAGCAGGCGGGACAGGTGACGTATGTGTTTGTCAGTACATACTGGCTTCAGGTTCTCTAGCCCACCAGCTTCATGCTCCTTAATGCTGGCCCATGTGAGTGTAAGCATGCATTGATGACTACAAGATAACCCAGATTCTGCCTCAATTCCAAGGTTTTGGTGCTGTATTATCAGTGATGGATGTTTGAACACCCCCCAGCGAATGAAAACACAGGATTGTGGATAGTTCTGAACTGCCAGCCCAAGTGAGTTGAGAGCAGGGCTGGTTTGTTGTGTATTTGTTTGCAGGTGCAACCTCTAGTGGCACACCTCTTCTCATCCTCTGGGGTGGCTGCATCCAGTGCTGAAGAAAGCAGCTCCTTGGCCTGGTTCCAGGTTGTAGCAACCCTTGATATGTGTGACCAGCCAGTACTTAACTCAGGCCTAGTGGGTATCTCAGCAATGACATGTATGAGAATACTGTTCAGAAAGCTTGGTAAATACTGCCCTTTGCTGTGGGTTAAAAAAAAAGAAAAAAAAGCTATTTTTCCTCATTTTCAGTATCTTTTTCTAAATGAAGACAAAACCTGTAACAGAAATCTGAGAAATGGCCAACTTAGTATTTGTTTGTTTTCTACGAAACATTTCTGAGTGGAAATAAAATTCATACTTGGCAGTGGATGTTTGTCATAGCTTTGCAAGAATTCTTAG
The DNA here is from genome assembly GCF_030254825.1 of Meriones unguiculatus. Lineage (NCBI taxonomy): Eukaryota > Metazoa > Chordata > Mammalia > Rodentia > Muridae > Meriones > Meriones unguiculatus. The sequence goes on from NC_083351.1 coordinate 43,702,015, forward strand.
TGTGTTAGGGGGCACAAGGCATTCTGTTTTAGACACAGAAGGATCATTTCAGTGTTGGCTTCAGCATGGAAGCTGCAGAAGTTGATGAGGCAATCCCAGCGGAGGTCAGACCTGCTTTCTCAGTGGTCCTCTGCCTGTGTTTCTGCAGTGCCTCGTAGGCAACTCCATGTTGGCACTGTTCTCAGTGGTACCATCTGTGGTCTGAGTGCACTCAGGAAGGGCAGGAGCCATCTAATCTCTCTGTGAATCACAAGTACTTCGTGTAGTGCTCAGCCTATTGGGAGAGCCTTCAGAACGCTGAGGCTGCCATCACACAGTCACACAGCATGCTAGCTGACATCCTTTTAGTATATTTTGGGGAAGCTTTTCATGTCTGTCCAAATTAGGGTAAAGTTTTCACATAGTAGGATGATACAAGAAGGGGACAAGAGACATCCAGTCTTTGTCTTCAGCTGTTTCCTGGACCTTTTTCACTCGGAGGGGTTTATCATTTTTCTTTCTCCATATTTGAGACCTAGCTGGTGCCTTTAAAGCTGGATTGTTGCCTTTGCCGGTCAGATCTTTTTATATCTTCTTAATCCTTCTGCTCTGCCTAATTCTGTGAAGTAGATTCTGATCTATCAGCCCCCTCCCTTGGCTGTGGCCTGCCATTGTAGCTGATGCTCTCTAAGCACTTCTGACTCGACTAGTTACAGTGTAGCACTTGCCAAAATTTCTGTATGTTGTTGTTGTTAGCTACAAATAAGTTTACTAAATAGTTTTTTCTATGAAATGATACTGAAAGTTGAGTTAGAACGTTTGTGCAGTTTGGTGTCCTAAAGAAATTTCATATCCTTCAAAGAACACATCAGGTTCCTTAGGAAGCCATTGGTTCAGCTCTTAGGGTTTGTGGTGACTATAGATTCAGTCACACAGTTGTCTATAACTTTCATGTTTACAAGAAGGATTGCAGAAGCCAAAAAGTTAGATACCCATGCAATGTAAATCGTAGGAATGGAAAGACACCAAGTCTTTGCCTAGCTTTAAGGATAAGAGAGCATGAATAATATGACGAATGACACCTGTGGTCTGGCATGGAGGAACACGCACATTTTCTATGTTACTTATTATTTGTGTGCGCACATGAATGTGCGTGTGCGTGCTGTATTTGTCTTATTCGGGATAAATTTCTGATTCCTTGCATCTGTGCTTTGATTTCTTTGATTAGTTTTGGAACCTTTCAGTTACTGTGTCTTCAAATATTTCCTCTTTCATCACATCCTCCTCTTTGGTTCCTGCTAGGCATATGCTGGACCGTGTTAATTTTTTTTCTACACTTTGAACAGTGCTTTGGTTTCTGAGTTTAAAATCTTTTTTTATTTGTATTGGGTACCTGGAGGTTACTGATCACTTCCTTGGCAATATTTGGTTACTGGCAAGCCCAACTTAAATTTTTATTTTAGATTTAAAAAAAAAAAAATCCCCAGCATTTCTTGGACTGTTTCTTTGCATTCTTATGTCTCTGCTAGAGTTTGAGAACTCAGGTTTCAGAAAAGCTTTTCCTTGAGGCTTCTTTTCCTTTTCTAAAAAGGAGACAAGGCGAGCCTGTAAATACCAACAAGAATGTTTTGAGGATTGAAAAGGGCACGGGTAAAGTTGGAGTCTTTGCTGAGAAATTTCCTCTCTTCCTAGTCTCAGCCATTCATTCATTAGACCGCGACTCTGCATAGTTGCTTGGTTCTACTTAGTTCCCAAGCTGGGAGGGTCTTGTGAGAGGAGAAAGACCTAACATTTATTGGCAGACTATTAATCTCTTGTAGGATCCGAGGAAAGAATAAAAATCGTGTTTTAAAAGTGCATCTGCAGCACATTTTCCTTTTGCTGGTCTGTATGGCATGTTAATTGGAAGAAACAGCATTAAATCCAGTTGGTTACATTTATTAAAAAAAATTAAAAATTTTCAGCTGTTGGGCTTCTTGGCTCACTTGAGAAATTCCATGGCTCATAACATGTCTCACTCAGTTTCTCTGAACTTAAAGAATGCTGCGTGCTCAGCCTGGTTTCTGAGATTTGCCATGTGAAGAGTTGCTAATGGATTTAGCATTCTTATTGGTGGATTTAGCATTCTTATTGGAGTTGGCTTTGGAGTCATGGGCTTGGATTTTAAATCCTAATTGCACAACTTTGAAACCGTGGGCTGCTTATTTAATTTCTGAGCTCAAGTTTGTTCATCTTTGGAGCAAGGATGGTATGAGACAAGTGTGTGTAAATCATAGGTATAGAAATTGCTGGTTAATAAGAAAGCAGTCATTGACAGCATTAAAAATGGCAGCCAGGATGAAATATGCCACCATTATTTTGATATAACTAAAAGAAAAAAAGAGAGCTTAGTATTCTTATACCTTTTATGAAAAAGGTCACATTGTAAATAGAAACTTTAACAATTAGGTTAAATGAAAAGTGAATATTAATAAAAACAACCAGTGCTTTTGAGTGATGGATGCTGCCATGAAGCTTGCTGTTGTCTTCTGGGAAGTCTCCTTTGCTACAGTGTGGTTGACTGTGCTGTCCTTTTGCTTTTCCACTCTGCCTGAATTCAGCAACCATTTTTTTTTTCCTCGTAGCTTCCATCTTCCCTCCTTATACCCAGTAGAGATTTTGTTTGTATTTGGCACAGGAGTGCCTCACAACAACTCTTGCAGTGTTGAGTTTTTGTATTTGTCTTATCAAAGTGAAATCCCTGTTGGCTTTATGTTCTAGATGAAAACTTAGACAATAACGAACTGAGTGTTGGTCTGAAAATAGTTGCAGATTAAAAAAAAAAAAAAGTCAGTGTGAGTCTTCTGTTTCTCCTATGCATTGTGTTTAAGACAAACAAACAATAGTGTTTTCCAGTAGAGCTGTTGCTTTATAAGTTACCCGGGAGTAAATAGAATGCATTTTGGAAGTCTCCAAATTCTGTGTCCATGAGTAATTTTACTGCAGTGGGCACTATTCAAGACTGAAATTATTTAATACAAAGAAGCATTGTGTTTTCACACAGTGAGCAGCTGTCTCTCAAAGTACAGACCACAGCACAGGCATTTGAATAACACAGGGAATAACGTTGTTACTTTGTAGTTTTTCTTGACATTCTAAAAGTTTGCACAAAAGTCCAATCCTGATCATAGATTTGTAGACTTGGAAGAAACCTAAGAGATCCTCATTCCTTGCCACTCAGAGAGATGAAGCAGTTTCTCCAAAGTCAGGTAGCTAATGGCACAGCCAGGGGGAGAGAGGAGTCCCCATCTGTTAATGCCACGGTGCTGCAGTGCTCTGGAGGACGCTGCCTACTCATTCCTGGGTTCCAACACTAGTTAGAGTCTTGGGGTGAGGAGTTTTTTCCATGACTAACTAGTGTTCTTCTGTTTTCTTGTGTGGGTGTCTGGGAACAAGCTAGCAGTATTTTTGTTTTAACAGTTGAACAGTGTAAGGCATAAGGAGGCCTTTGTCTTTAGCACTTCAGGAGTCAGAAAGAAGTGTTTGTAGCTCAAGTTCTCTGCCTTCATTGTCGATAGGCAGTTGTTATTTATGTAGTTAGTTATGTGTGGGGCTTGTGTGCGCATGCATGGGTGCAAGTGCATATACATGCATGTGCATTTGAAGGCCCAGAGGTTAACATCTGATGTCTTCCTCAACCACTCTTAACACTTTGTATACACACATACATACACACACACACACCTGTCTTCTTTTTTTTTTTTTTTTTTATGCTCATGTGTAGGGGAGTACAGGTGCCACAGAATGCATGTAGAGGTCAGAGGACAACTTGAGGGAGTCAGTTTTCTTCTCCCATGTGGATTCTAGGAGCTGAATTAAGTTCCTCACACGTTGTGGCGGGTCCCTTTGTCCATGGGGACCCCACCTTATTTTTTGAGATATAGTCTTTCACTGAATCTGGAACTCACCAATTCAGGAAGACTTGCTGGCAGCAAGTGCCCACAGGTCCATCTGCCCAGCTCTAGGGTTACAGGGGCACACCAGCACATACCAGCACACCTGGCTTTTTATGTGGGTGCTGGGGATCAAACTCAGGTCATCACAATTGCACATAGGTACTCTACCAACTGATCCTTCTTTGCTCCTCATAGGCAGCTATTTTTTTTTAAATGATTTATTCATTTTATGTATAGAATGCCTGCGTTTATGTATATGTACCCTTGGGAGTTGGCAGATGTTGACTCCTGGAACTGGAGTTATGGATGGTTGTGAGCTGCCCTGTGGGTGCCAGGAATTGAACTGCCTCAGAGGCAGCTATTTTAATGTTGAGCTTCTTAACCTTGAAGTCTAGATTCTTATGAAAATCAGGTGACTATAAGTATATATTTTAAGAGAAGACTCTGTAGCTTTCATGAAAAGATACAGACATTAAAATTGTTGTGTATAAGGAGAACTGAGCTTGACTATAATTTAAGTACCAATTATACTAGAGCACTTGCTTATCTCCATTGCCTTCTGGTGGGGCCCCTTCCTACTGACAAGTCTTCCTGGGTTGCTCTATGGAAACTATGGAACCACCAAAGGCCTCAGCCTTCTTCCTGCAGGAGCTTTCCCCTGTCCTTTTTTTTTTTTTTTTTTTTTTGAGATTATATTATCACACCGTTTCCATTTTTCCCTTTGTCCCCCTAAACCTTCCCATATATACCTCCCTGTCTTCCTTCAAATTCATGACCTCTTTTTTATTATTATTGCATGCACATGTGTATATACATATATTTCTAAATATAACTGACTTAGTCCACATGTTACTTGTAGGTTGGTGTGCCCCTTTCTAGGGAAGGCCATCTCTCCTGCTCCCCACTTTTTACAGTTGCCTGTAGGTCCCTGTGTAGGATTGAGGGTGCCTGGCTTTTGTGAGAGTGCCTTCTCCTTCCCTTTCCTGCTTCTGTTTCAGCGCAGGGTGTGAAATTCAGGGACACTTGCTCCTTAGAGAGTTCATTTGCAGCTTGATTGAAAAGGATGTGTGAGCTGACCTAAGACTGTCGCACTAAAAATATTGAATTGGAATTCCAGTCAATACTTTGCAAATTAGCTTTCAGAATGCCTCTAGTTCTCTAGCTAGGAATCTGTCTGTTTGAACTAGAAACATTTGCATTTTCTAGGAATACAATGAAAAACAGTGGTGGTTTAGGAATTGCTCAGGTCTGTCTAGGAAAAAAAAAGAGTATTTTCTTCTTGAATTGTATTTAACTTAGACAAATTTACCTCTTAAGAGGAATTCATTTGATGGGCTTCTTTCCCAAAAAAGAACACATAGAAAACATGGTCTAATATGTTTGTTTGTTTCTTTAGTATCTGGACACACAACGAGCTAGCACAAATGGAAGAGCATGTCCATTTATTTGTTGATTTCAGGAATCCTTCATAAGAACATATAAAGGTTTAGGCATTATCTCAAATGATAGGAAATGAGCCTGGTCTTTTGCCGGGCTCACAGTGTGCTACAGACACAGGCTTCCTAAGAGTAACAGATCAGGACCGGGCATGTAGCTCAGATGGTAGGTGGCTGCCCGGTATGCATAGCGCCTTGAGTTTGATCTCTGGCATCCCATAAGCCAGATGTGGTGGCTCACACCTGTAATTCTAATACTCAAAAAGTAGAAGCAGGAGGATCAGGAGTCCAAAGTCATCCTTGGCTATAGAAGGAGTTGAACGACCAACCTGGACTACATCAGACTGTATCTCAAAAAAGGAATAGAAAAGAATAACAATTCAGCATGCTAAATACTTCAGTGGCGTACCGTGTACAAACTCTTTGTGTTAGTCCCATGCCTGCCAGGGGGAGATGCGGAGCTAGAGCCGTGTTGGCCGCCCAGGCTGGCGTGGACTCACAGAAACGTGGCAGATCTTTGAGCTTCATCTTACACACTTAGGAGACCTTGTCTAGCAAAAGAAGGATCTGGGTAAAACGGTGTGTTTGCACCTTTCCAGTTTTAACTAAAACTGACACCCTGTTCTCTTACTTTGTATTTTGGTTTCAGAGCTCCAAACGAGAATGGAAACCATTGGAGGACCGTAGCTGCACAGATATACCATGGCTGCTGCTCTTTGTCCTCTTCTGCATTGGGATGGTAAGGACACTCAAGATAACCACACCTCAGCTCTGGATGCAAGGGAATGAAGGGAAACTTTGAATGTATCTGTATGGGTGGATTGCCTCTCTTCCCTGATGTTTATAATCTAGATAAGTGGAGGGCCTAAGGTACCATCAAGGGATTTATTTTCGCCTTTAATACAAATCAGTAGTACTTGCTATTTTGTCTATTTTTGTTTTTTTTTTTTTTGTTTGTTTGTTTGTTTGTTTTGAGACAGGGTTTCTCTGTGTAAAAGCTCTAGCTGTCCTGGAACTTTCTCTGTAGACCAAGCTTGCCTGGAGCTCACAAAGACCCACCTGCTTCTGCCTCCTGAGGTTGGGTTTAAAGGCCTACTTTCTTTTGTTATGATTTTTCTATTTTCTTTTTCTTTCTTCTCCTTTTTTCCTTTTTGTTGTTGTTGCATGAAAACTGAGATAAAAATTATGGAACCAGTGGGCATCTTAGACCCTTTACCCAGTTATTTGAGAGAGTCAGATCATTTGATGCACGTTTCTTTGAAATCTAATCTTGAGGAGTTAGTTGAAACTCCTGGGTACCATCCCCTCCTGTCACACAAGCCTCATGGTTATTTGTGGGCCAGCCACTTCTTTTCTCAGAGTTGGCATTCCTTTAGAAAAGTGAATGTTGAGCTGTCTGCTATCCACCACCCTTCGAATTCTCACAGTTTTGAGTTCTTCCTGCAGGGGAAGACACTGCCTAGTGCTTTTCCCCTCACATCAGTCCTAGGCCCTGGTCTGCCATCAAGCGTGATGAGTCTGATGGAAATCAAGACTTCCGGTAATTTCGTACTCTGTAGAGAGGACGAGCAGCAGAGTCTTGGTTCAAGGTGTGTTGGGTATGTGGCATACCTGTTCTGCCTTGCCAGCGTTGGGCATTCATGGCTTTGGTTGCTACCAGAGCACTAGGCTCCAAGATAATAGACATAGAGCTGCGTTAGCACTGTCTGGTGCTCAGAGCTTCAAAGGGTTTATCCCCATCTGGCCCGTCACCCTCAGTTTATAGATTGAAGCATCAAACCTAATGGGGAAGAGGACCATCCTTAGGCTGCACTCCTAGCGGATGGAAGAGCCGTTTGCCCAGCTCTGCGCCTGGTCAGTGCTTTCTATAAACCTTTCCCTCTCCATCAAGGAAGCTGCCCAGTGGCATGATTCTCCATCCCTTAGTCTCTGAACACAGCAGCCCTGGTCTTGTAAGCTGTATTTTCAGCCCCATCCTCCTGCCCTTTCTATACAGGTTTGCTTTGGAAGTGCTGCTTTTTGTCTGTCTGCAATAAAAGGCGCCAGGATTCCTTGTTTCTCTGCATACCACTGGTGTTACCTGTGACTCACAGGACAACCATCATCTAAGCTAGAGCCACAGCTGAAGTCAAGGTTCTAGCCCCAGCAGAGGAAAAAGAAACAATACATTTGAATGAGACATGATAAGCTTAGGAAAATAAGGAGTATTTGGTTAAAGATAAAAGGACACTTCCCAGAAATTTAGGACGCGTAGAAAAGGTCAGAAATGTGAGCTCAGGCCTTATGAAGTAATGTTCAGGAGTTTGCTTAGTTTAGTGGAATGATGTCACACAGCATGTGTGAATATTCATGAAAGACTCTGCCTAATAAAACCAGCCCACAGCCACCGTAACCCCAGAGCAAATGGCAACTGACCTTCACAATTATGTTTGTAAAAACATGTGCCTTGCCACCCAAGGTGCTTTTGATTTTCTGTGCTCAAATAGCCCAGGAAAGTGCAATCATTAATGTTAATAGACTGATTTGGGAGTTACTTGAGCGTAAGGAACTGTTTACTGAAATGTTTTAATGCAATGGTAATTAATATAATGTCGATTTTATCACGATGGTAATTAAGACCCACTGTGTGTGCTTTTAAATACAGGCACAGCGTTATTTGTTTTGGAGTGAATCTTTAAATAGGTTACTTTCCCATGGAATTGAGCTGATGTCAAATCTTGCCACGAAGTAATCTAACGGTTGCGTTTCCATTTTACAAGCACAGCTGAGAGTCACTGTTTGGCTTCTGGTGTTTGAGTTGGTTTTGTCTTATATGATTTTTCTTTCATGCCCTTTGAATTTCATTCTGTAGTAAACCATATCTCAAATGCTCAGGGTTCAAAGTTTTTCATATTTCAAAATTGTAAAAACATTGGGGTAGCAATTGAGATGGCTCAGCAGGCGAAGGAACCCTCTCCCAAGCCCGGTGAGTGAGTTTGGTCTGCAGGATTCACATGGTGAAAGGATAGAACTGGTTCTTTGAAGTTGTCCTGTGACCTCCATGTACGTGTAAGCATGTATGTATGTATGTATGCATGCATACGGACACAAATATAAAATTTAAAAATTGAAATATTTTGCGCGCGCACACACACACACACACACACACACACACACACATAAAATATGATGAAGTATCTTGGGGGATAGAACTCAAGTCTAAACGTAGAATTCCTTCATGTTTCAGATATACCTGATACTCATACCCTGTAGGTAGTTTTATATAGTTTTGGCTGCAGTTCTTCACAGGAGGTCACATGTGGGATTTTTTCCTGTGAGGCCCATGCTGGTGTTCAGAAAGCTCCAGGTCTTCAGGCATTTTAACCTTTGGGTTTTTAGATAAGCAGTGTGCAGTCTGGATTCATTTTTATTCTTCTAAAAACTCTTTTAGCAGTGTTGTTTTCCACTAGCTTTAAAATAATTCTTCATTTATTTTATTTTAATCATATGAGTGTTTTGCTTGCATGTGTATTTGTGTAGCACACATGTGCCTGATGCCTGCAGAAGTCAGAAGAGGGTGTTAGATCTCCTGGAGCTGGAGTTGTGGATGGTGGGAACTGCCATATGGGTGAACTTGGGTTCACCCATGGAGTTGAACTTGGGTCCTCTGCAAGAGCAACAAATGCTTTTAACCACCAGGGCCATCTCCAGCTCCATCTGGAATTTTAGTGTGAACACCCCACAAGCCTCTGTTGAACATTATTAATCTGTGTATCTCTCTGAATTATACAGTGAGATAGAGTGTCCACAAGTGTGTCAACAAGATATAGTGATATTCAGTGTTAGCTTATCTAGTAAGTGGCAAAGATAGGAGCTTTCCCTATTCTTTTCAGCAGCTCACCCTGCTTTCTCCTTTTATAGGCCATTTTCCAGTCATCTTGTAGCCTAGTGTTCAAACCTTTATTACCTTGATACCTAGGCTCTTCTTAGATAGTTTAAGACCATGTACTTTTTCACCCCCCTTCATTATTAAATCTTTTATTTGCATGTGCCCACCTCCTTGTCACAATTTACTCATTTTTAATTTATTACGAGGTTTTATCTGCCTGAATCGTCAAGAACTTACTTTGTTTTGTTTTCAAGGTGGGGTTTCTCTGGGTAGCCTTGGCTGTCCTGGACTCATTTTGTAGACCAGGCTGGCCTTGAACTCACAGAGATTGGCCTGCCTCTGCCTCCCCAAGTGCTGGGTTTATAGGCGTGTGCCACTGCACCCGGCACTTAAGGTAATTTTCAAAGTACATTGTTAACAGTCTTCTTGAGCTGTCAACATTTATGATTGAACTTAATTTTTTGGGGTAGTGGTGCAAAATTTTGTTGGCAAGCTGGGCTTCAATTCGTACTCTACCAGCCTTAGCTTCCTGTGTGCTGGGTTTACAGGCATGTGCTGCTGTGCCTGGTCCCTGTTGACTGGAAACTTGCAATCCTTCTGCTTCTGCTAGGATCACAGATATGTCACTGTCATCTCTGGAAATAATGTTGCACTTCCAAATTCCTGTTTTCAGCTTTCTATATTGAAAACATTCTATTTTCCATCAAGTAGTTCTTAATTCTACTTGTACATGACAGTCATCTGGGATTTATGTTAAGAAATCTCACCCCTCAATTCCCCATTAGTGGTTATGCCATAATCTCTGGGTGCTGGTGATCAGTCAAGGGGGAGACCCTGGCAGTACTCCGATGAGTCACAGAGATGATTTAGGAAGATGTGATATGACTGGGCTCTAGAAGGATAACTCTATTAAAGGTGGCTTGGAAGGCAGAGGAGATTCTAGGTAGGACACTTTGGAGACTAAGACAGCAACTCAAGCTAAGAAACTCACCTAAGGCAAGAAACTCAAAAGGCACTGAGTGCCTTTTTAAAAGGAGAAAAGAAAAGAGATGAAAGAAGGAGGCTCAGTAACATTAACCAGTTGTTACTGTGGTAAGTAGGCTCATAAGATTTATCAGTGGCAACCACGTGGTGCGGTGGGGAAAGTAGTTAGCATGATTCTGTGGTTTTTGCTCTAGTAATTCTTGGTGGAATTTTTCAGCTTAAATCCTAACCCATTTCTCCTAGATTCCCAACCATGGTTTCTATATCTACCAGAAATAGTCACCTATTTTATGCCCTGCAAACCATTCCCTGATAAAAATGACTTGGACCAGCTAACAGGCCTGGTAATCAGGACCTTCACACTTTATTCTCTTGGGGAGATATGTGTGAAAGGAGGGGGCTGGGGACTGGAGGTCTGTTTACCACAAAAAGGCAGGAACAGGAGCAGCTTGACTGGCTCTGTCAGGAGTGTCCACCATGGAAATGAGTCCTTTCTTTCTCACTCAGAAGAGTACACTATCATGATCATCTTCCACGCTACACAGATTCAGTGAATCGCCACAGCTATGTACATTTTCTAAGATTTTATAGTGGCAGCGTTATCCCCAGGAGAAGGAAGTTCTCAAGAGATAGACTCACGTTGCTCCCTGGGATCAGGAACAATAGAAGACGTTTTTGCTTAGGACATAGAGCTTTGGGACAGTTACCTTGTTTTCCAATTGGTGTCTGAGACCCACTGAAGAACTTAGTGGCACTTCTCCCTTCGGCCTAGCCTTGAGCAGCTGGGTGAGGGGAAGGCACGTAAGAAAGAACAGAGAGTCCCCTCATTCCCAGTGTCCAGTGCAGGCCGCAGGCAGCGTTCTTGGTGGAGGCGGCTCGTGTAGGAAAGCAGGCCATGTGGCTGGGGAACTGTGGAAAGAGAGTGTGGCTTTTGGTCATGTAGAATTTCGAAAGAGTACACTATTGGGAAAGCAAAGGTGGACTTTTGGAGATAGATCTTGGGTCTGAGCTGGATTTAGGACATAGTGTCCCTTTAGGGGCCTGGTTAATTCTGTAGCATTAGTCTAGTTCCCAGGGCAGGATGTCTGCACCTCATTAACTGGGGGCGAACATGCAGCACAAGCTGAGAGGTTCAGAGCACCAATCTGGTACCTGCCTGATGGGCCGTTCTTTGCCAGGATCATAGACTCAGTGAGTGTTTTCAGAAAACCACCAGAAGGTTTTTGGCCCAGGTAACTACCCAGTTTTTGTTAGGTCCATTTTCTTCTTTGTTCTTTTTAAAAATAGTAGTAAAAAGACAAAAAGCATGTTATGTACTGTTTTACTTTCCCTTTGCTTTTTGAGACGGGATCTGCTATGTATTCTAGGTTGACCTTATACTGCATAATCCTCCTGCCTCAACTTCCTGAGTGCTGTGACTATAGGCCTGGGCTACCATACCCAATACCACTTTAGCAATTTGAAAGTACTTAGTTCAGTTAAATACATTTTCTAAAATCGACTTTTTTTTTCCTGTCACTGTAGTAAACCAAATGAATTATATATTCTCCCTGCAGTCAGACCGTTAAGTTGTTGTTGTTTTCCTCTCTATTTGGGATGTGAAAGAGCTTGGACATAACTATAGTTCAGTCTTTTACACTAGTAAGGACACAGGCAGAGAATTCAGTTTCTAAGGTAAATCACTGCAAAAGCCAGGATCAGTTCTCTGAGTTCCTTGTCTGGTTTTGTTGCTGTTTGTTTTTCTTTTCCTCCTTTCTCTGTCTCTATGTTCTGTGAAACTGAGTCTTAGATTTGGATGATTTCTTTCTTCCTGTGTCTTTTTTTTTCTTAAAGAATATTCTCATTTCTTTATTGTAAGTTTTGCCTTTGCATATACTAAAAAAAAATGCTTATTGCATAGAAGTTTCCGAGACTTGTCAAACATTTTTTCTTCCTCTTAGAGCAATACATTCTATTAAACTTTAAAGGAATCTGCAAATCAGTGTACTGACAAAAGCTTTGCCTGCGTGAGTACACCTTTGTGCCAGGCCTTCTAATCTGACTTTATCTGCTAGATCTGGATCTCCGTCCCAGTTTCAGATTCTCAGAAGAGGAGGAACAGAAACTAAGTATTATCCCACTGCTTTAAAAATGTGTTGTTGGGGAGACTGACCCAGCTCCGATTGCCACATGCAAGTGCTGGTGTTTAAGAAAGAGCTAGGCGGGCTGTGCTGCCACGAACTGCTGACACACAGCTATACTGTTACTTGTTTCCCCCACTTAGTATTTTTGCGACATTTTTGGCATATTCACATCCTCCTCCTCACCTCAGGTTTTTGTTGGACCCCCACCCCCACACCTAGTGAAGACCATCTGTTCTGCTTGGTTGCTTAGTTAAAGTGTAGGTGTGAAAATCAAACACACACACACAAAAGTGTATCCTGATGCACAAGTCTAAGCAAAAATTCTTATTTTAGTAACATTATCCCTTATGACAGGGGAGCAGTGGAGCTTCTTATTTGCAAGTCCTCTCATTTTGGTGATATATTATTAGTAGCTGGGTCTTGTCTGTGACCCCTGTCCCTAAGCTCTGTGCCTTTATCTGCTTTTAGTCACCCAGGATTTTGTTTTGTTTTGTTTTTGTATTTCTGTATAGTTCTAGTTGTCCTGGATTCATGTAGACCAGGCTGGCCTCGAACTCAGAGAGATCTATCTGCCTGCCTCTGCCTCCGGAGTACTGGGATTAAAGGTATGCACCACTGCACCAGGCTCTGCTTTTAGTCACCTAGTTTTGTCAGTGGTCTGTCTGTACCTCTTTACCTCACAGTAGCAGTCCCCAAAATTCTTCAATGGCTTAGTCATTTCAATATTTTTGTCACGGTGCCCTTCCTTAGTGATAGTGATAGTGATAGTGACTGTGGTTTGCTCCACAATGACAAAGTCTTTCTCTTCCTCCTAAACATTCCCTTCTGTGATGTGGGTGCCTTTTCCCTCCTCTGTCTGGAAAGCCATTAAAGTATTGAATGTATTCTGAAAAGTTTCTCCTACCCTGTTTTAATTTCATGTAGTGTATTTTTTTTTCTCCTCTGAATTTATATCATCACCTGCATTTGTATTTCAGTGGTTTTCTTCTTAAAGAGATTGGAATTTTAATTAGATTTGGCCTTGTTCTACATCATCAGTGCTTGTACCAAGTGGGAAGTCCCTAGGATGATTGTTGTGTTTTCTTTCTCCTTATTATCTGCTACCCACCCCATCCCCCCACTCCACCCTTGCAGCTTCTCATACTCTTTGATCTAGTACTTCTGGGAACTTCTAAGAACTTTAAATGACCTGTGTAAAAATACGACAAGGTCGCATTTTAGCATACATATGTAACACTCATAATTTATCCCCTGCCATGACCCGGAGGAATGTGAGGTGGCTTCCAATAAAAAGGGGGAAACCCATTGTGTGGGACAGTACTATTCTAAGACAATCAGGAAGAGAAGTTTTAAACCACTTAAAGGAATCTATAACAATGTTCCTATCAAATGTAAGGAAAGAAAGCACCCATGAATAACAAAAGAAGAACATACCTTTTAGTAAACCATTTTACTGCTCCGGACTTCTAAAGTTTAATTGTGACCCAAAAGTGTTTTGTGTAATAACAAAATTACTGACATTATTACTCATTTTTGCTCCCCCAACCCACAACATCATTTTTTTTTCGACATGAGGAACAGAGCAAGTTTTGTCACTTCCTGGTACGGATGCTAGTCTTTGCAGGCTGACTTTACCAGTATTGATCCCCCGCCAGGTAGCAGACACTTAGCCAGGGATTGGATCTGTGTTATCTCTTCCAGTTCTCATCATTATTCTGTGGGATAGACGTGCTCAGCATTAGAAATGGAGAGAGCAGAGTGTAAGTTGGTAATTGGATCAAAGGCACCCAGGTAGTAAATGGTAGGGAGAGTCCAGACAATGAGCTCATTTAGAAGCAGCAGCCAGCGCCCCACAGTCCCCCTCAAAGGCATGTGGAACCTGAAGGCTTGCCCGCTGACTTGTTCCAGATCCACCACCACCCAGGCACATTACTGGCTCGTAGGTTGGAGACCAGAGCTTTTAACACAGGGATCTTTGGGAGATGTTCTGGCTCCTAATGATAGAACAGTCTCCACTGTAGCCTGTGTGTCTACCCTTCCTTCTGTTTGCTCGGTACACGGTTTCCTAGTTTGGAGCTGAAGCATATGCTTAGGAGGGTGAGCTCGTTTGAAAATGTGTATGTGTATACAAGAGTAATTTTTTTCATACCTTAGTATTGGGCTGAAGTCCATGGATAGGACTTAGCATTCTTCAGTGTTGGGAGGAGGGGAGAGGGAGTGCTGTAACAGGGGAGCGGCCAGCCAGGCCTAGCACTGGTGCTGGTGCTCAGCTGTTGCTTTGAGGAAATGAGGTGCTAGCATTCACTTCACATGTGTTGTCTCTAGTATGTCCTGCAACAGCCTTTGGGTTAAGTGGTTTCTAATCCCAGTTAATAGATGGATAAGCTGAGGCATGGAGGATTGACCAAAGTCATACTCAGAAAATGAAGTCACCAGTGTCCCGTTGATATCGCAAGAGTGTGCAGCTTCAAAGTCCACAGTCTTTCATCCATGCTCCAGTTTCTAATGACAGTAATGAGCTGTTTAATAAGCTCGTACAAGGCCATTTAATCCTTACCCCAGCTTGAGGCGCTACATACTCTTTATGTCCATTTGTCAGGTAAGCCAATTGAGGTAGAAAGTTGGTCAGCATCAGAGACTAGGAAATTGGGCGTGGTTTCTGTTCTCAGTCCACTTTCTCACTAAGAAAGTATGGTTTTAGAAGTTTCTACTGAATAGAGCTATGCTATCATCTTTTTTATCTTCACAGTGAAAGTCAGAAGAGCTGTTTAGAAAAAAGGGCTATTAGATTATTTTTAGGCTTTTTGGTGAGTATGAGTGAAGGAGAAAATGCTTTTCTCTGAGGAATTGCATGAGATGGGAGCATGCACCTCTGCAGCCCGAGATCCAGCAGCACTATTTAGATAAGAATCGCTGGTTCTGTCACTACCTCCTTAACCTGACTAAAGATAGCAGAAACGGGTCCTCCTGATGACCAGGTCCCATTACCTCTCCCCTGTCCCTAGTACAGCCATTATCAGACATCTCTAGTCTTATTTGCTGTCCTTATACCCACTGGGCTGTGGTGGAGTGCTGGCTACCCTTGCTTTGTTGTGTTCAGCCTCTGCCTGACTCGGCAAGCACCATGTGGTCCAGAGTGTCTACAGTTTGCCTTTGAGACCAGGGTGAAGCATGTTCCCATGAAATAGGTGACCTTTACAGTACGTGAGGCCAGCGCCTCACTTATCCTCCCTCCACTCTTCAGTATTAAGAGCAAGCATCATGATGTAAGTCTTGGCTCTTACACAGCTTTGCCACAGGAAGGACATAAGTGTTGTGTGCTCTGAAGTGATAATGATTCAAACCTCACATACTGTTGTCTGGATTTTAACCCCCATTTATCCTTTGTTGTTCATTTAATAGAACCCCTTTATGACCAAGTAAAACTAACAAATGATGACAACTGGCTTTGATTCTACACTCTGATGTTTACTAGTTGTTGTGTTCCTGGGTAACTTATTTAGAATTAGAGAATGAATGATAAAGTCCCTGCATGCAGCCTGGCTCAGAGCAGGTGCTCAGTAATGCACTGCCACAAATGCAAAGGCGATTGTAACCCAAGGAAGGTTGTATTTGTTTTCTTTCAGTAGCAAATGGTATTTCCCTGTGGACTTCTTCATGCTGTTCCTATACAGACCAGGAAAAACAGTGTAATAGTGTTTGCTATAAGAAAATATAGCTCTTTGTTCTCTTCAGCAGACAAAAGAAGCTCATTATCATACCAAGTAGTGACTGTTGCTATTGAAATGGTTTATTTGTGTGTGTTTTTTCTGTTTCTTTCCTAGGGATTTATTTGTGGCTTTTCAGTAGCAACAGGTGCAGCAGCAAGACTAGTGTCAGGATACGACAGCTATGGAAATATCTGTGGGCAGAGAAATGCAAAGCTGGAAGGAATACCAAACAGTGGCCTGGACCACACCCACCGGAAGTGAGTAGACCCTTGCATGATGAAACTTGGAGGGAAG
The DNA here is from genome assembly GCF_030254825.1 of Meriones unguiculatus. Taxonomy (NCBI): domain Eukaryota; kingdom Metazoa; phylum Chordata; class Mammalia; order Rodentia; family Muridae; genus Meriones; species Meriones unguiculatus. The sequence goes on from NC_083351.1 coordinate 43,718,344, forward strand.
AACAGGAAGGCATGGTTTTCTCTGTACCTTAAAGATAATAATACCTATGGGATATTTTCATATACTTTCTGTACGAGTATTTTTTTAAATGGGGTAGTTAGTCACTGCTGCTTTCATTTAACAAATACGTTCTCCGGGAAACAAAATTAACTGCCTTGTTAAATAGGCTACCTTGAAGTTTTACTGGATCAAGAAAGTCTTGATTTGAAAGGGTCACTCCTGTGCTGTCTTCCCATTAGCCTTTGGGTTGTGTTCTACTCCTTAACCCAAAAAACAATGTTCTTCATATTAAGATTATACTTAGTAGGAGACAGATGGATGATAATGATATCAAAGCCTTAAAGTTATATAGTAAAATTTCGTGATGCATCATTTACAAATATTTAAGCCTTTACAGTTCCATGAACGGCTACATCTTTTTTGATAGTCTGTGAAAATGGTTTTGGGTTCTCAGTGTTATGGTGAGGATGTTGTGAAACTCCTGACTTTAATTGTCCTTTTTCTTGAAGAGTTATTTCTAATACCAATGGGGAAAGTATATTTCATATAGTAAACACATTGTATGTATGGTTGCTGTGTAATTTTTTTAGGCTGTGAGTGTATATTCCCTCAAACTTCATTATGTTATTTCAAGTCCAACCAGGACTTCAGAATTAATAAGTCTAATTGCAGGCTAACAAGGCTAATTAATCTAATATACTTTCTAGGAAAAGTCAGAATAGATTGTAACAACTTATTATTTTGCAATTCTGGTTCAATGTTGGCCCCTCTGTCTAAGGTGTATTTGATGATTTCACAAACTTGAAGAACTTTGAATAGTTATCCTCTTTTAGAGACAGTCATCCTTCTAATGAAGAGGAGATCATGCAGGTCAGATAAACAAAGTTTCAGGTAACAGCAGTGAATATTTTCATAGCTTTCCTCAGTTGACAAGCATATACCACCCTGCAAGGCAGGAGTAACGAAGGTTTAGCCGAGGTGACTGCCAAGGCCAAGTAGCTGGTCGGTGAGTAGCGGAAGATCCAGTACAGTAAACATCTTTTCTCCTGTGCGTCTGCATCCTGCATCCCTGGAAAGATGCGGAGAATGAGCCTTAGCAGTTTAGAAACTTGTTTCATTTGTGCTTCTTTGTAATTGCCTCATGAAGTTAATACATAATTTAGACCTTGGGTCAGCTTTTATATGAAAAATACCACTGTCTTTTTTTTTTGTCGACTTTTTATTTTGGAAATAATTTTGGACATGTAGAAGTTGAAAAGCTTCAATTTATTCTATTTCTAAGGTAGCACCTGTGTCCTGAGAAGTTAAAATCCCCAAGGCTGTTAAAGTGGGCCTGATCTCTGCTACTCTCCACCCAGGACATAGGAGGGAGGGGGGTCTCTTGCTTTAGTACACTGTACTCATGGCTTGCTTCCTGACTTAGTAGTGACTCTCATGTGTATTTACCTGGTACTGCATGGTACTGCTGGTACTGCATGGAAGACATACAGGTACCAGCCTTCACATTTAACTCTGTGGTGTTTAACAGGCTTGGGAGGGACCACCAGTTTCCAAATGTTCTATTTTATGTATACATTAGCCTCTAGCAAATAGAAATTTGATATTATTCTAAGAAAGAGTCACTTTTCTCTGAATATTTAGCCTAGTCAAAAGCCGTTCATGTTTAATTATAGGGATTTTCCAAGTAGTTTTTTCTTAATGCATTTACACATATTTAACATGTATTTTTGTGCTTTTTTGGTTTTTGGTTTTTTGACAGGGTTTTATTGTGTAGCCCTGGCTGGCCTGAAACTCTCTAAGTAGGTCAGGATGGCCTTGAACTCACAGAGGTCTGCCCGCCTTATCCTCCCCAGTGCTGGGATTTGAAGGTGTGTGCCACCATTCCCACTTCCGTGCTTTTGGCCCCCACTTCATCTCCTTTGCACTATTACCATTTCAGTGCAGTCCAGCCAGGCCTCTCTGTCTGTACCTGGTAATGAGTTGCATGATTGGTAGAATTTTGGATATCTGTGTTCAGGTAAGTCTACGTATTTGAACTTGGTGACAAGAAGACAGCATTCTTTGTCTGCCTTAGCTTTTCTTCATCCTCTTCTTCCTACCACATGTCCTGGCTGCCTTTGTCTGCAGTAGTCTCCTTGTCCTCGCTGGCTTCTCTGGGCTCCAGGCCCTTCCACGGTTAACGCGGCACTCTTACACCTGTGTGGTGTCTGACACCGTGATTGCCTGGTCCTTATTTGACCTCCACATGCATTTGTTGAATAATGCAGCAACAAATCCTCTAAAATCTTTTCATGAGTATTATTCCTTCTACCAGAGTTTTTTTTTTTTTCTTCCCATTTTATGTAGCTAAATTCTACTCATCCTTCGTCTCTGAGCAGAAAGGTCACTTCCCAGAGAAGCTGTCTCTGGCTTTACAAATTAAACTGTGAGACTGACATGCTGCCGACAAAACGAAAAGAGGCCCCCACCCCAATTTTAACTACCCATTTCAAAGTATACTCTCCTTGCAGCCTTTAATACACATAATTGCACGATTTTTTTAAATAATTTGTCAAAGGGGTGTCTCTACTAAATGCTGTGAAAGCAATGAGGCCTGTCCTTTTCAGTGTTGAATCCTTAGAGCCAGCGCAGTGTCAAGAATGAAGTAGGCAATCCATTCGAAGCTTGCTGAGTGAGTAAATAAATTCACTCTAAGGAGTGAATTACTGAGTTTGAGGAGCTGAATATTTTAAGATTATTAATGCGTATTGCTGAATGGATTTTCATAAAGACTGTTGCATTTACATTCCCACCAACAGTGGCTGAGATTGCTTTATCTTTTCGAGTATTATTAGTTTTTATTCTTTACTAATTTGATAAGCCACAGAATAGTGCTTTATAGTTTTAATTTGCATGCCGTTAGTTATTAATGTGTGTGCAGCCCCCTCCCCCCACTGTTAGCCTCTCATGGCGACTGTTGTGCTTACTGTATCTATTCTTGGCCTTCTTATCTCTAATCAGTTTCGTCCTTTATGCTGTGATAGGATTAAGTTCTTGAAAATAGGGCTTTTATTTTGCCATTTTCCTCTTCAAGAGCCTTTGCTTTCCTGCTGTGGTCTGTAGTATCAAAGATGAGCCCACTCAGCCCCTGCCCTTGCAGGCTTTTTGAGATCTGGACCCATTTCACCTACGGAGGCCTCTCCCAGTGTTCCTCAGTGGGGTGTTATGACGGTCTGTGGATTTGATCGCTGCCACTCGTGTGCTGTTCCTTTTGCCTGTCTGCTTGTCCGAATCTTTGAAACCCTTACAGCAGGCCTTGCAGCTGACCTTTTTATGAAGTGTTTCAAAATAACCCTATTCCGCAGGAAGCTTCCCTTGACTGTGATTGCCTGAACTTTGCTGTCTCACTTGTTGTTCTATTGCCTTCAATTTGCTCTCTAATTATATTGTGTTTCTCATCTGCCTATTAATTATTGGTTGCTAGGTAACAATATCATAAATTTAGTGGCTTAAAGCAGGACACATTTGTCATGTCAGTGTCTGTTGGTTCAGAAGTTGAGATGTAGATTGCCGTAGTAGCACTTTACTCCATCAGAGCCAACAAAAAGGCATCTAGAGAATCTTCTAGAACAATGGAAGTTACACCTCTATGAATTATAATTATGGAAGTAATATCATAGTAGAAAGTTTGCTCGCCATATAGAAATTTCCTATATGTGCTGTAATCGTGGAAGTGATGTATTTCATCTTTGCCATTTTCTGTGGGCACAAATGTCAAGTCCACTCAAACTCAATGGAAAAAGAACTCCATAAGGACATGAACAAGAGTCAGATAGGAGAGGCCTCCAAGACTGTGTCAGGTCCTCTACCGCACTCTTCTTCCCGGAAGCAACATGTTTTTTTGTAGCTCTCAGATCTGAGTACTTCTGTTCCTTGATGAGGGCTTATTTAATTGTAATTATCATAGAATGCGGGAAGTCAGGAGAGAAATGGAAGAGGGGTCAGATCTGCCTTATTATAACCAAGTGTTTAAGATACCAAAAGACTGTAAGAATTTTCTTATTAGTAAGGAAAAATCCTATTTAATTGACCCTTTTAGTTGTAATGTTTTTCTTCCTCCTCGTAATACGTTGCATCTGATAGTGTATTTCTTGGAGTAATGGTGTCACACAGAGAACTGCCCCCCCCACCCCCACATCCAGTGTTTCTGAGGTCCAGGATAGCCTCCACTTCAGATGGAATTAAATTCATTTCTGAATTGCTTGCTTGAGAAACTAAGACTTCCCTGCATAGAAGCAAAATCAGATATAAGCCTAGGTCTGGATCAACTCGGATAAGCTCATTTGTTAGAGCACCGTGGAATTCTAGAGTAGGACATTATTTTTCTGACAAACACTCGTGAACACACGGTGACTTACCTTGTAGCTGAGCCACAATGATGATATTACACATAGTGCCTTAGGCTTAGAGCCAGAATTTTGATTGTAGGGAGTCGGTAGTGAACTAATAGGCAACTCTAAAGATAAATCTCTTCTGCCATGTTCTAATTGGCCCATAATTTTGGATCTATAGCATATAAGCATCCTTAGAATGTACATGAAAGTTACTGCTATCATTATTGTAAAGAGAAGGATTTGTTAGCCTCCCAGGCTGCTCTATTGCTTAGGCCTCAGGTGATGGCCAAATGGACAATGTCGTCGCCATGTGTTGGTGGAATACGTTCTAGGAAGAGTAACATCTGAAGACAGAAGGGCTGGTGTCCCTGTGGGCAGAGCAGGGATGCAGCAGCTTATGTTCAGATGCCTGAACCCGTTCAGGGAAATGTGCTGATACAAGGGGTCTTCCTTGTCAGCCTCTGAGAGGAGGCTTGAGGTAGTGGGGAGGACTTGGTGTTTCCACAAGAAATAGTCTCATGTCTTGAGTGCCCAGAGGAGAGGGTATGGCAAGGGTGCAGAAGATCTTAGTGTAGGGAGGGAGGGCATGTTGTTAGTTGAAGCATTCTTTCTTGAGAACTTTGCCCTCTTCTTGCACACCCTCTTGCTTAGTGTCGACTTTATTTCTAACTCTTAAGAAATTTAACCAGTATATCTTACTTACCAGCATTGATTTCTTTTATAGATTCTGAAGATGTGTGTTCTCATAAATCTAATTTTCATCTTTCAGCCTTTTTTCTGAGAAAGCTATTTAAAGTTCCAGTTACATGACCCTAAACAGCCTCTCAGATTTGAGATAATCTGTGTTAACAGCGTGCTTGGAGTTAAAAGTCTGAGGAGGAGGATGTCATCTGTGTGTGAATAGTCAAAAGTGGGAGTATCTTATTTGGTGCCTTCTTTCGAATTTTTTTGCATAATTTTTTTAGGAAATGGAGCGAAAACAACCAGAATGCAGAGAATTTATCTTCTTAGTTGTGCTTATTTTCACTGTAAGCCAGCAGCTTGCTGTGCCTGTGCTAGAAGGGACTTTGAGGACATTGAGTCCCTTTATTATATGAGTAAAGGACCTGGCATCTAAGAAACATGAGCAACTTGATGGAGATACATAAACATACTCCCTTATATCTCCATGGAATTGTTCCAGTACGTACACGCTTGCAAATACCAAAATTGGTTGCTGCTTACATCCTCGTTATAAACAACAGAGTATTCGCTTATAAGCCATCCATGTCCTTCTGTATACATAACCATCTCTGAGGTACAACCATTTTTGAGGTACAAATTCTTTGTACCTCATAGTAAAAGAAGTAATTTTGAATATGACAATAGCAATGTATTTTCTCTCTCTCTTCTCTATGTGGTTAAACAAACACATGCAGAGACCAAGGCTAGTTCTCTGATTGTCCTCCATCTAGTGGCCCCTGTTTAGCATCTGTTCTGCCTCCTTCAAGCAAGATGACAATTCTGGGTTTGTAACTTTTTCATTCTAGAGATTCCTCTCAACATTTAAAGATGGAAACAGTTGTTAGGTAACAAGGAAACAGGTTATATAAAGTTATAACCATGGAGACTTTGGAAGAGACCAAATCTATAAGGTTTTAAAGAGTTTGAAGGCAATCACAAAATTCTTTTTCTTTTGGTGAAAGAATGTGAACTGTGGTAGTGAACTACATTATTCTCCTTTCATAGTTTCTGTTTTACTGTTTATATGTTTAATGTTTGTAGAATCATACCTACAATATAGTTCTTAAGTAGGATAATTGTTTCGTGAGTACTGGTCTTATTTTGGAGGAATGCTGTGGTTTCTTTGAGGACTTTAATGACCACTGGTCCTCCTTATTGGTTAGATATTCCATACCATCTTTCCTGCACTCCAGCTCAACGATGAACTTGTGTAAGGGCTATATGGAAAGTTATTGATGACCGCATACTACTGTGTGGAAGGTGTTTACTCTTTAAATGATTGCCAAGCTTTCTGGGCCTATACCTTGCCTTCTGTTTTTCAGAAAATGTTTTTCTTTAGTAAATCAATGTGTAAAAACATGCTTTGGTTGTGGCTATTATTTTGTTTTTGAGACATTCTTACTTTTAGGCTAGCTGACCTCATATAGTCCCATTGCCTCAGTCTCTCGGATGCTGGGATTACAGTTGTGTGCCCTTTTGCCTGGTGTAATTTACATCTTTTTTGGTACATTTTAACAAGAGTTTTCAAATCTTGTTCACTGAAAATCTTTGGTCCTGTTTGAAAAAAAAAAAAAAAATAGGCAAAATTTGCTTAAAAGGGTGTTTTAAGATTCTTTGTGGCCTAGTGCCTATAACTGGGATTTTTCTTCTTCCTGTTGACTTGACCTTAAATTGCTGTGTGCTCACCTTTATTGAATATTCTGGCAGGGCGTGGTAGCACAGGCCTTTAATCCCAGCACTTGGGAGGCAGAGGCAGATGCAGGCAGATCTCTGTGAGTTCCAGGCCAGCCATAGCTATGTGGAGAGACCCTGTCACCATCCCATCTGCCCTCCCCACCAGTATATCTTTTCTTTTGAGGCTAGAGAAATGGCTCAGCAGTTAAGCACACTGACTGCTCTTTTAGATGACCTGAGCTCAACTCTCAGCACCCATATGGCAGTTCAAAATTATTTATATTAGTAGTCCCATGGTATCCAATGCCCTGATGTGCAGACACGCAGACAGACAAAACAGCCACATACATTAAAAATGAATGAATGAATGACAGAATTAAAGAAAATTCTGTTTATTTTATTTAGCCCCTACCCTACATTCATTGAAGATTAGTTGTGTGTTACAGGCCACTTATAGCGATAATAAAATAGTAAGTAGCCTAAGTGGCTAAAGAAAAGGAGAGTTTACTTAAAATTCTTTTTCTTGGTCATCTTCTTTAGCTCAAGTCTAAATCTGGGTGTCTAAGCTTTACATATATTCTTGAGTCTACATAGACTTAATATTTTATCTCATGGAAATTGTAATTTGGTGAAAGAAGTAGAACTTCATAAAATCAATCACAAATACTCTAGGTGGAGGAAGTGTTACCAGAGAGATGTCTTAGGGCTTAGGAGCTTACAATGGAAGAACAGGTCTGAGGCCCAGCAGACCCTGAAAGAGTGCTTTTGTAGAAGCATGTCTATTGGCATGGACTGCCCCTGTACATTATTAAGGGAAAATCAGTTATAGAGCAGTGTGTAGAGGCCAGTTTTATTGATGCTTGTACAAAGGTACATGTCAGTTATAGACTGACATGGAAATCTTAATGCTATTATTAAACAATAGATAGGTTTTATTTTCTGTATGTATTTTCTGTATGTTATTGTTTATACATGAAATGTATTATATGCATTAAACTAAATACAGATTTATTCATAGTCCCTGTCCTTGAAGAACTCATATTCTAGCAAGGAAGACAAAGGCAGGGGTAAACAGTTGCAGCAGCTCCATCCTGCATGAATGCTGTCCATTGACACTTCGTGACTCTGCCATCCTGGGTTTCTAGTCACCGCTGGTGAAGAGAGAAAAGTGGGGTAACAGTATGAAGGAGCAGAAACCCATTATGTTAATTTACTTATTGTTATTACAACAAATTGCTATAACTGAAAACAATGAGGTTAGGGGGCTTGAGAGATGGGTCAGAGGTTAAGAACACTGGCTGCTCTTCCAGAGGTCCTGAATTCAATTCCCAGCAACCATATGGTAGCTCACAACCATCTATAATGAGATCTGGTGTCCTCTTCTGACCTGCAGGTGTATGTGCAGAAAGAAAGAAAGAAGGAAGGAAGGAAAGAAAGAAAGGTGTTTTATAAATCTGCAGTTGGTACTTGGCTGGTTCTCTGTTCCAGCTTTTCCTAAGGCTAGACTCACAATGCTGCAGATCTGGGGAATGAGTCATCTTTCCACCTTATTCTAGTACCAGGAATTCAGTTCATGTGGCTTTAGGACTGAGGTCCTGTTTCCTTGCTTATTACACAAGGACTCATTTTCAGCACCTAACATCAACCTAAGAGTTCTATACCTGTATCTGGCTCATGATACCTTGCCTCTGGTGGCACTGGATGAAGTCCTTCCCATGATAAGCTTTTCCTCTGGGCAGCTTTTTGGTTCTAAGTTAAAGAGCCTCAGCCAGTGATGGAGGGCTGGGAACATGGTAGTTTTAGTCAGATGTAGAGCTCCAGTTTTGTGGATGAGGTTCAGGTCAAGGATTCCAGTCTGTCAGGTTGGGGTTCTTGTGGGCTGGGCTAATGCAGGGTGAGGACTGCTATACATGGGAAGGAACTTCTAACCATCTCATGAAATAGAAGCAGCTTGAAGACGAAAATGTAGCTCGTTTATTCATTGTACTGGAGCTTTACTTTCACAGTGTTCTGCAGAGCAGCCTAGCAGCTGACCTGCTTCTTTCCACAGTTAGTTTCAATAGGGAACTGTGTTCTCAATATGCGGTATGTTCTCAGTCTTTTGAGCATGTTTGCTCTGAAGGAAATCACCAACCCCAGTCTCCCATCAAATGCTTTCAGATGCCAACCTCAGCTTGCTGCCTCTTCTGGTTTAGCGTGAAATGAGAAGGAACCATAGAGACCTCACATGAACCTGCATTTGTACACTTCCTGTCCCACAAGCATCATCAACATTCAGAAACACTAACAATCCAACGCTAATGAAACGTTGGATTCATATATTCAAGTTTTCCACACTTTTGTCTCATAGAAAACATTAGAAGTTGTGAAATCTTAATTTTCAAAAGGTAAGTTTATGAAGGCATATTTGGAAAATAATTTTTGTTATATTTTGTGAGCCCATTACTTCTTAGCTTTAATTTAAAAGAAATGTAATTTCTAGTGGGATTCTGTCCATTATCATAATACTTCCTGTGACTAAGACTGCTAGCAGTAGCAAAGGACACAATCTGTATACTTCATCTTTAGGGAATACAGGAGATGGAAGCCAAAATTGTTCAGATTCTAAATAACAGAGTTGCATTCCATGAATGCAGCTCAGGTAGGGTGATTAGTTTCCTTTGATGCAGGACTAACATACACACTTGCCATATCTAAGTTAGGCAGCTGGTGTCCATGCTTGCTCTGTTGGTTCCTTGTTAACCTGGCAACATAATGATTATTTTAAAAGCTGTTGAGAGACCTTTGTACTATACTTGTAACATACTTGAGATAATCATTAACCACCAACGAGGAGTTTCATTGTTTTGCACCTGTCTGTGGATGTGAGTGTATCTGGACCTGAACTGAGGGCACCTGGGGAGCTGAAAGGCATGCCGTTTTTCCATGACCACCCATACGTCCGCTGCTGGATGTAGGTTCAGAGCCCAATTACTGTTGGGCTCAAGAATTTGTCAGAGGAACTCACAAAAGTCACTGAAAGCTATTATAGTCATGCTTCTAGTTTACTCCCCAGGAGGAACACATTGTTCTTCTCCATAGAAGGAGGGGAACAAGGTGGAGTTGGGGCACACCACTTGCCTAACAATGATGTATAAAATATGGAGATGGGCAACTAGGAAGCTCACTTGAACCTGGTGTGTGCTATTTCATCGTCAGCATATGTAGATGGCTTAGTCTTAAGCTCTCAGCATCACAGGTCACAGGGATACCACCTGATCCCAAATGCCTGGTCTACACAATGATGGTGGTCTTTCTAGAATAATCTGTCCCTAAACTGTCCTTACAGTATCTACCCTCATCGTAGACAGTGTTGTAAGGCTGTGTGCTGTGACCCAAGACCCAGTGGAACGAAGATACTCTTAGATGTAGAGAGTAACTCCCAAAACCAAGAGCAAAATTGGGCGCCTTCTCTAAATAAGGTTGAATTCTTACCTGCTACCAGTGGCTTAGATTAGGTTGGTTGGAGTTTGCCAAGGGTATTTTCAAGAAGAAATTTTAAATACTTTATTTTATGGTTTTATCGAGGATAATATATTCATTTAGATTTTGGTGAGTACATACAATTAAGCACTGTCTACAATGATCCACACCTCTCTTGTTGCTGGAAAATAACCTTGTGCCCTTTCCTAGTCAGCCTTTCCTTGTCCTGGATAACCCAGGCAGCCGCTGGTCTGCTTTTTGTTAATACAGTTTAACCCTTTTTTTAATTTTTATTTTTTTTTATTTTTTAGAGGATTCTTATATGTGAGAGCATGAGATATGTAGTGTTTTGTCTGAATCTTTTTTTTTTCCTTTTTAGTTTTTAGTTTGTCTGTTTTGCACCACCATACCTGGATTTTTTTTTACTTTAAAAAAACATAGCATAAAAATGTTATTAATATTTTATAAATATACCAATAGTTTATTCCTTTTAAAATTGCTGGGTAATATTTCATTTTATGACTGTATCATATTTTACTTATTCAGCATTTTTTTAAAATTAAAAAATACTTTCTTACTATCATGAGTAAAGCTGGTTTGGAAGCTTATGGACATGATTTTGTAAGGCCATACATTGCAGTATTCTTGGGTTGATGCTAAGATTTGGATGTTCTCACATTGTTTCAGAGTGGTTGCACCATTTGCATCTCAGGAAAGTGGGAGGTTCTAATTGCTCTGTCTCCTTGTGGCATTTTGTGTTGTCTATTTTTAGATATTCTGGTGGGTGTATAATGGTACCTTATTGTCTTGTAGTTATAATTCACATTTCATTTTTCAGTCTTTCTATTTGTTCTTAATTCCCATATTCTTAATGACCAGTGATACTGAACATTTTTTAAAGTAGTGACTGTTCATTTATCTTGTGACATACTTATGTCTTTCACACATTTTTTTCCCTCCCATCCCGCCTTTCACACATTTTTTTTAAAGCAATTTCGTTTTTATAAAAGAATTTCAATCATGGTTTACAATCTCAGTACAAGTCCTTTATGATCTGGATACAAGACCTTTCTTTGTTGGTTACATATTTTGGTGATATTTTCTGTAGTCTGTGTTTTACCCTTTTGTTTTCTTGGGGAATGTGTGGGTGCTCAAGAAGACCAGAAACAGGTGTTGGGTCCCTTTTAGCTGGAATTACAGGCAGGTGTGAGTTACTAGATGTGGGTGCTAGGGGTTAAAGTGGGGTCCTCGGGGTTAAAGTGGGGTCCTCGGGGTTAAAGTCGGGTCCTCGGGGTTAAAGTGGGGTCCTCGGGGTTAAAGTGGGGTCCTCTGTAAGAGCAGCAGGTGTGCTCGGCCACTGAGCCCTCTCTTTGTTTTCTCAGTGGCATCTCTGTGTGTAGGCTAAAGGTCAGTCTTGAGTGGTGTTTCTTGTGAGCTGCCTTCTTTTCTAGATACGGTCTTTTGCTAGGACTGTTAAACTAGGGTGGCCAGCGAGTGCCAGAGATCCTGCTGTCTCCTCCCGGTGTTGAGTTACAAGTGTCCTTTACCACACTGAGCTGTTCGCCTGGTTGTGCAGATTGATCTCAGGTCTTGGCTTGTGCAGCGCTTCACCCGCTGGGCCATCTCCCCAGCTCTCTTACGGCATCTTTTGACAAGGGAGGGTTTGTGCTATTGTCTGTTCTAAGAATTTATTGCTTTTCCCCAGAATCACAAAGATTTTTTTCTATGCTTTATTTAAGAGCTTTTAATATAGTTTTTGTGGTTTGTTTGTTTGAGACATTGTTTCACTGTGTAGCCGAGACTGTCCTGGAACTAAATCTTATTTTTGTGAGTACTTTTAAACAGTTTAGATGAGATGAAAAAAGTAGACAAGATTGGCAAGTGTCCCAGCAACATTTATCAGAAGGGCTTGTTATCCCCATTGGCACTTTTTCTTGACAATTGAAGTTTGAAGGCATAAAAGAAGTCTCTAGTAGGGTCAGCTACCAAGGTTATGTAGAGACAAATAATTTACCTGAAATAAATGGGATGCTTCCTTTGCATACTGTTGTTTTAAATAACTAGTTACAGCAAATCATATAAGAAATAAATGGGATGTATATATGCCATTAGGGAGAAAAATAATACAATGTGGCCTGTTTAGCAGGTGCAACAAAACATGCGTAAACGAGAGGCTTAAATTGCAAGTTATAAAACATATGCCTAAATAAATTCAGTCGTTTATTTTGTTATGCTGAAAAATAATGAAAAAGAGAAGTATTCTCTTTTTAAAGTCTTTTTGTGTACCTGCACACACATGCATATTTACATGCTGCCAAGTGCAGAGAATTATAATATTTTAATAGAAGGAAAGCAGAATAATAATAGATATGAAATCTCCTCCTAGTGGGTAGTGTTAATGCAGTAAATACAACAGTGCAACCCAGGTTAATTTATAGATTTAATACAGTACCAGTTAAGACCCCAACAGGATGGTGAATTAATCCTGGTTGGTGGTATAAATCAGAAAATAAAAAGCAGATATCAATTTTTCTCAAGTGAAAAATCCTTTTAAAAAATTATTCTTGCTCACAAAATAATTTCAGAGTATTAAAAGTAGACATGTATATTGTAAAACAGATGGTACCTGAGAGGGAGTGTTTGAGCCTTGCAATAGGTTTGTTGTGTTTGATAGGTTAGACCAGGTGTTTAAGCTAAGTGTAGTTACTGAAGCCGATTACCAAACTACCAGTTTCTGGTTTTGAAAACAGAAAGAGGGGCTTGTGGGTTTCACCAGAGGATGAGAACCAGGCAAAGAGGATGAGAACTAAAGCCACCAGGCAAACACTGTAAGTCACGTAAATAGACCAGGTGTAAGATGTTAGGAGATACTGGGTCCTTGGGACTCCACACATGATGATTTTGTGTGGTTCCAGCTAAGATACAGAATGTAGGTATAGGAGACTTTGATGCTAGGGTTGTTTTTCTTTTCGTGTGTGTGTGTGTGTGTGTGTGTGTGTGTGTGTGTGTAAGCATGTTTTGAGTGGAAACGGTTGTATGTATGGATACATGGAAGTCCAAGCTTGGTGTTGGGAGTCTTCTTCCACCTTATTTTTTGAGAGAGTTTCTCAGTTTAACCCAGAGCTCACCTATGTAGTGAGTGAGTTATTACTGACTTACTCTGTGTCTCTGTCTTCAAACAGTGGAATGACAGGTAGACCAGCATGCTCACCAGCTATTTGCGTGGCTTCTAGGTATCTGAACTCTGAACTCTGGTTCTCTCCATTTTGCAGCAAGATGTTAACTGCTGAGTCATCTTCCCATCCCATTTTTCAAGTGAGGTCAGATACCTGTTGACAAGTTAGAGTCTTCTTTAATACATTGATGGGTAGCACAGGTTAATGAAGAGTGAGGAGAGCACATAAACTTGTTAGTCTTTTAATTTTGATTTTATATTTTTAAAGGTTTATCTTATTTTATGTTTATAAATGTTTTTCTTACATGTATGTTTATGTATCGCATGTATGTGTGGTACCCACAGAAGTCAGAAGAAAGTATTAGGTCCTGTGGAACTGCTGTTAGAGATGATTGTGAGCTGCCATGGGAGTGCTGGGAAGTAAACTCAGGTCTTCTGCAAGAACAGTGCTCTTCTGAACCATCTGTCTAGCTTCGATTTTAAATGTTAACACTTGGAGAGATAGAGGGGTGACTAAGTAGTAAAACACTTACCTCGCAGGTCTCAGGTTCAAGTTTATCTCCACCCCACAGAACAATAAAACTATATACTGTTGGCAATTGATGTGCTGGCCAGACAAGACATGGGATTGAGGATTTCTCATAAAGATTGTATATCTATAGTTGCCATAGGGAACTAGGGAAACAGTGGAGGGATTGCTGTTCTAGACTAAATCATGTTCCAAGAATAAGAACTGTCTAAAGGTAGGTACATACGGTCATGGAAACTAAATGGTAGTAATATATTAAAACTCAGGAGTAGAACATGTAAAAGCAACTGTCACTTAACAAAAAAAAAAAAATTAAAAAAAATACTGGGTTGGATGGTAATGTAAAGAATGCTATATGTAGTCTTATTTTGATCTCATACCATACAAACTAAATTCCAGATGAAGTGAATATTGTATGTCATATTGAAGAGGGGATAATTTGTACATTGTTGAAACAATAAAGAAATTAAGTCATAACAAGGTTGGCATGTTTGATTATGAAAATTCTGATTCTCTAATGAAAAGATAAAAGCAATATAATGGAAACCGCATTTTTAATTTTTCTATGATGAGTTGAATTGTTCATGGAATTGAGAACGGAGAGACAATTAAGGAAGAATTTGCACTGTAAGGAATAACAACAGTAAAACTTGGCGCTAAGAGCCTTGTTGGTAGTATGGCCATGCAGTGGTGTTTGGGATGAATAAATGTGACATATGAGCCTTCACACTGTGCCTGGAGTTGTGAATGTTAATTGCTATTTGTGGCCTGCTTCTCCTTTTAGTCCAGATGGGAAGGCGTTTAGCCCATGTTACATGTGTGTACTTACAAAGCTCTTTTCCATATCCTCCCCCATTGATTCTCACTTTCGTCCTGGGAAGTGTTCAAGTTTTCCTTAGTGAATGCTTTCAGGATTCACTCTTCCATAGTTACAGAGCCACAGTTTGGTCTTGTCATCACCTGTCATTAATCTATAAAATCAACTCAGCTAAGTTGAAACCGCCTTACTTTGGCAACAAGCTTGTTTTTGCAGTGTGCATGTTTCGTTTTGTTTCATCACTGCATCTATTCTTTAGCCTGATCTTTGGCTCCTATATTGCCTCCTAACTGATCTTTTGTCCTTGTTTATCCTTACTATTTAACTTTTTTTTTTTTGTAATATTTTTTTCATAGTGCTGCAACAGCATCTAGTGCCTGTGTCTGCCTCTTTGGTACAAATGGATAGAAATCTGTGATGGGCGAGAGAGTCAAGGGATAACTCTCCAAAGGAAAGGAAAGGCAATGTGCATAAATAGTCTTTTGAAAGGGCTGGAGAGATGGCTCAGTGGTTAAGAGTACTGGCTGCTCTTCCAGAGGACCCAGGTTCAATTACCAGCACCCACATGACACCTCACAGTTGTTTGTAACTCCAATTCCAGGGTTTTTGACACCCTCACACAGACATACATGCAGGCAAAATGCCCATCCACAGGAAGTAAAATTTAAAAAAATTTTTTTGAAACATATTGAATATCACTAGCCACCAGTGAAATACAAAGAAGAACCAGAGCTACTTTTTCTTTCACTAGAAGAATGATAATTTAAAATTATTCCATTGTATTGTATACCACAATTTGGTTGATACCTATTTTTAAATATTGACAAGCACTTGGAGAAATTGGAGACTCATATATTGCAATAGGAGTTTAAAATGGAACAGCTTCCTTGGTAAACACCGACTATTTCTCAAAATGTCCAACATAGTATGGCCTAGTAAGTCTACTTCTTGAAATCTACCTAGAAGAAATAAAAACACATGTACACACAGAGATGTATATATTAATGCTAACAGCAATGTTGATAGTAGGAGAAGGAAGAAGAGTTGAAAGAATGGACATAACTACAAGGAGGTAGCCATGAAGACTGACCTGATGGAGCAGAAGCAGCCCAGACAGAACTGGGCCATGTAGCTGGGAAGTAGCCAAACTAGCATAGAGGGTTAGAATACAAGAAAAATCTGCCCAGCTCTAGTGCCTTAAAGCTTGTTGAATAAATCTAATAGGTCTCTGTGTCCTTATTTGGGAAATAGAGGAGGTGACTAGTGAAGGCTCCCCCAAATTCTAACTATCATTACACAGATTTACGTGAACTGATGTGGTATATCTCATACAATGGAATACTGTGTCTAATCGGAGTAAAATATTGAAACATACCTTGAGTATGATGAGCTTTGGCTTTGAGCTCATGTTGAGTAGTAGTATTGAGTACAGAGAACTGAGCAGTGACTGCTGTTAGATATGGAAACTCTTTAGGGATGAAAATACTTCACAAGTGGATTTTTGTGACAAACAATTCAATAGTATATACTTAAATACATTGAACTTAGCTGGACACTGTGGCACATGTGGTACATACACGTGGTAGCTCCTGGGCCTCCCTATAGTCACGGTCCCTGGGTCCCACTTTGATCAAAATTCCTGTGCCTACCTGTTGTTACAGTCCCTGGGCCTACCTATAGTCACAACACTGAAAAGGTTTAGGAAACAAAAGGTCCCTTGAGCCAGTGAATTTGAGAGCAGCCAGGGCAACTTAGTGAGACCCTTTCTTAAAGTAAAGCAAAACACGGTCTTCACAGATTGTCCCAACAAAGTTTTTAAACTAAGAAAAAGCAAAAATCTTTTGCCATTGTTTCATGACCTACAGTATTTTTTGGTGTGATTGCTTGAAAAGCTGAATTTGAGACCATTCCTTCTGATTATGGTTTTGGCAGTATTCTAGTTATCTTTGCTAAATAGAAAAGTTATTTTTGGTAGCTCTCATGAAATGTTTTTATGAAGTATTTATTTTCATATCTCAGTTTTGCACAAGATATAGTCAGTGGCTTTTGAATTTATTCTAACGTTTATCTTTTATACCCTTTTAAAAGATTTTCTTAGATTTATTATTTATTTGTTTTGTGTTGCCTGTATAGCTGGTGGAGGTCAGGAGAGGTCATTATATCCCTTGGACTTGGAGTTAGGAGTGGTTGTGAGCTACCAAAAGAACTAAACTCAGGTTCTTCAGTACATTTTTTCTCTTACATACATGTGTAAGGAGGAAGCAGACATGGGAGATCTTTGCCTCTGGCTTCTCCATGCCTCTGTTGTAATGTTAATGTATCAAAGATGTCAAACTGGAGCTTTCTAAAGGAGGGCATGGTGCTCCTCCTTCAGTGCTCTCTGTGTCTTCCTGAGGACAGCGCCCTTCTTGTCTGTGTTTTGGGTTAGTCTTGCTGTGTTTTTCGAACTGTTCCTGGGTTTACATTCTCCAGTCTCCTCCCTCGTGATTGCTGGGATTATTGGCATTGGCCACAGTGCCCCGCACTCACAGTTTTTGGTTTTTTTTTTTTTTTTTATGGAAATGAGTTACAAACAACGGCCCAAACATCCTGGTCACAATGGGATGTTCTTCTCTTCCCTGCCTTATCACATCATCATACTTTCTTACTTGTTCCTGAGTAGTTTTGAAATCCTCTTTCATTTCTTTTCTCACCTTAATCAAAGCCATCATTTCTTGGTTTAAAAAAAAAATCCTTTAGCCTCTTTCCCACCCGTCTGACTCACCTATTGTTCATTTTATTCCACATTGCAGCAAGTGAGTTCCCAACTCAAAGTGGCCCTGCCTCTTTGATAGCTCTAAGGGCCACCGTCTAGTTGCAGCACCCTGGCTGACCCTCTGCATGTTTCACTGCGGTCCACACCAGCCATGCTGACCACTTCTGTGTTCTCACCCCGTGGCTCTACGTGCTCTGCTCCTACCAGATTCTCTCCATACCCTGCTGATTCTTATTCAGTCATAGTTCCTTTAGTTCTCTCTCCTCTTCATATACTCCTCCCCCCCCATCCCTGCCCTAGGTGCCACTCAAGAGCTCCATCAAATCCTTCCTTTGCCAGACTTGTTTCACAGGTGAAGCATTTGCACTGCATACAGCTCCTTTTGCCGTCTGTACCAGGAATGCTGAGAAGGAGACTTTGTAATCTTGTTTGTTGGTGGTGGTGTTTGGTTTCTGGGATAGGATCTTTCTGTGTAGCCCTGGCTGGCTTTGAATTCTGTAGATAGCCTAGGCTGGCCGTGAACTTGAGACTTTCTGCCCCAGCCTCCCAAGTATTGGGATTGGAAGCATGAGCCACATGTCTGCCTGGCTAGTATTGGCATGTTTATAATCTTATTGCTTACTTATCCCTCTGTCTGGCAGAGGAGGTGTTTAAACTTTTTTTTGTTGAATAGCTGAGGTTATTTCAATTTTAAATATCTTCTCCCCTACTTCCTTTCCACCTCATCCTTACCTGGCAAAATTTATACAAGTACGTCTTTCTAGTGATTCCGTAAGTGAGCATTGAGTTCCTTTCTCATTCCAGACATTATTTAGGCACTGAGGCTATAGAATGGATTAAATAGGCAACTGGCTCTGCTCTTCTAGAGGTGATTTCTAGTGGTTTAGACAGATAATAAAACAGATAAATGACTAAAATATACAAGGCTTGAATGGAAGTGATGAGCACATAAAGCTTTGCACTCACGCACGCAGGGTGTGTGTGTGTGTGTGTGTGTGTATGGAGGCCAGGGTCTGGTTCAGGTTGACGGACATCAGATTAGCACTTCCCTGTTTCAGCCCCATGTCTCCTGATGCTGGCACTAGTTCCTTCATGACAGCAGTTCACAATCATCTGGTCTTCCTAATGCTGCCACAACTACAGATTTCAATGGTGTTTTATTGTTGTTTAGTGTTTTTTGTTTTTTGTTTTTTGTTTTTTTTTTCTTGAGGGGGATTGAACCTTCATGTACATGATAAGCAAGTGTTGTACCACAGAGCTGCATCCCCACCTTTGGACATGGACTTTTGAGGAAGAGATATTCAAATTATAACAATGTATGTGCTCATAGGGCAGAGGGGGACGGTCACAAACACTGTACAGCTTCCTATGTCACTCTTATGGTTACGTCTTAATGTTTTGTTCCAGAATGTTGGGGGCAAATATGCTTCAGTTGACTGTGTTGTTGTGGTTGGCTAGCTTAGTTAGCTTGGTCTGGCTGTGCTGTTCCCACAGTTCTGTGGGCTATGTCAGCTATCCTCCGTAGGGTAGGTACTCGGTTCCAAGCTTGGGGTAATGCCTGGACTTGCCTTGCTGCAGTCCTGCCTTCACAGGAAACAAGAGGGCTCTCCGGGCAAACCTTTCTATGGGTGGAGAACAGATCCTCAAGCTCTGTAGCCTGCATTTCGCATCAGCAGAAGGCCTGCGCTGATGTTATTTAGCACGAGCGGAAAGCCTGCATTGCTGCTGTGTATTTCCTTTTGGTGACTCTCTGAGGACAACACACTGTAGAAAGTGGCCATACATTGTAAACTGATTCCAGGTAATAATTGGACAAATGATCAGCCTCCATTTTTATTCCCCTCTGGGGAAGACATGTGTCAGGGATCCCTCAAGCAGAAGGCATTGGAGGGGCTTTTCTGGCAGCTTCTCGGCTTTACAGCCGCAATGCTTGATTAGAGAGGAGAGAAGCCAAATTCGGCAGGAGGCGGCCAGCAGACCCGGTAGCTGCTTGCCACCTCTTTCTCCAAAAAGCCTTGCCGCAGAGTTGCCATGGCAGCAGGAGGCAATTTAATGGCAAGGGCTCATCTCCTGAGCCGCACTGCTGCGCCCCAGCCTTCAATTTGATCTGCTGGTTACACCAGGGTCTTACTGTGAGGTGGCCATGTGGCTACACATTGCCTTAGGGGCAGAATGTAAGGTCCCCTGAATTCTTAGGACAGCCACCTCTTGTCCCCACTTCTCCTTGGCACATACCTCTTTGATGTTGCACCCTAGTCAGCCCTGCCCGATTATTTGCAGTTCCTTAAATATGCTCTTTCATGCTTCTGTGCTTTTAGGCATGCAGTTTCCGTTGCCTGGAGTGCTCCCTTCCCCATCTGTCTGGAAAATTCCTACCCAGTTTCAAAATGCAGCCCAGATTTCCCCCTCCCTAATGGTTTCTTTCACCCCCTCACCTCCTTGCAAAACTATACGGTTTTACTGCCATTTTAACCGTATCACCCATCATGCCAGTTTGAAATGACCAATTGTATATTTCTGTCTTCCTTTTCCGTAGTCTCTTGATTTTTTCTGCATTCAAAATTTGTGTTTTGAGAGTTTTTGCATGAAAACTCCTTCCCTGGGAGTAAACACTTAGCAGTGTTTGTAGAATACGGGATGCTTTTTCGTGGATTAACTCCTGTTTTAATGCTCATCCTTTGACTGCTGGTCCCCACGAGGTAAACCACTTAATCATGAGTAGGCGCGGTTCCTTCAGCTGGGGCCCTGATCTCACCAGCCAGTCGTGAGCCTGTCACCGACTGTCCGTGTCCTCTATTTCCCATCAGGATCAGAAAGAATAACTCTCGGGCGTCAGACTTTGAGTCTGTGTGACCTCCCGTTGTCACTCACCGTCTGACCCTTCCCTTGGCTTCTGAATTACGGTGTTGTGAGGATGCAGCCTCAGGCTTTGTGCCGTGTAGTAACTCCGTGGTAAATCTTATTTTCTTTCCCTTCTCCTGTCTTTGGTGAAGGTGTAAGCTACCTTAAAACCTTCTGCGGCGTCATATAATTGGGTTTCATCTCCTTGCTCCGAGCACAGCTTGTCAAGTCACCTCTTTCCTGAGGCTCTTCCTGACCTTCTGGGTTTTGTGGCCCCCTCTTCCCCGTGGCCTCATTCTCATGTTTGATGCATATGTCCTCCTGTTTACTGTGCAGACAGACCGTTTTCCTTAGATTATTCTTCTTTCCTTTTAGACATAATTTGGTGGTGTATTTCTAGACTTTCAAGTTAAGAGTGGATTTGTTTCCTATCTTCCTCAGATAACCCTAGAAGCCACCTGAACTGGAGCATGTATTTCGCCCCCTGCCTCAACAGCTCTGAAGCTTTTCCTTGGCAGCACAGCTGGGTGCTTTGTGGCTTCTTGTTTTCTATCCCCGCTGCCCTCGGTTTTGTTTGGAGCCTGCCCTTTTAACTGCTGAGCCTGTCACACCTTTAAGTTCAAAGCTCACCTGGACCCTTGGCAATTCCCTTTGCAAATGTCTTTTCTTTTCTGAAACACCCGAGCATGCTGTGTGCATACCGTATGTGCCAGTGCCTGCAGGTGCCCGGGCTGTTCAGTATCTGGAGTATTCTCGTTGTTTCTCGCCCTTCCTTCATTCCTACCGGGGTGCTTTATTCACTCTAGGTCCTCTGAAGGATGTGAAAGTTAAACAAAGCTGTTTCTAAGTTATTAGTAGATTTGAGCTTCTGTGACATTCCTGTGCCCCATCCTCATCCCTGCCGTAGGCCAGTGAGAGGTGAATTAGGATAAGCTCTGAGACAGACAGTGTTCTGTTGCTTCTTATCCTGTGTCTCTTGGTTGAAAAACACTCTCTGTAGTTGTCAGATGAGTGAGTCCCCTCATCTTCATGGAAAGCATTCAAAGACTCAGTGCAGATGTCTAGAGCCATGGATTGTACTAAACCCCATGGGTACCATTATTTTTCTTAAGTACATACCTGTAATAAAGTTTAATTAATAAATCAGGCACAGTGAAACTGACAATAACTAACCACGAAGTAAAGCAATCATACCAATAACGATAATAAAAATTACTCAAAACTTACATACTGTTTATTTGTGAAATTTTCCATTTACTATTTCCTGGCTTTGCTTGGCCACAGGTAGCCGAAACCACATAGAATGAAAGCATGAGAAGGGAGACTACTTGAGTCCCACCTGCCGATGCTAGCCTTGTTTGTAAATATAGTTGACAGCTCATTTCACTGTCAAAAGGAGAGGAAGCCCTCCATCATCCAAAGGCATTAACTCAGTTAGAACCTAGAGCCTCTAAGTAGTTTTTCACAGTGCTTGTGTGTATGAATTGGGTCTAATATTCTTAGGTTGGGACTAGGGAAGCTATGGTTACTAAGCATGTGTACCCGTTAGCATACATTTCTGGAAGTGCTATTAAGGTCATATTTTGTTTCTATGGGTTACGGGTTTTCTGAAACATGTACTCAAGCTATAATCGACAATATTAATTTGATAGTTTTTATAGACATTGTAGATTTCCACCCACCTTCTTAACCCATTTTTGTTTTACTTGACCTGTTCTCAGGCCTAATGGTATCTATGCAGATTCTTCTCCCAAATGAAAACTAAGTATTAGTGTTGTGGTCTTGTTTTGTGCCATGCTCAGGAGTTGTTGAGTGGAGTGGCTTACTGTCAAGTACAGGCTTTGTAAAAGTCAGGCTGTTTTCCGGGTGAGGCTTATAAGAACTGTCATAAGTACACTGTTAAGTGTGCTCCATCAGTTATAGAATAAATGCTATGTAGCTTTTCAAATATGGAAAAACGTTTTCCTTAAACTAGGCCAAAGAACTGTTAGAGGGAGGACTGAGGCTAGTACATCCCTGTGATCTCCACTGCTTGAGAGGCCAAAGAAGGTAAAAGGAACCAGAACGCAGGCTCAGGTTGGTGTAACTAAGGCACAGTACAAGTACAGACAGCTACTGTGCTGTTTTTGAGCATAAGCTGAATATAGCCAGGGCAGTTTTAGCCCTGGAAGAGGCAGAAGCAGGACAGCAGACAAAATGTCTATTCTTAGGAGGCCGTTGTTCTAGCCCCGTCCCAGCTGTGAGGCCTGGCAGCCTCTGGCCGCCTTTTCTGGTCTCTAAGTCTGTTTTCTGCAGTCATATGATTTCTCTACATACTCTTCAAGGCATTGTTTATCATTAAGAACCATGTATTCAGTGACTCTCCCCAACCCTCCATCCACTGCTGTCACAGAAGCACAGCTCACCATTGTGTGTAAACATGTACCCGGAGTTTTCTAGAGTGTCTGGCACGCGAGTCTTCAGTAAGCACTGGCTGTGTTCATTACTGCTGTCATGGACAGCACTTATTATTGGCAGTGGCGGCAGTGCTAGTTGATTGACCCTCTTCCAGGACCTGAGTGTTCCCTGCCCAGAATCTGTCTTTGTGAAGCTCATTGTCTGTGGTCCTAGGAACAGACCCTCTGAGTCAGATGCGTGGGACAGATGGCGGGAGAATTAGTGAGAGGCTGCTTGTCTCTACCAAGGGTCTCTGAGCGCGTTCTCTCTGTGCCTGCCTGTACTAATGACCTTCTTGTTTTCTGCCGTGCACGCTGTCCATGAACCCTACTTCCAAACCACATCTGGCATCTTTGCATTCCTTTTATCTTTTTGGATCTTGACTGGTTTTAGAGTCTCTCAGAGCTTGTTGATTTGTGCTGCAGCTCGAGCTTTTCCTTCCTGCTGGCCTCCTGGATGGTCCTCTGGCTGGGAATGTATAGTGTTACCACTCCATCTGTGAGGGCCTGCCTGGCACCTTCTGCCCCATTTCTTCTGGCAGTCTTTTACAGCGCTTGTTTCACCTGTGCATTGACTTTATCCTTTCTGCTTTTTAGGTTTTGTGCCTAATCCTGTTTCTTCACTCGATTGTAGCCAAAGGCTAAGAAAAGTAATTACCCAATTATAATGTTTAGTTGTATTTGGAGTATAGATTCAAGTGGTTTGTTGGAAAGGCCGCTGACGTTGTAAAATTTTCCATGGATTCAGAAAAAAAATGTTTTTTTTTTTTTCTGAAAAAAAAAACTATGGGACTATGGTTCTTCAACTTTTGCCAAATGAGAAAGTCCTTCTGCTCCCGTTCTTGGTTTGCACCACTGCACTCTGTTATCTTGTTGGAGTATGTTTGGACATCATTTTCTCTTGGACAGGTGATAGTATCTGTTGTTTTTATCTTCTCTTTGATTTTATCTGTTGAACCCTGTGATTTCCACCTAAGCTTCCCCTCTAAAAAAAATGTAATTATACAAAAATACAGAGAACATAATTTAGGATGTGTGTATTATGTTTATATAACTGCTATGAGATTTAAAAAATACATAGTATTTATTGTGGATATTCCAATTAAAATGTAATCTACATTATTTTTAGAAAGTGAGAACCGTGAAAAGTAAAAGGAAGAAAATTAAAGCCCTGATGTGCATAGACAGCTGTGATGTTCTGTATGTTCTAGTTTATAGTCATCTTTCCATTCATATCAGTATATGTCTATTAATATACATGTTTTCATTTTCGTAATACTATCCATTAACCAAAGTTTGTGGTTTCCATGGCAACTGTAACATATGTTACATCACAACATTGGGATATTCTAATAGTATTTGGTACAAGTTTAACACAGCAAGAAAATGATGATTTTTAATGATAAAATCTACCCATGATAAAATGTAAATATTAGGAAAAAAAGTCATGAAAACTATTAAGCCCTTCAATTACTCCATTCTCTCTGTTATCATTGTAAGTCATTGTTTTCAAAGCTTTTACTGATGGTTCTATTTGAGGAATGCTGATTGTGAAGCTCAATGGCATCTGTCCTTTTGGGCTTAGTCAAGTATGAAGTGAACCATTTATGTTTTGCAAAATAATATCTTGGTTCTTTTCTCCATGCTTTAGGTATGTGTTCTTTCTGGATCCATGCAATCTGGACTTGATAAACAGGAAGATCAAGTCTATAGCACTATGTGTAGCAGCATGTCCAAGACAAGAGTTGAAAACCTTGAGTGACGTCCAGAAGTTTGCAGAGATCAATGGTGAGATTTTAGGCTGTCCAAGTTGGCACACTGATCTCCAATTCTCACTGTTAAATACTTTATGTTTGAATTCCAGTATGTACTTTTCCTCATACTAAATATGCCATAAAGGAACTTTAAAGAGGTAAAAATAAATAAATAGAAAGAAAGAAAGAAAGAAAGAAAGAAAGAAAGAAAGAAAGAAAGAAAGAAAGAAAAAAGAAAAGCTGAGGTAATTTTAGATTTCCTAGTTTAAAAATACTAGAATCAGCCGGGCTTGGTGGCACATGGCTGTAATCCCAGGACTTGGGAAGACAAAGGCAGGCAGATCTCTGTGAGTTTGAGGCCAGGGTGCTCTACAAAGCGAGTCCAAAATAGCTAAAGCTGCACAGAGAAACCCTGTCTCAAAAAACCAAACCCAGCAACAAAACAACAAAGAAAACGAAACACTAGAATCAATTCAGGGAGACTGCTGAAAGTCCAGACTTGCTGGAGGCAGAGGTGTGTGACTAACTCTGCCGTCCAGGAGGCGAGGCAGGAGGAGTGCTTCGCCCAAGGCTAGTTTAGTCTGTGTAGCAAGATCTCTTGTCTCTAGAAACAAAGCAGAAATAGATTTCACACCTTTATTTCCCTGGGGTGGGGTGTTTTCCAGAGAAATTGTGAGTTAAGTCCTTGTGATGTGCAAATTGGTCCTTTTTAAAGAAATGCCTTACATGCTTTTGATACAACTTGTTGGACATTTCTTGTTTCATTGTTTTGAGATGGGATCATTCCTGAGCTGGTTACATGAACTAATGATGCTCTTGCCTGAGCCTCTAGAGCCAAGGGCTGGAGTTACAGGTGAATGCTAATCTTGCTGTGACCAGGTGTGCTGGAGAGTCATTTGGAATTATTAGTATACTCTGTGTAAAGTTCAGGTTTCTCCCTCTTTCCAAGTTCTGTTTGAATCTCTGAATCAGTCTCTCGGCCCTCTTTCCCCCTCTGACTATATTTAATCTGTGCTAACAGTATAATATATGCTTGTGTAAAGCAAATGGCGAAAGTTACAGGAACGAATATAAAGAACTATAATCAAATTTCTGCCGTCAGTTCTTTTTCAGTGTGCTGGTGTACATATAATTTTATGTTCTCCTCTTAAATTTAATATTGTATCATGACCTTTTCCAAGAATAGTTTTGAGGAACTTTGAGGTTAAAAGATTGGGATTATCAGAGAATACCAGTGGAGCCAGTTTGCTGCAATCAGCTCTGCTCTTTGGAAATTCTTATTTCCAGGTGCTGTCCTCAGCCCCACATGGTTTGCCACGCTTCTCTTTAGAGTATTTTTAAAATCACTCTTTATGGAGAACCGGATGCTTTCAGCCCCTCTGGCCCATATTTTGAACTACGCTGAGGGTCCATGTTTATGATCTGTATGTAAGGCTTCTTCCTGCTGCCTAAGCCCAAGGCTGGTGCTAAGTCCTTTGAACAACTTTTGACTCAAGTATCCACTGCATGTAACATGTAGCTGGCTAAAACAGTCCTGGAGCTGTAACCATGCCTATTCCAGCCTGGCTTCAGATTCTTCAGCTAGGATGCTGGTCCTCCCAGGAGAAGAAGGTGGTGACGTTCCTGGTCTACCACCTCATGCCCTTAACATAGACATCAGGAAAGACATGGCCTGGTGAGGATCTCGATTCTCACTCAGATTTTGTTACTGGCTCCATAACAAGAGATAGAAGAGCTTTCTGAGCCCAGGTGTCCT
This sequence comes from Meriones unguiculatus, assembly GCF_030254825.1. NCBI lineage: Eukaryota > Metazoa > Chordata > Mammalia > Rodentia > Muridae > Meriones > Meriones unguiculatus. The sequence continues at coordinate 43,744,638 of NC_083351.1, forward strand.
CATCCAAATAAATACAAGGATGTGTGAAGAATACTGAGTGTGTGATGGGTGATGATGAAAGGGACCCAGGTACTTCTCAAGAGCTCATTTTCTGTGCCCCTGTGCCACCTCACGTTCGTCTTGCTAAGTCCTATGCTGCAGTTGTGAGCTTTGTAACTCATACCTCACCTGAGGTATGGGATGGAGTTCCTTACACACGGGTGCCTATTAGGTGGTGTAGTTTACTGGGTAACAGCACAGGCTCTCAGGTACATTGTTGCTTCTTTACCTTAGTAGTTTCAGGCCTCGGCCCCTCATCTGTCATGTAAAGCAGTGTCTGCCTAACACACCTCATTAGGATTCTGTGATAAATCAATACAAGAAAAACATTTAAGACTTTAGCCGGTAAAAATATTTCTGAAAGTTGGTGTTAGCTCTACCCCTACTGTTCTATTTCAGTGGAATGTGGGAATCCTCCTATATCCAGTTTCTCCATCAGTTCTCAGAGTTTCCCGTCATCACTAACCCATTGCTCAGAACTCATAGGTAGTAAAGATAAGAAGTCTGAATGTCTTACATGACATTCAGAGCTATGGTCTAATCTTAAAATATCTTCCAATGTATCCCCTCAAACATACTGGGTGTGAGTGTTGGTGCCTTGAGCCTGAGGCATCTCCAGGAGTATCGGGTGAAGGCTAATTCCTTGTCCTCTGTGTGACTTGCTCTTGTGATCTCTTGAAGAGAGATGGCCTGTGCCTTGCTCTGGCATGCTTTGTTTCTAATCTATAAGTAAATGTGATACTGAGTGTGGTCTAAGTGTCTCGAGAAGACACTTCCAGTGAAGTGTGTAGTTTTGTCTTTCGGGAGTATTAATTAAGAAATACTTTAGCAGATAAGAAGCGCCTTTAGGCTTTGGAGTCAGTTGGTATAAAGAATAATAAAGAATCTGGGAATGGTGATGTACACCTGTATTCTCAACCCTGAGAAGAAAGGGCAGGTCCATGCTGAGTTCCAAGGCAGGGTGGAGCTCCGTAGTGAGATCCTGTTTCACAACACACAGCAGCAGTAGTAATGACAGCATCCAAAAGCACTGTAGAGGATAAGGACAAGAGTAACTTTAGTTGGCAACATAAAAACTTTATTAAAATTCCAAAAGAGAAGAAACTTTGGATGTAGATGGCCAAGTATCTGCTTTGATAGCAACCCCTGAATTGGACTTTCTGAATTTTTCAAAAGAGCTTACATTATTCTTCAGATTGATGACACAAAACTGGAGCTGATGTGCCATAATTCCAGTTTACCATCATCACCAAGAGAGTCCTTTCGTTCTCCTGTTGAGTTAGTAGCAACATCCCTCTTTGGTCTTTGTAACATTTTTGTTGCTGCCTGTGCCTTTCTACACAGTTTAATCTCTGTTAGGAAGTAAAGGCCCTTTGAGCTCACATTTACAGACCTCAGTATTACTTCCATAGAGGAGCTTTCTGTAAGAGATGATGTGGGTATAAATGAGGAAATTTTCATACCTCTAGGAGAGAATAATTAAAGCCCATTAAAAAGCTTAGTTAAAACTCTTAGAACAAAACAGAGTCAAAGGCAGCAGGGGATTGGATTTCACAGTACTTTCTTGAATGGCTCCAAATAACAAAGAAAGGAAGCATAGGAAACAAAAGAAATATGTAGAATTGGATGGCGCCAAAGCTGAAAATTTTATACAATCAGGTCTGGTGACATGTGCCTGTAATCTCAGCAGTTAGGTCCAAGGAAGGAGGACGGTCACACGTCAAGTCTAGCATGGGCTACTTGGCAAAACCTTGTCTCAAAAAAAAATTAGAACTAGCAAATTAACAAATCTCAAACTTTGATACAGCGGAGTTGAATCAATCCATGAAACAGGAGAAAATATTTGCAAATCTTCTACTTGGTCAGTAGCTAATATCCAGATCATGTCATAGCCATTTCACTTATCTGGCACTCAGAGTTCTAGTCTATCTTGGGCTACCTTTTAACATGTTCTTTCAGACATACTGTGTGTGAGTGTTGATGCCCATGAGATCCATCGTTCAAAAGGAAATCACAGTGTTGATGAGATTATAGAAAATCCAGAACTGTTGGCACTGCTGATGGAATGCAGAGTAATGTCGCTGCTGCAGAAACATGGGGTTCTGTTGAATCTGCCGCGTCCCTTCTGGGTGTTGATTTGGAAGAATTGAAAACAGGTCCTGAAGAAATAGTTGCACACCCATGTCACTCCAACATCAGTCACAGGTCAGGAGGCAGAGACAACCAAAGTGCCAAAGACAGCTTAATAGATCAAGAAGGTTTTCAAGCTAAACATGGCAGCTCATGTCTCAAAAAACAAATGAAGAAAGCTGTTAATATACACATGATGACATTAGTTAGCTTGAAGAAAGAAGTAAATCCAGTCACAGGCTACAGTTCTGTGTAGTTAGACTGAGGGTGTCGTGCTAAGAGAAATAAGCCCTCCACAGAAGGACAAGCACAGTTGGAATATCCACGTATTTGAAGCCCTTAGAGTAGTCAAGTTTTCAAGACAGGGAGTAGAATGGTAGATGGCATTAGAATGGGGATAAATTAGGGAGTTAGTGTTTAATGTGTAAAGAGTTATAGTTTCTGTAGAAGAAGGTTTTAGGCCTGGATGGTGATGCTGGTTGTAAACACTGTAATTACACTCAACATCACTGACCGTGTTCCCACAGATAGTTAGCATGGTAACTTTCACGCTATGTGTATTTTACCACAATTTTAAAAAATATTCTTGAAACAAAAGATTATGTGTGAGTTACTTTTAGGGTGCTAATTCTAAATCTTATTTAAAATGCAGGGTAAGACAACATGTTTCTTATCAGAATGAAAATATAAGTCATTTTCAAAGAATTTTAAGTTATTTTTTAAAATTTTTTATTAATTACACTTTATTCATTTTGTATTCCCCCATAAGCCCCTCCCTCCTCCCCTCCCAATCCCCCCCTCCCTCCCCTTTCTGCATGCATGCCACTCCCCAAGTCCACTGATAGGAGAGGTTCTCCTCTCCTTTCTGATCTTAGTCTATCAGTTCTCATCAAAAGTGGCTGCATTGTCCTCTACTGTGGCCTGGTAAGGCTGCTCCCCCCTCAGGGGGTGGTGATCAAAGAGCAGGCCAATCAGATTATGTCAGAGGCAGTTCCTCTCCCCATTACTATGTAACCCACTTGGACACTGAACTGCCATGGGCTACATCTGTGCAGGGGTTCTAGGTTATCTCCATGAATAGTTCTTGGTTGGAGTATGAGTCTCTGGGAAGACAGGGTTTTCTGTTAGCCCTGGCTGTCCTGGAACTTACTCTGTAAGCCAGGCTGGCCTCAAACTCATAGATCTACCTGCCTCTGAACCCTGAGTGCTGGGATTAAAGGTGTGTGCTACCACCACCACCTGGCAAATTTTAAGTTTTTATGACAACGTTTGAAAGTACTTTCTAGCATTTGAAATCACCGATTTACATGAACTTTTATTACCTGTAGAAATTACCTGTAAAAATGTTTGTTAAGACAAAGCTCTTTGATCCTGTAACCATGTTTATAAGAAACACATTTTTAGGTAAATACAGTATTCTCTCAAATCTCTGTTTTTTTCTAGGCAAGAAAGAAGGGTTTTCTTGGATGTTTGTGGAAAACTTGTAAAATGTGTCTGACGATAGTGGTGAGGTTAAAAGACATGTCTGGAATTAGGTTGGTTCTGTGGAGGTGCTGCTGTATTACAAAGAGCTTTAAAAGGCAGCAGGCGCATCTAGATAACAGGAAAGTATACTCTCTAATATGTGAATTGGGTGATAAATGTATAAATGTAAATTTCTTATGGGTCATAATTGATATATGATGTGAATACCACAAGTGCATAAAAATGATTTTAAAATGGCCTTTAAAAAATTGGAGTTACCAAAAACCGTAAGGACTCCACATTAAACTTCTATCAGTTTGTTATCACATCTCTGCAGTCCTGAGTGAGTTGCCCGGGGGCAGGATCACGCTGCGTTTATCTCTGAATACCCAGGCCCCAGTGCATGAGCCCACACAGTGCGTACCCGTGATCTTGTCTCAAAGAACTCGGTCTTCCTAACTGACTCCACTGCCACTTAATAATCTCTAATTTTCTACTTTCTTTATCCTCAATTCAGTATCCATGTGTGTTGCCACCAGCAGGCAAATTTTTTTTAGCTCCAATCTAACCACAATTGCTGTGAAACCGGTTTTTAAAAAATTCATCTCTAAATAATTCATTTCATTCATTTATCTTTCTTCTACACCCTCTTCAGGAGATTATCTGTCCCTTTTCTTCTCTTAAGCCCTCTTGTTCCTTCTCTTTCCCAACCTTATGCCCTACAGAGAAAATTGCAATTGTCTGGTGAGAGCTCCCATCTGAGTTCTTGTTTCAGCAGGGTGTGAATTCCTGTCTCACCCCCTCTTTCCTTCCTTCTAGTTTCTTTCTGTCCTTATTATGATTTTTTTTTTGAGAGCACAAATACCATGCACATCATAGAAGGAATGAATTGACCTTCTTCTGATGCTAGCTTTGGTTTTCTGGGGGTGGGGCGGGCCTGTCAGCTGAACCCAAGCAAATCATGACAGGTGACAAGGAAGATGACAAGTACTTGCTCTGCAGCTGTTCTCCTCTGCGCCAGTCTGGCCCGCCATCGCTAGTCCCATTGTTCAGACCCAGCATCTGGGTCTTAGTGAGTGATTTAAGTCATGAGTTTTGCTTCAGCATACCATTTATGATCCCTACTATGTGCTGTGTGCTGTCCCGGATGCTTTACGTAGTTTTCTAGCTTAATCCTAACAAGCGCTTTAGAAATGAACATCTCTCCTGTAAGTGACATCTGAATCTCACATATTCCTCAGTTGTTGGGAATATTTCACATAGGACACTTATTATCATTTTCATTACTCTATTTTATTACTCACACACACTCACTCACACACACAGACTCCCACTGTCTTGCCTAACATAATAGCAAACTATGACAGGTTTTTTTTTTCCTTGTTTGCATCTCATTTATAGTATATTTAAAAATACCACAATTTAAAAGTGCTTCTTTGATGTATAATAGTTCATGTAATTCTGAGATGTTCTGGTCTCCCTTCTGGATCGTGGACACATTTTGAGTACAGCCATGGTGAGTGGTGCTTCCAGAATGATTATTGTTTTGCCATTAAAAATTTTAACAAAATGGTGTGACATTTAGATAAAATTAACTGCTTGTGAATACTAATAAGCCTTTGATGGTCACTGGCCGTTAAGTTTATAGTCGATGTCAGATCACTGTGCAGCAACCTCAGTCGGCAACAACATAATTTAAAGCAAACAATTAGTATAGATTTTTGTTTTTACATAATGATGCAGAAGGCTGGACTGGGTAATGTGTGTAAACGAGTACAGTGATCTATCCCAGCAGATGATTTAATTGCTTTCAAGTCAGAGACCAGGATATTTGATTATTTAGAAAGGTATAAAAGAAAGATAAAAAAAGAAATGTTTGCAGTTGATAATGTAAACTAATTCCTTCACACAAATAATTAATATCCATGAAGTGTGCACCAGAGATACATACAGTAGTTCCACATTAAAGAGACTTGCAGTCCTGCAGGAGCAGACGTGTCCTCACAACACCTAGAAGTCTTGGGTGGAGATACTAAAAATTCACTTAGCAAATATTTACTGAGTACCTACCAGTTGACAAGGTGCTACCACCTGGCTAATTTCTATCGATAGGTGCTTCTTGGGATTTATAAATATGTCCACACATTTCATGAGATTGAAACTGGAAAAGTGATTTTTGCCAGATTATAAATGCACAGTATTTTCCCAATTAGAAAAATGGAAGTTAAATTCATTAGACTTCACAAGGCAGTAGAATTTGATTTTTATAATGAAAACATTCACATTTGAGATTTTTTTTCTATTTAATACAAATTTCTAAATTATATTTGAGGGGATCTGCTTTTTATATTTTAATGCTTATAAAGATTACTGTGATGGTAAGTGAAATATCAATTTAAGGGCAAAAAATATCAGCTTGCAAAATATTACCTTTATGCTATATCTTTATTTCAAGTAATTCAGGTGTTAGTCTTTTTGTTTGTTTGTTTTTTGTTTTTGTTTTTGTACTGTAATGGTGCTACCTGACAATATTTGGCAGTGTTTAGACATGTTCAGATGTTGCTTGAGCAAGGGTTTAGGGGGAAGCTAGTAGAATCCAGTGGGGAGAGCCAACAGTGCTGATAAATGCCTGCATCACTTAGGACCGTTCTCTATAACCAACAATGTCTGCTACAACCTATCATAATACCAAGACTGAGAAACTAGTTTTATAGCATGTACTGAAACATTGTATGTACTGAACATTGTATGTAATCTGATGCACCAAGTATATGGTTTCCAGCTTCACCTATCCACTTGGAAATGTTACAGTTCTCAAAGAGCTCACATACTGAACATAGAGATGATAGATGGAAAATTTGCCAAATAAGACACTGTATTCTGTAATGGAGCTGAGTGGTGAATGTCTTCCTGGGTAGGCCAGAGAAGACTTGAGAGGAGGTGGTGTTTGGAAAATTCTTCTCAGACGTCAGCAGAACCGTACTCAGATACTAGTCTGTACTAGACGGCTCAAGCAGAAGGAGAGCAGATGCACTCAGCAGCAGGGTTAAAATGAGGCTACACTTGGAGGTCCCATCCTGCTTTAGAAAGGCCAGGAGTTTAAGGAGGGTAAGCTATATCTTTATATAGGGTTATAAAACACGGAACCTCTATTTTCCGAAGACCCTCCTGAGTGTCATGTGACAGGTGAAGAAAAGCCCATTGGGAGAGATTTAAAATGAGCCAGCAGACCATGAAGGTCTAAGATAACATAGAAAGTCTTACTGACAGGGCTTCATGTCTTCACCAGTGTCAATTGTATGAAAGAAAAAAAAAATCAGATAAAGATATATTTCACTCTGGGGACTTCATGGATGGTGGAACTCTAACCAGGATTAAAGTACATGAAAAAGTAGGTATTGGAAATAATTTCGTTTGTTTGTTTGTGTTTTAGATACCAGTAAAAGATACTAGTCAACGGATGGGTGCATATTTGGGCATGGAACCTTATAGAATATTTGCCTGGTTATGATTTTGATGAATAACATAAAAACATAATGGCATAATGAACAGAGAATTTTATTTGTAGACAGCTCACTGATTCTCTTTCTCTTTCTCTTTTCCTCCCTCCTCCTCCCTCTTCTTCTCCCTTTGTCTCATCTGTAACTTCTGGAGTATAGTAATAGAATAGAGCTCACAGGGTTAATATAACCACAGTTGAACTAAAGAATAAATAATTGAGTATTTTAAGGCATTTGAAATATCATAGACGCTAAACATTCTGGGGGTTATAGCAAACATTTACCGTGATAAATGTTTGTATACCTGCTAGGCTTCTAAGATTACTCCTTTTGATAGCTTTTGAATAACACTGGCTGAGTTGAATGGATTGCCTCTGGTGTGCTTTAGATTAGCTTGCTTTTGTTTTTAGTTTTTGACTTTTCATTATTCAAGTGTGTGTGTGTGTGTGTGTGTGTGTGTGTATGTGTGTGTTTAACCCTGCTTTCGCATTTAAAAAGGCCTGTATGTCTAAGTCCTTGGGTATAAGCCTTTTGTGATTGGTAGGCATTGTTTAGAAAGTATTAGGTGCTGCATTTAAAATGGCCACTGAAAACACATTCATGAATAACGTGAAAAGAAAAAACAACTGTAAAATGTTTGCATTGCAAGGGTTTTTTCCATGTGCTTGATTGAGCCTTCTCCATCTATCAAGTCTGAGCAGGAGGCAATGGAAAGTGTCTTATGATTGTTGCTGCTTAGGTATTATGAAGGTCCCTTTCCCTTTAGTCTGTTTAGTACAGGATCTCCTCAGTACTGGCCTGAGGCCCAGAAGACCATTGGAGATAAAGCTATTATCCTTTCACTGCACATTATTCTGAGAAAGTATTTATAAAATTGAGCCTTGTTGCACCTGGTGACCTCCTTCTCTAAAGGAAGGAAGGAAGGCGGAGGGGTGGAGGCTGTGTCCATTGAATTCAGATGAAAGCAATGTGTTTAGCAGCTGGGACACAACACAAAGTACTCTAGTTAGTGCCTTTCACATTTTGCACATTGATTCCATCTTGGTCTGAGAGAAGTGTTGACTGTTAAAGCTCAAAAAGTCCACAGTCATGCTGGGCTCTGCATTTGTTGTCACGGTCACCTTTTTTAAAAACGGGTATTTCTCAATAGGATTTCTGTTTTTAGGATTAAACTAAAATATTTGGTTGGTGTCATGTTTCCTCCAAAGATGCTATGAATGGAACCAGCATTATCTTAAGACATTACAGATAATAGTACAGATAATACAGATTCGTTTTTAACTCTTCTGTTCCCCCTTAAGTATTCAAGATAAAAGCTAGAGCTGCAAACATTTTACCACCCAACATATCCTTAGCCCATGTGCTTACCTTGTAAAGAAATTTCATCAACATGAAAGAAAAATAGTTAAAAATTATTTTAATGTTGTGCAGGGTAATAAATATGCATCTATTTTCGTTTTTCTGCATGTAGACATCCAGTTGGACCAGCACCATTTGTTGAAGATGCTGATTTTTTTTTTTCCGTTGAATGGTGCTGGCTTCTTTGTCAAAAATCAAGTATCCATAGGTGTGTGGGTTTATTTCTGAGTCTTCTATTCGGTTCCATTGATCCACCATTCTGTTTCTATGCCAATACCATGAAGTTTTTATTACTATTGCTCTGTAGTACAGCTTGAGATGAGGAATGGGATACCTCCTGGTGATCTGTTGTTGTGCAGGATTGTTTTGGAAATTCTGGGTTTTTTGTTTTTCCATATGAAGTTGAGAATTTTTGTTTCAAGGTCTGTAAAGAATTATGTTATCACCCTGCACAAAACTAAAGTCCAAGTGGTTCAAAGATCTCAACATAAAACCAGACACACTAAATTGGTTAGAAGAAAACGTGGGAAAGAGCCTAGAACTCATTGGCACAGGAGACAACTTCCTGAACAGAACACCAACAGCACAGGCTCTAAGAGCAACAATCAATAAATGGGACCTCATGAAACTGAAAAGCTTCTGTAAAGCAAAAGACATTGTCATCAGAACAAAATGACAGCTTACAGACTGGGAAAGAATCTTCACCAACCCTATATCTGACAGAGGGCTAATATCCAGAATTTATAAAGAACTCAAGAAGTTAAAAAGCAACAAATCAAGTAATCCAATTTAAAAAATGGGGTACAGAGCTAAACAGAGAATTCTCTGTAAAGGAATGTAGAATGGCAGAGAAACACTTAAAGAAATATTCAATATCCTTAGCCATCAGGGAGATGCAAATCAAAATGACCCTGAGATTTCACCTTACACCCATCAGAATGGCTAAGATCAAAAACTCAAGTGACAACACATGCTGGAGAGGTTGTGGAGAAAGGGGAACCCTCCTCCATTGCTGGTGGGAATGTAAACTTGTACAACCTCTTTGGAAATCAATCTGGCGCTTTCTCAGACAATTAGGAATAGTGCTTCCTCAAGATCCAGCTATACCACTCTTAGGCATATATCCAAAATATGCTCAAGTACACAACAAGGACATTTGTTCATCCATGTTAATAGCAGCTTTATTCGTAATACCCAGAACCTGGAAACAACCCAGATGTCCCTCAACTGAGGAACAGATACAGAAATTGTGGTACATTTACACAATGGAATACAATTAAAAACAAGGAAATCATGAAATTTGTAGGCAAATGGTTGGATCTAGAAAAGATCATCCTGAGTGAGGTATCCCAGAAGCAGAAAGACACACACAGTATCTACTCACTTATAAGTGGATACTAGACTTATGAGCTACAATAAACATACTAAAATATATACACCTAAGAAAGCTAAACAAGAAGGAGTTAAGATGATCAACCCTCACTTAGAAAGACAAATGGGATGGGCATTGGAAGTAGGAGAAAACAAGAAACAGGACAGGAGCCCACCATAGAGGGCCTCTGAAAGATTCTACCTACCAGTGTAGCAAAGCAGATGCTAAGACTCATAGCCAAACGTTGGGCAGAGTGCAGGGAGTCATACGAAAGATGAGGGAGTTAGTAAGACCTGGACAAGATAGGAGCTCCACAAGGACCAAATATATCTGGGAACAGGGGTCTTGTCTGGGACTGATTCTCCAACCAAGGACCATGCATGGATATAACCTAGAACCCCTGCTTGGATGTAGCCCATGGCAGCTCAGTCTTCAAGTGGGTTTCTCTAGTAAGAGGAACAGGGACTATCTCTTGACATGAACTCAGTGGCTAGCTCTTTGACCTCCCCACCCCCCGTGGGAGGAAAAACCTAGCTAGGCCACAGAGGAGGACATTGCAGCTAGTCCTGGTGAGACCTGATAAACTAAGGTCAGATGGAAGGGGAGGAGGACCTTCCCTATCAGTGGACTTAGAGAGGGGGAGGGAGGATGAGATTGGGAGGGAATAAAGGAAGGGGCTATAGCTGGGTTACAAAGTTAATTAATTAATATAAAAAATTATTTTAAAAACTTAGTTCCCTACTAAGTCTCAACAAATGCAAAACCCTTGGGAGAATAGTACCATGTAACTTTAAAGTATCTTTAAAATAGTTTTCCATTGTCAAATTACTTGTATTATGCTTGCATGAAATACGTACTATTTATATTTTGGTGATTATGTTTTTGCAATCCTCATATTTAAATATCAGATAGTTTGCTGGTTTTAGACTTCATTGCTTCTGATTTGTTGTTTCACAGAATTTTTCAAAAATTAGTTTGATTGATCAAACAAGATAAAAGTTAAATACATTCACCCCAGTTTGTCCCAAGCAAACCAGGATGTGTTAATTTTTTTATATTCCTCTCCATTTCCTTGAGATATGATCAAATGCCTTTCCTGTAATTAACGCAGTGTTGAAGCTGCCCACTCTGGCCTCACTGTATATTTTGAGCCTTTTCCACAGTGGTACAATATAACAGTTCATTATACAAATGAAAAATTTTTGTTTTTATTAATGATGAATATTTTGCTAACCTAGAAACTTAGGCGTTTCAGTTACTCAGATAGTGTGTTTATAATGTGGTAGGTACTCTGTAAAACTAAAGCAACAGCCTGATGCTTACATACTCTAGCTTCTGTTGTAATATGGTGATCCTTCCTATATAAGAGTCACTGTTTCATAAACTTGGCACCTCAGTAAGATAGCACATGCTAAATTCAGTGTCATTCTGAATTTTCAGTATTCTTAGATAAGTATTAATCATAGATTCAGAAAACCCTTTTGGTAGCCAGTCATCAAAAGTTGAATTTGAAATACTATAAACTGTCTGGAAAATGGAGATCACTTACCAGTTTATCAGTTTGCTCAGCGATTTACAGTTGGCAATGGTTGTTGACTTAAATAAGAAAAAAGTGTTATCCCGCCTGAGTACAGTGCTGTGTGCAGGATATTCAGTCTTCAGAAATGGAAGCTATACAAATCAGAAAAAAATCATACAGTGGAGTGCAGACTTTGTAACAATATTGGGTTTCTAATAAATCCCAGCCTTTCTCCCCACTGCCTCTGTGCTCTTAGCTTCTTTGTCTCCTAGTTTGTGAGTGTCCTAATGCCCTAGTGCCCGTTTTATAGGCTTACAGTAAGTGATGTCTATACCTCAGCCATCTGGCAGAGAACCTGACTTGATAGTCAATAAAGGTTTTAGTAATAAAAATTTGTACCTAAAATACATTAAATTACTGGTCTGAGAAAACTGTCATAAATGATTCATAGTGTACATTAAATCTGATTTTTACAACATCTGTAATGACTGGAATTGTGTATGTTAGTATTACAAAGTTCAGGAGAAACAGTTGGAGGCTTTGTGCAGATTATTCCATCAGCTAACCTGTGACCTTCTTTCAACAGGCTCAGCACTATGTAGCTACAACATAAAGCCTTCTGAATACACTCTGACTCCAAAATCCTCTGGCTTTTGCCCCAAACTACCAGTACCAGCCAGGTAAATTTTATTGCAAAGTTGTTAACTTGAAGCCTTTGTTTTCATAGGTCATCTTAACACTGTTGTTCTGAGAAAAATGTCATTTGATGATCCTGTTGCTGGGACCATTACTTTGATAATGATATTTGAAAAGTAGGGATACACTTAACAGCACTGTCTTATTTTTTGTTTTTGTTTTTGCTTTTTAAATCTTTTTTTTTTTAAAAATACTTTTAGATTTCTCTTGTTCTCAGATATTTTGAATTTCTTTTAGGGCTTGCTTTCTGGTGTTTTTATTTTCATTTCATGTTTATTTGGTTTTGTTTTGTTTTGTTTTGTTTTGTTTTAGTGTATAAAACTGCTGACTCATTGTCAAATCTGCAACAGATTTAGAAAAGAACTCTCACTGTCCCCATAGATGCTTTGAGGTTGATCCTAGCAGTACTTCCTGAAATTGTTATTCGCTCCGCATTTTAGAAGTGTGTAGGTGGTTATGCTCCATAGTTTGCTTAGGTTAATCAGATTCCTCAGCTGTAGTCTCAGTGTGAGGCTATTCGCCAGACTTTTATCTAAAATCTTACTTAGCAAACATTTATTACTAATACTTAACATGTTACAGACCACAGATGAAGAAATATTCTTTGGCAGTGGTTCACAGTAGTTAGCAGTAAGGCAAACAGTAATATAATACAAACCCTGAAAAATTATAGAGCACTTTCTCAAAATTATGTGTATATGCATATATTTATACATGTACATACTTTGAAGTATTTTATCTTTGTAATGGTGTAACATAGGAAACCTAGAAAACCGACTAGAAGTCACTTTTATATATCAGTATATTAGTGGACTATTAACTGAAAAACTTGAGATTCAAGAACATGAAAGCAGATTGTGTCAACTTTAGGATTACTTATGGCTGTAACGTGCTTTATTAACTCGAGTTTTAAATTCTCTTTTGTAAAGTACAAAAAGGACACATCAGTCAAATTGATTTCTAGCTCTTTTAGCCTTGTCAAGTTTGTACTGAAAATCAAAATTTAAAGCCTATAGGTATAAAAGTAAAGAGACTACTTTATAAGAAACTTGGGAAGGATTTAAAAATTACAGCCATAAACCAGCTACTCAGAAGATTGCAATCATGGCCGTCAGGGATACCACAGCTGCGCAGCAAAGGAGGTACTTTGGATCCAGTCGTTGTAGGAAATGTATATAAACCCAAGCAGAGCTGGGCCTGGTGGTGTGAGCCTGTAATCCCAGATACTGGGATACATCAATCCAAAGCTGATGCAGGAAGATCTCAAGTCAAAGACCTGAGCCAAGTAGCAAGTTTGAGGCTAGCCTGGGCAACTCAAGTCAACCCTGTCTTGGAGATATGGCTCAGTGGAGAAGATAAGAATTCTTTATGCATATCTACCCAACTGCTAAAATTTGTTTTAAATGTATATTTTGAGTACAGACTCATTCTTTCTAGTCTAAAACATTATTATTATTATTATTATTATTTTCACCACCATCATTATCATTATTATTATAAAAATAGCTAGAAACTCTTGGGTATGGGAATGAGGTTACTATGTTCCTATGTAATTGTGGGTGGGTATAAGTGTGGCACATATCACAACCCTACCTACCCCCCAGCTGCCAAATTGGGCAGCAGTTTTTCTTGATCATCCATCCATTCATTCATTCATTCATTCATTCATTCTGAAATTTAGACATAGTCTCACTATGTAACTCTGGCTAGCTTGGAACTCACTATATAGACCAGGCTGGCCTGGAACTCAGAGAGTGTGTACTACAAGCCGGGTGTGGTGGCATACACCTGTAACCCTAGCACTTGGGGAGGTAGAAGTAGGCAGATCTCTGTGAGTTGGAGTCCAGCCCAGTCTACAGAGTGAGTATAGGACAACGAAGGCTACACAGTGAAACCCTGTCTTGAAAAAAAACAAAAAAGAAAATGTGCACCACAATTCCTAGCCCTCATTTAAATACACATGTAGGTATAGGTGGGTTCCCACAGAGCTCAGAAGAGCATGTCAGATATGTCAGATCCCCTGGAACTGGAGCAAGCACCCTCATGTGAGTGTGATTCTTCTTTCCAGCCTCCTTTTACAGCTCCTTGACTCCTCCTCCTAGGAACATAGCATCCTACCGGGGCAGAGAAGCAAGGACTTTGAGTTCAAACAAGTCATGACTTCTAAATTTGAATTTGAAATATTCTGTTAGAAACCCTAACCCTAACCCAGGGCCTTACAGTAATTACTGTGGGTCAGAATTTGAGCTTAGATTTTTTAGGATCTCCGTGGCAGTTGTTTCTAAACATGAGGGAAGAGAGAGAATAAAATGAAATGTACGAAGAGTACTTTATGTAGCTGCTAGGTGCTTTTTATAGAATCCTCTAGTGCTATTCTTTTCTCCAACTTTTAGCTAGATATCATGTGTGGTTGTTTATTTTTAGCTTGGGGTTCTCAGATGGTTATCAAGATACTGATGTGTGCCTTCTCTCAAGAAGACACACTGACCAGATTATCAGGCCCTGTTTGTCATACGTTAGGGAGTTCATTTGCTGTGGTAGTCAGAATTCAGAAAGGAAGTAAGCATTGAGTTTACCAAGGTAATGGACAGTTTATCTATGATAGCTAATTTATTAAAAATCTTCAAAAAATTTTTTACACATACGTTTTGTTCTTGTTGACTAATATTTCAGTAGTGTACAATGCCAGGCCATACAGAAGCCACAGTGTCCCCTTGGAGATACACGAGTCTGTGGCTTGAAAGAGAGATAAACTTACTGTAAGAATTCTTTATGCATGCATGCCCTCTCTGTTAAGAAGTACAGGCTATATCATATAGGTTAGACAAAAGTGCAGATATGATCTCGTGTACCAGCTTCCCAGAAGTGTTTTCTCAGGGGTATATGAAATGAGATAATTCATTTAGAATTCATTATGTTAAATAGGACTTAAATGGTGAAATGTAACACAAGCAATTTGGTGTCAGAAGTACTCAAAAGAATTCTGTAAAAGATTAAATGCATTTTATTCAGGTATGAAATTGTCAAAGAACACATTTAATTGATGAAACTTTAAATAAACCAAGGTTTTAAAAAAAGAAAAGAATGCCAAACTGAATACCGTGGCTTGTAAATAACCTATAATTTCAGCACTGGGAAATTGAGACTGGAGGAATGCTATGAGTTTGAGGCTAGGCTAACTACAGGGTGAGACTGTGTATGGGGATCCAAACATCAGCAACAAAATGATTTAAGAGGCCAGGAATGTTGTTATTGGGAGAGCCCATGGCATATGGCCCTGAGTTAAGTAGTAAGGAGGAAGAGGGAGGGAAGGAGAGAAGGCAGGCAGACAAGCCATTCCAGTGATTTTTCACTTCACAGCTAAGTAATTTTACTTTTGAGTAATGGATCCACAAATTCTTTCCTGTTTGTCCTTTATTTGTTTGGTTTAAGCTAAAAGCAGATTTTGACTATTAACTAGTCAATGTAATGAACCAGTTTTCTTGGTATTTTTATACTTCTAAATTTAAGCTACCAGATATTTCTTAATTACTATATAGTAAATTACTATAGGGTAATTACTGTAGGGTAAAAGGTATTGTTATTTTACCCCAATTCTTTGAAGAGTGCTTACAAGAGTGCTTGGAGTTGGAGTTGGCCAAATGGCCTGAAAGAAAAGGTTCCTAACAGCTCTGACCTGGCATTTCTCCCTAAAAATTATGAAGGATTTTAAAAGTAGTCCTTCCATTTTCAAGCTGCCCTCTTCATCCTAAATTCACAAGGAAGCAAACACTGACCGTACAGGCTCCGCTGCTCCCTTGTCTTACGGTGGGCCCTTGGGTGACACTGGTGGTGCTGATGACCTAAGAGACTTCACAGAACAGTGTGCTACCCTTCCCGTGAACAGAGCAAAACTGGGAAGACAGCAGCTGTGCTGTGTCAGGAGAATTAGGGCTTTGATTGATACCTGACAGAAAAAAAGAAAAGACTATGCAGGGCCACGAAAATCAGTGGATACTATAAAAAAGAAAAGGGGCTTAAGCTAGGCCCCTGTCAGGTTACAGGTGGGGGCAAATGAGTTAAACCAAAGCTACGTCAGAGACCGCAGGGCAACACACAAGAGCATAGAGATGGAGAGGACTGTAGACTAGAGATCATTTGGGCTTTAAAGATGCAAAGCCAGCCTTGAGTTTAGATAGATAGACAGACAGACAAAGAGACAAGATGCTGAGACAAAGATAGTGACTTGACAGAAAAGACATCTCTCTAGACAACATTAGGGGGAAAAAAAGACCTGTCAGTTATAACAGTTATCAGTTTAAAGACTTCTGCCCCAACTGAGCCTCTGTTGACTTAGAGATTTATAGCTAATCCATTTTAATTTTTGTAGCTATTCTAACAACATCCATTTCATTTAAAAGTGTTGTGTAATTTGATATCTTTTCTCATATTTAATGACATAATGCTTGTTCAAGAAACAATTGTTCAGAATGTTCTAGCCTCCTAAAATTTAAGGTAGTGTTAGGTCTTTGGCATTGATTGTAGGGAGCTAATTTAATGCCATTTTAGAAGTATAAACATACAGGTACACAGAGATGGGCTGGGTTTTTTTTTAATGAATATTCACGTTTTATTGTTACATCACTTTTGGATACATTTTACTGAAATGTGACTAAGGTGAGGCTTCGTCTTTAAAATTGTTTTGTAAAGTGTAGTAGTATGGATGACGTTGCTTATTGCCATTAGTGTTCATTTCCTAACATTTAATGAAAACAGATACAATAGTCCACACATTCTGATTTCAAAGGAAATATTTTTTCAGGGAAGGAAACAAAAATAGTATTTTGCTTTGGGTCAGTTATTGTTTCCTCAGATTAGAAGCTTTTAAGTTTGATACCCAACCATATAATCTTACCCACTGGGTAGACCAACATTTAAGAATGAGAACACATTTCAGTTCTCCGGTCCAGCCTGGTATGAGGCCTGCCACTTGTCTGACAAACAGTTCTAATCAAGTAAGGTTTAGGCTAAGATGGCCAAATTTTAACTTACCTCGCACATTGTATGTATACACATGTATGTATATATATGGGCTGTCCAGGAATCCTGGTGTTCTGTAGTTCACAGTGTCATCATTGTGCACTGCATTCTCAGAAGCTGAAGTAGATCCATGTTATTACAAGCCAGACTTAAGCCATGGCTAATCCACACCTATGGTCTTTCACAAGTCACAGCTGTAGCACACGGAAGCTTGGAGTAAATGATTAAGTCACTGTCAGTTTTCTTTTTCTAGACACATATCATATATATCATGCTGGAATAGAGTTGAGTAGGAGAGCAGTTGTCCAGCATGCCAGAGGTCCTGGATTCAATTCCAAACACTGGAAAAGGAAAAAAAAAAAAAATTCCTATGGCCCCAACAAGTCATATGCTTTTCACTTTTTAGTAGTGTTTTTTTGTTCCCATATTTGTATGTAATCTTTTATTCAGAGATAACACCATTACATTATATGTAATTTCCCCATGTATTTCTGTATTATAAACATTTCTGTGGATGAGTTCTCATGGCTGTTTTAAGTTGCTGTCTGTTAATGTCTTGGCATGCTTTTGTATATATGAGGGCACATAAGCTTGTACCCTAAACACCTTTATTAATATGAGGTTTCCTATGGTGATTTGAAAGAGGAAACATTCTATTAATGGTGGCCCATTCCATGTAAAAGCATGTGTGTGTGTTTACTTTTGAGTTGCTTTTGGCACACGTTCATTTTCCGTTCTCAGAAGTACATGCTTGGGAGCTTCGCCATCGGCCTCTGGTGGATGTGCGGAGCTGAGGAATCGCATGTGCTTGGTTTTGCTTCGGGTAGCTCTCCATGTGTATGTGTATGTGTGTATTTATTTTCAGAAGGGGAGGGTAATGTCTTCTGTTGGAATACGCACTCCACCCTCTTTGATAAGCTTCTGGTAAGATTGGCATCGGTACGCACAGCCGTCATCTTCATGGCGCACAGCACTTAGCTCCCATAACGTGCAGGGTGGAGTGTACTGCGGCCATACTCACCTTTCATTCGTGTGTTTGCTGTGGCATTTATATTAAGTAGGAGTAATTTTTTTTCTGGTTTTTTTCTTGTGTCACCAGTGCACCTATTCCATTCCTCCATCGCTGTGCTCCTGTGAACATTTCCTGCTATGCCAAGTTTGCAGAGGCCCTGATCACCTTTGTCAGTGACAATAGTGTCTTACACAGGCTGATTAGTGGAGTAATGACCAGCAAAGAAATTATATTGGGACTTTGCTTGTTATCACTAGGTAATTAATTGTTTTTCTCATTATTAGCTGTTTCATAGTACTGCAGAAGGCTGTTCTGTCTTTAGCCAAAATATGCGTACAACTGGGGATACGTGTAAAATGTTTGACTGCCCATGGCCAAAATAACTGTTTCAGATTAATAGAGTTATAAATAATATACATAAAAGTATGTATATGTATATATCTGAAACTCTTGTTGCTTTTTTTTCTTTGATTAAAGACTTGTTTCCCCAAACTTTGGTTACTAAGTCATGATTGATTATCTTTAATGATAGCAGGAGGCTCCTTTTAATGATTTAGCAATCCTCTTGTTTTTAGATATCATTCCAAAGGTATATTTATATGTAAAAGAGGCTACGTACTCTCTTATATAGTCTAAGAACATAGCTTACTTTTGAAGTATATAATTCTACGTTTTTTGCTATAGTTCATGGTATTACTGCCTTGCTGGGAAAACTAGGAAATCTCCACTTGTTAGCCACAGAATTATTTAGTCAGTGATTAGATAATAAAAATTAATTTTATTTTACGAATGAAAAAAATTATCTATGTTATTCTAAAACTATAGAAGAGCGTATTGATAGATGTAAGATAGTGGGAACCAAGCAACTACCTCATTGCATAAGTAAAATTAGTATCTATGTATGTTTAATAGTAGTTGTGTTCATTGTGGAGATACGAGCTGTATTTACACCCTTCCTTTCATTAGAATGTTTTCCTTTTACATAGGTGGTACCTGACTCAATTAAAGTAATGTTGTCCATATGAAATTCTAGTTCGGTGATATTTGAAGGTCCCATCTTTTTTTTATTTCATTCCTATACATTTATTGTAAAAGTAGTACCTTAAAATTCTTACACATAGACCTAACCATTTATTTAGCTTTGCAAATGGCTTGAAGAAATGTGACAACTTTATATAAAAATCGCTTGGTTTTCTGAAATAATTGAATGCGTTAACCAAAAACCATATACAAACTTTAAGATTAATAACATTAATGTGAATTCATTGGAATTCCACTTTTATTAGACTATCATTTAAGGCATAAGACTGGAATATAAATCCAAGATATCTTTTTTTTTTCTTTGTAGAATGGGCCTTCAGATAATTGTTTATAAAGTATTATTCATAATTATACTTCTCACACAAGGGTTGTGTTTCCTCTTTTTCAAGCATTTTAATTACAGTTTTGGCACATTGGCATTTAGTTTGGGATAGGTAAGGGAGCTGGCTAAGTAACCCAACCTGATCTCTGCTCGTTTCTAAGGAAAAACCTTGCAGTGAGTTTAGAAATGAGGTCAGGGAGGATTTGACTTTAGCAAATTTCATAGACTCAGAACTATATAACATACAATTCTTCAGACATATAACTCTTGAAGTTATAGAGTTAAATGTAAAACATTAGACAATGTTAAAATGCCATCTAGTTTGCTGAATTAGAGAAGTTTGTCCTGAGACAGTACAGGTTATTCAGGGCAGCCTAGCACTGATCGATCTCCAGCTACATGTTACACTTTTTTCATCTGTTTTTTTGTTTTGATCACCAACATGGCATGTCATTTTCTACACCTCCTGTGTTGACGTCTGTCTGCATGTCTGATGTCTTCCTGCTGGTGATTCCACTGCAGCCACGGTTGTGGTGCAGTCACCATGTGCAGTTGCATGTATTCTTTTCTGTAGTTTATAACGCACGCAGACAGGACCTTTGCTTTTCAGAGATGCTATTTAAGTGTGTTGAGTTGTAATTTCAAAAGCAGCCATTTCCTTTCTTTTCAAAATTGTGGTCATGAACTAAGCTAATAGCATCAAATTATTCCTGTAGGAAAAGCAACAGTTTTAAGTCTTTTTCTTTATTCTCTTGCATTTTATCAATGATATCTTTGTGTGTGTGTTCTTTATCTTCCCTGCAGTTCTGTCCATGATCTTGATGGTGATTATCAGGTATATATCAAGAGTGCTTGTGTGGATCTTAACAATTCTGGTCATACTCGGTTCACTTGGTAAGCAATTTTCTTCTTTGTTTTCATGGTACCTAACTAATTTCATGGTAGTAAGGAGAAATAAGAAGAAAATGAAATTTTTATTTTCCCGTGCCATTTCTTCTCTGGAAAGAGTGTTTATTTTTGCCTTAAGGGTGTCGTAATTATATTCTCATTTCCTCGTTTCACTCTGGTTGACACTTGAAGCACACACCCTTTTCTACGTGTCTGCATATGAACACACAGCATTTAGTTAACATTTGAAGCTCCAGTTCCTGTGTCTCTCCACTTACATCTGTCTAAAAGCTGACTGGTGCCTGTCCTTCTGCTGCTGACACCTGCTTCTGTATTTCCTTTTCTCCAGCGTTCCTGTACACGCTATTTTCTCTGACAGTCTTCATCCATTGCTTTGTGTAGCTAATATAGTTCTGCTTCTACAGTAGGTGGTCACTATGTTTACCTGTAAAATAATGCTTAATCCTGTCATTATTAAAGGCAGAAGTGGTACGTGTTAGGTTTCTCACGCCTTTTCAAAGTGTATCATTTTCCAGCTTCCTGCCTCACTTCCTCCCTTCGGTGCTTCTCAGTCTTGTCAAATACAGCTTCTACATTCAAGTTATTATTAAATTTAAAATATTATTTCTACATACTGAGTCTTAAGAATGTACTTACCCTTGTCTGGTAAGGCCTCCGATTTACATTTACATCTCTGGTTAGGTTTCTTGGACTAGTCTGTCTTGCATCTACTGGTCCCGCATGTGTAAGCCTTTCTGAATTCATAATTTGGTTCACCTTTGTACTAACTGAAACGGAGTCTGTATTTTCCAAGTTCTTGATTATCAAACATGGTTTTTACCTTTACATACACAGTTTGGATTTACTGGGCAGAAGCGTGTTCAGGTGCATATGTTCCTTCATGCCTGTGCGTTTCCTCCCCTCCAGAAACCCCAGAGAATGACCATATTGCATTTTGTTTGTTTGCCTTATTCAGCCCTTAAAGGTTTATCTGATTTTTTTTTTTTTTTTTACTGCAGCCTTATAATATAAAGAATGTGAAAGATGAGTTTGGTTCCTATCCTTGCCTATTGTCTTTTGGGGATGGCTCTTTTCCACCTCTGAAGAGCTATTTTTGTTTCTATTTTGGTCATTATTCCTGTCCCAGTGGCTTTTTTTCTTAAAGTCGTTGCATATTCTATGAATATTTTATAATCTTCTAAGCTGTCTTCGGTATTTTTGTTTGTTTGTTTGTTTTCTTTTGCATTGGGATGAGTTCATGAGGCTGACTCTGCTCCCTGCTGCTGTTAGTTTTCCCACTGTCAGTCCATATCTGGTGACGGCAGGGAGGACCTGAGATTTGATGCTCAGTTCCCTTCTGTCTGTTCTTCCTCCTCTCTTCTGTGCTTTTATTTTGCCCACCAGCCTTTGAGCCTAACTTATGTTCAGACATGTAGCCTTAACAATAAATCAAAATTTGCCAATTAATGCACCTGTTACTTAACTTTCCTCGTTTCAGTTTTATAATTTGTGAAATTCATAATAACTGCGTAATAGATAGTCAATAGTGGATAAGGGTGACAGCTGCTGAGGGCTCAGCAGAGGTGCTGGCAGAGATTCAGAATCTGCGCACACAGTGCGCACTGAGAGCTGCGGCATCCGACAGCCACAGCCACTCACTCTGCTCTCTGCGTTTCCAGCTCCTCTCTGAACTGCCCATTCCTGTGTGTTAGAGAATGTAATTTCTTTCACTTTCGGATATGTTGAACAGTTTCCCAAGCAGTTTTCTGGTACCTTGGGTTCTCAAAAGTGAAGAAATATTTTTTTTATATACCCTTAGTTGGTTTGGTTTCTTCACATTCATTAGAAGAAAAATTCACAGTTGGTTTTCAACCAACATGGTAGGGAGCTTTCTTTTTACTTACTCTGGAGGAAAGCTTGGTAAATGTCAATCTTAGTCCATTTTTAAAAATCTGTCACACATTATACTCATTTATATTTATCTATCGATATATGTTGTATTTATATCTTCCCCACTTTTTTTTGAATGGTCCTTCCATATTGTATCCATTAAGTCCTTTTTGCTGACTTGCTTTAGGATTGATCAGTGTGGTCTCTTTTTTGTCATGGTCTCATCAGCCTCTTAGACCTGTCTCTAGAATGCTTTTTCCTTAGGTAGTTTCAGAAGTCTTTATTCTCTTTTCCAGACACTCTTATCTCATTGAGGCCTTGCTCAGTAGTGTTTAAAAAAAAAAAGCAGTACTTTCCTAAACCAATTACTATCCTTCCTAGATTTGTCTCCTTAGATTTCACATTCTGTCATGACTTTTGGGATGTCTGTTTTTACTGGCTGTGTCCTCAGCTTCATAGTCAATGATGAATATATTGGAAGAAAGTGTATTTTATACACTGAAAGATTTACAGATACTTAATATGAAAGTTGCGTTACCTCATGTGCTTCCAAAGAATTCTACCCACGTACATTCTAGTTAAGTGGATTGTCACTGTGTCCCAGCTCTAGAAAACTGAGCGTATCCTTCACATTTTTTTTTATACTGATTTTGCAAAACCAATTGTTATGTTTCTGCAGGTGGCACAGGTGTACTGTGGTGGCTGTATGCAAAGCAAAGAAGGTCCCCCAGAGAAACAGTTATTCCTGAACAGCTTCAGATAGCTGAAGACAATCTGCGGGCCCTACTCATCTACGCCATTTCAGCTACAGTGTTCACCGTGAGTAGGAGTGCAGGTGCAGCTGGGTGCTGAGAGCTGTTAGCAGGCGGCGCGAGTGCAAGAGAAACCCCCTCCGGCCTTTTCCTGCTGCTCTAGCGTGTACTTCCAGTTCAATGTCTGGTAGAGGCTTCTCTAATTGATGAGTGTTCTTTGATGCAACAGTTTGTTCTGCCCTGTCTGTTTTTTTGAGATAATTTTCACCTGGGATGTTTATGTTGTCATTTTCTAATAACATATTTCTTATTGTCATAATATACTTACATTTTAAGAAACAATTCTCCATACTCCTGAGTAGTATATTAAAAAAAATTAGAATATTGTTCCTTTTACTTGCTCATTCATTATTTTCCCTTTCTCTTATTTAAAACTTACCTTTTAACTTTGTATGTTGTATTGAAAACATAAGTGAGATGCGCTCTTCTTAGATGTTTTTATACGCTGAAAGTCTTACTGACTAGCCCATAGTTAAGTGAGGGCTGATCTCGAGCTTTTTTTGAGCATCAGTGAGACTGATAATAACAACAATGCCACTAACATTGGCGCCAAAGATAACTGTTAATATTGCTTCTTTAACCATAGCTCTCTATGCTAGCTTCTAGGGGCAAGGAGTGGAGATTGTGAGTAGGTAAATGGATTTTCTGCTACAGATCCTGCTTAAGAAGTTTAGGTCACCAAGGAGATAAAATACAAATTAACACTCCCTTGCTTTGAGGTGGTGGCGTGGAGCTCTCTCTCCCCCCCCCACGCCTATGTAAATGAAGTCTTGTTCTGACTGATAGCATATTTTGACTGGTAATTAGTGGGCAAAGGAAAGGTTGAAAATTCCCATCTTAATACATTGAGAAAGTTGAGTTAGAAATCTCTACCACTTTGCAGTTTCTGTTTTCATTGCTTAGAGAAATAACCCTTTCCTTTTGCCCTCTCCACTCAGGTCATTTTGTTCCTGATAATGCTGGTTATGCGCAAGCGTGTTGCTCTCACCATCGCCTTGTTCCATGTGGCTGGCAAGGTCTTCATACACTTGCCTCTGCTGGTCTTCCAGCCCTTCTGGACTTTCTTTGCTCTTGTCTTATTTTGGGCATACTGGATAATGACGCTTCTTTTCCTTGGCACTACTGGTAAGAAGAAATGTGTGTCCTCTTCTTAGCCATGAATCTAATTAGCACTCAATATTTTAAGACCTCAGAGAGGGTTGGGGGTGTAGCTTAGTATAGATTGCTTGCTACATGAGTGAGAGCCTGCTGATCCTTAGTAAACACACACACACACACACACACACACACACACACACACACACACCCCATAGAATACAATTCTTCATACATTTGCTGACAGAGATCCAGTAGCCATCAAGTCTAACAGGAGTGGTCTTCAGTAACTCATTACCACTTCATGATTTTTAGCAGATCTTAGCAATTTGGTTTTAGACCAGCTAATACCCAAAACTGCTTAATTTTGAGAGGGTCATGGTTTTGAAGTGTGTTCTCAATTTACTCAGAAATTTGCATCAATTCTGAAATGAATTAATGAATCCATAGCCTCTGTGTATTGCCTCACAGTCCAGAGTCATCTTGGACTACAATTTTGTAGGTAGACTCTGACCTACTGACAGCAGGATTCAGTAGCCGTACTCAATGGAATTAATGATTATATTAACTGTGAGTAGTGAGTATAACAAGAATAAACTTAGATGAATATTTCTGTCTAGTCAGCTCATACTTAGTAATTGAATATAACATTTATTTCTTTGCTTAATGAATAGTTTAGATGTATAATTTACTGGATAAGTAAAACCCTGAAAAAGAGAAAAACAAACAAACAAACAAACATTGAAGTGTTTGAAAATTCATGCCTAAATAACTGATAATGGAATTAGAACTGTGTTTAAATAGATTGGTTTAAACACTTTCTTTGATGCCTGAGAGGAGACCAAAATGTGTAATTGTGAAATGTTTAATTTCATAACTTTTTAAGTGATAGCGATTGCTGTCCCTTGGTGAAAGAGCACTGAGAGCCAGGCACACTCATGCTTGGGAATGCCATCTGTTGTGGGAATTCCTGCTGACCTCCTAATTGAGTGCCACTCATAGCGTCATTCATGGCAGCTGAGTGTTTTGGTTCCTGCTTGGTGTGATTCCTTGCTTCCTTGACACTTTCTTAGGCAGCGCTGTTCAGAATGAACACGGTCTCGTGGAGTACAAAATTTCCGGGCCTTTGCAGTACATGTGGTGGTACCATGTGGTTGGCCTGATCTGGATCAGTGAATTCATTCTTGCGTGTCAGCAGATGACGGTGGCAGGAGCTGTGGTAACATACTACTTCACTAGGTGAGACTTTTACCTCCGAGAAAACCCCGGTTCCCTCAGGTAATCCTGTCTTCAGGGGAAGAAAGTGGGACTGAGGCTAGAACTGTCTCATTTCTGTGAAAAAAAGCAAGTGGGGGTGGGGCCCACGTTGGGAAAGAATGTGACAAAATGGCGCCATTGATAGTTCTGGGGTTGGCTGTTTCATCCCTCAGACTTTCCTGTAATTGCCTCAAACCCTGTTTCAGGGCAGCAGACTATGACTTCTGCAAGGAAGTAAACTTTGTTGAGTGTCAGATGTAAAAATCCCTTAGAGGGCAAGGCTCATCTGTTTCTCTCAAAAGAACAGTTGTGAGAACCCTTTGCTGACTTTAGGGCTAAGACCTAACAAAATAAGCCATACACTAGTCTGTTACAATGACTAGCAGCCATAGATTTGTCTGTTTGTTTGTGTTTTGAGACAGGGTCTTTCTGTGTAGCCCTGACTGTCCTGCAACTTGCTTTGTGGACTAGGAAAGCCTCACACTCACAGAGATCCTCCTGCCTCTGCCTCCACAGTGCTCCTACCACACCCAGCCAGCCGTCTGGTTTGTTTTCTCATGGTTCAGTTTATTCCCTAAATAATCATTAACAAGAACTTTCAAAATGCAGTTTTATCTAAAGTTGCAGTGTGTAAGAACTGCATGGTAGTGCCGTAGAGAAATAAAACTGATTTCATGGCATTTTTTTTTCACAACATTTTTAGTAGTTACTTTGTCATGTTGTTCTAAAAATAGATAATATTAGGGTGATTTTATTTCCACTGTATTAGATTTCAGACCATATACACTTGTGTTTCCTCCCTGTTCTAGGCTTTTTTTTTTTTAATTATCCTTTTGATCATTTTTAAAATAGGGATAAAAGGAATTTGCCATTCACACCTATTCTGGCATCAGTGAACCGCCTTATTCGCTACCACCTCGGTACTGTGGCTAAAGGATCCTTCATTATCACCCTAGTCAAAATCCCGAGGATGATCCTACTGTATGTCCACAGTCAGCTCAAAGGAAAGGTAAGTGGTGTTTAGCCAGGCTTTCTCGGGCTCTGCGCCAGACCTCATTTCTATACACTGTAGAATGTAAGCTTCTCAACGTTTTCTTCAGAGTCTGAGCAAAGTGGGATCCAGCTCTCCCTCCTTGTCGCCCATCCACACATTCCACACACCCTGAAAGTCTCTCTAGTCATTGGTCACCACGTGTATTGAGTTAGAAACTCTTCTTTACCCTTTTTTATAAGTTTATTTTAAATGACCCCAGAATCACCGTTCGTGCATATGGAATGCAGCATGTTCCGATACATGTGTAACTGTCAGATTATAAAGTCAGACAGCTCCATACATACAAACCTCATAGCCTCACATTTATCAAACCCTCGTGTCTAGTACAGTACAGTTAACTGAGTGTCCCTACTGTGTGCACTGGAAATTAGTGAGTCTAACAGTAAGTCTCTAACCCCTGACCAGAAAGAAACAGGGGAAGTGGACTTTGGCATTGATCTGCTTACATAGACAACCAAAGTGAAACTGATAAATGATACCAAATTAACAGACCTTAGGGCAAAGGATACATTTGAAAGTCTCAAGGGTCAAAACAAAGAAACAAAAGCAACAAAAGAAAAAAACTACATAATACTGACATCTCATAAAGGGCTGCTGTCTAGCACATAGGAAGTCCCTACGGACTTTGGAAATTTGAATGTGAATTTCAGCATAGTTTCACTCAGAATCTACGTCTTCCTAGAAACTGGTCCTGATTCCCTTCCTCGACCATGTTCTCCTTGTGTTCTCCACTCAAGACACATAGTCACCAACCATATGCTGACCTAGTATTAGGTGTTTAACATTTACTTTGTCTTGCTGCTCCTATATGCCTTAATCTATCATATATGCAGTCACTGGTAACTAAATGTTGATTTGAAGTGGTTTTTAAATAATTGAGCCATTATGTTGAAAGAGGGAAAAATGACTAGATTGTTGCTTCTGTGTTTGTTAGTTATTTTACTTTTTCCTCTTTCCAGGAAAATGCTTGTGCACGGTGTATGCTGAAATCTTGCATTTGTTGCCTTTGGTGTCTTGAAAAGTGCCTAAATTACTTAAATCAGGTAAAATATACTATGTATGGCTTTCATTTTCAAATAGAGATTTGTTGTTCCTTTTAAGATAAAATAATTGAACTTAATTGAAAGAAATTTGTGTTTTTATTCAGTATTATACACTACACTTTGACTGAGTATGCTCCTGTACTGTTTCTGTTTTTAAATTAATGTATTTATCTTACTGCAAAATAGTCTCTTTTCTCTTAACTCACTTTTTTTTTTTTTTTGTCCTTTTAAACACTGTTTACAAGCTTTACTTTAGTGGAAATCTATTGTGGGTACTTAGTCCTTTTTAGACTCTGGCTCCTCTTCAAAATCACTGCTCTTATAGAGACAGTTTGTTTTGTTGTTGTTTTTTTGTTTTGGTCAAACGGTTAGATCTCTTCTAAACTATTGGCCTGGGGACTATTACCAGAGGAAGTAGTATTTCTTTTCTCTGTATGCCCAGAGGTCAGTGTCCAGTATTTATTTTCCTCTAGCACTGGCCACCTGTCTTTTGACACAGGGTCTCTCTCAGCCTGGCATTTGATGATTCAGTGAGGCTGGCCGGCCAGCAAGTCCCAGGGAGTCTCCTGGCTCCTCAGTCCTGGGATTACAGGTGCATGCCACTGTGCCCAGATGTTTACATGATTGTAAGGACTCGTGCATGGCAGGCGTGTGGCTGAGCCGCTGTCCCAGCCTGGGAGGTATTGCTGCTAAGGTCCCTTGAAGGAGATGACACTTAGGGTCAGGGCTCCCTCTGTGCTTCTGTATCTAAACCAGCAGGGTGTGCTGTACAGTCCTTGGCATCTCCAGTTTTTTGTTGTTGTTGTTGTTTGTTATTGTGTGTGTGTGTGTGTGTGTGTGTGAATGTATGTATGTATGTCCATGTCCTATGTAGCTACTGTGTTTGCCCCCTGAGCCATCTTGCCTTATTGAGCTCTGTAGCTAATATGAGAAAGTGGGTATAATGCTTCATTATATTCAATAAAAATATATTCAATATGTTTTAAAAATTATTATTATGTACAAGTGTTTGGAAACCCATTTAAAAATAATTAATAACACCCAGAACAATTTCCAGGGGAATTTCTTTAAAATTTGGTACCAACTCATAGATATATTAAAAGTCATTGTCCTTAAATTTTATGCTTACATAAGTAGCTTATCTTCAGGAAGATAGGCTTAGACCGGCTCTCTGGTCTAAGTCCTCAGCCCTGAACCCATCATTGGAAAGCCTTCTGTTACTACCCAGCCCTCTGCTGAGCTACTATGACACTAAGTCATGCCCCTGTGAGAACACTGAAGAATCGAAAGTGTCACTTCTTTATCTGAACCTGCAGACTGACAGCTACTTTAAGGCAGAAATCTTGTTTGCTTTGACATCTCAGAGTGTAGCAAAGTATCTGATGTAAAGGTGGTCTTCAGGTGCTTTCAGAGTAAATCATTAGTTATTCCAGTGACCATGTAGGTTCCAAAGAGCCAACCGAGTGAGAGTCAATTCAAGTGAAAAAAAAAAAAATCTCACAGTGAAGCCAGGCAGCTTCAGGAAAGGGAGGAAAAAACAAGTTATGCCATGTAGTCACTGACCAGTGCAAACAATCTAGCATTTTCAGCATATCTGTGATAGTTATTTGTGTCACTGTGACCCAAATGCCTGACAGAAACAACTTAGGAAAGGGAAAGAATATTTTGACTCTGGGTGGTTTCGCCTGTCATGGTAGAGTTTATGGTGGGGACTCTTACCACAGCAGACCAGGAGGCAGAGCGTGAGGACCAAAACAGAGACTGTCGTGCCCTTCAGACGCTCATCCTGAGAGCCTGCACCAATCAGCGAGGCCTTGCCTCGTGAAGGTTCCATAGCCTCCAGCACAGACCTCAGGCCAGGAACAAGCCTCCAAAACATGAGCCAGGATGGGACATTTCAGATTCAAGTCATAATCACATCCTGTGTCGGTAGCTCACCAATATTTTTGTGGTGCTGATGCTTCTCATACAGGTGTTGTTCATTTTGGATTTTCATTTGTAGACATGATAGCTGAGGTTTCAAGAGATACATTAAAGTACAAGTATATCAAACGTGATCAAGGCTTTATGGAGAATTCTGGGCTCACACTTAGTTGTGTTTGGAGCTATGAAGTCCAGCTGTGTGGGGATGAGTTATGTGTGGCGCTTTATTTGAAATGACGTAACCATAAGGAAGATGTTAGAAAGCTTCCTGCCATGACAAGTGGAGCCTAAGGAGCAGTTTTCTGCAGCAGAGTGTTTTCAAGTTCCTGGAAGGTATTCCAGAGCTGGGTCAGCACGCCTTTCACCTGCGTTCTGAAACACTGAGGTGTGAGGGCACCAGGGGTTGGAATCCAGCGACACCTTTCTTCATGCTGCAATACATGTTCAATGCTGTGCTGGAGACTGAGTTAGTTATCGCACATTTTCATTGTCGCCTCCATGATGACTCAGTGTTCAGAAGGTGAAGTTTCTCCTTTCCGTTAATCTAGGGTCGAGCCCATACTCATAGTGGAGAGAGTTTAGATACTGATAAGGGTCTCAACAGTGTAGCTTTTGTACAAGCTCAGCAAGACCCATAACTCAGTTTTCCTTCCTTAGTAATCATTAAAGGGTAAAATTTAGTACTGGTAAATTACTCTTCCTGACTTAGCTTTTCATGCCTCTGACGGGTACTTGTCCACTGCCTCAATTTTCTTTAAAGAATTCTTCTTAATGGTGTGTCTGCATGTGTGTGTCTGTGTATGTGAATGTGCCTGCAGAAGCCCGAAGAGGACATTGGATCCCTTAGAGCTAGAGATACAGGTGGTTGTGAGCTGTTCAGTGAGGGTACAGGATCCAAACTCCAGTCCTAAGCAAGAGCAGGGAGTGCTCCTAACATCTGAGCCAGATCTCGTTCTAGAAACAAGCTCCTATTCATGCTTAACATGATTTACTAAGATGGGGCAGAGATAATCCAAAAAGTAATTCTAAAAGTACACTGGTTTTCTCTAAAGTTAAGCTTACTATAAAAGTACTAACAAGTTTATAAAAGCTCCAGCAAGAACTGCCTGCTCTCATCGTGTGAGCATGCCTCGGGTAAGTTTAGTTTAGTGTGATATGTGAACCTTGTGTGTGAAGAGATAACAGCCTCCTTAGACATTGGCTGCTTTGTGGATGAAAAGGGTGTGTACATTGCTGAGCTCTTGCGTGGGCACATCGCATGTTCTCAGCGACTGGCCACTTGGTCAACAGTAATGTCCACATTCAGTTTCTCGTATATCCTTTTCTTTCCCCCCGAGACTGGATTTCTCTGTGTAGCCCTGACTGTCCTAGAACTCGCTCTGTAGACCAGGCTGGTGTCAAACTCACAGAAATTCACCTGCCTCTGCCTCCCAGAGTGCTGGGATTAAAGGTGTGCACCACCACTGTTCTGCTCTTGTACATCTCTTAGTAAGAAGCAATTTAATTTTTTTTTTTCCTGTCAGCCTTTAAAACCTTTCCTTAGTGGCTTATTCCCTAACTTTTCTGTTTAGCAAGGTTTTCCCACCTCAAGATGAAATAACTTTCCCATTATACTTTCTAACAGACCTTTTACAAGCTTCTTCTTTTCTTTCTGGC
This sequence comes from Meriones unguiculatus, assembly GCF_030254825.1. Lineage (NCBI taxonomy): Eukaryota > Metazoa > Chordata > Mammalia > Rodentia > Muridae > Meriones > Meriones unguiculatus. The sequence goes on from NC_083351.1 coordinate 43,775,729, forward strand.
TAATACTCTGGTATGTCTGGGCTTTGGTCAGCTGTCCTAGGCCCAGTCAGTAATTAGTGTGTCTACTGCTGTGAAGTGCCCACTTAGCCATGTACTGAGTTCCTCTTTGCTTTCCATGACAAGGATGTTGGATGTAGCCCAGGCTGGTCTTGGACTTGCAGTGATTCTTAGGCCACTGCTCTCAAGTGCCGGGATTACTGAATTCATTCATGTCATACGAGTCTCTGCTAGGACTTTGTTTTCTCTCCTATTAATCTGCCTACTTTTATATCCATACTATAATGCTGAAGTGTTATACTTTTGTGTGTGTGTGTATATATATATATATATGCCAAAAATGTCATAGTGTGTCCTCATCTTTATTTTTCAAAAATGTCTTCCTAAATCACTTGCTTACTCTCCAAATAGAGTATTTAATGGAGCACAGGGACATAGTGATATTGATTACAATGCTGGCTGGTGAAGAGCATGCACCATAGTCAGTCACTGTGCCTCCTGCTTTACACCAAGAAGTCCCCTTTAAAACTGTTTTGCCTAGTCCTCCTTAGAAGGTGCCTATCCTTGAGTTGACTCATCCTAGCCATTTGCTGTTTCTCCTGAGGTTTGCATGCAGCCTCTGAAAGCCTGGAGCAGAGCTAGAATACTCAAGCACGTCAAGAGGCAGTTTCAGAAATATAAAGGAGCATGGCAGCCGGGGGGTGGGGGGGTGAGGGTGTCTGAGACAATAGACAGTGATATGAACTGAAAGGTCTCTGGGCCATCAAAAGCAGGCAGTCACTACTGAGATTCTGTAGCTGTGTGAATTTGTAACTTTCCCCATTTTTGGAGGAAAAGAAACACACACACACACCAGGATTCTAGATGTTTATGTTTTATTTCCTGCTATTAAAATATGTCATTTTAGCCAGTGTGGTGGAGCACACCTGTAATCCCAACACTCAGGGAGGCAGAGACAGGTAGATCTCTGTGAGTTCAAGGCCAGCCTGCTCTCCAAAGCAAGTCTGAACAGCCAAGTCTACACAAAGAAACCCTGTCTCCAAAAAAAAAAAAAAAAAAAAAAAAGCCAAGTGAGCTAGAACAAATAATTCTACACAGTGTCAGTGATCCTTGGGCCAACAGTTTGTAGTTTGTTGCTGCTGCTGTAGAGGATTTACAGAGGAGAATTGTTAGGCCATTTATTATTTATAGAGTAGGTGCTAGAATTGTACAGACAAACAGCAACCTGTGACCCACTCCTTGTTCTCCAGCACTGGATGTGACATGAAGGTAATGACACAGCTGGTCTAACTGAATTCATGTTAGGGGCAGAGATTGTTACAAGCAAAACTTGTTTCCCTTTGGGCATTGGATCACACTGGTCTTGTTCTCCTCTGGCACCATTTGGGACTAGCTATTTAACACTGTGCTGACTAACTGAGCTCTTAAAGTCCTAAAGCTTTCTCCTGTGAGCTGGATTCATAACATGTAATTTTTAGTTCACTGCAGCATGCATCCTGTAACATAAACCATACTAGTCATACTTGTATTCATACATCAGCAACTCCCCAATACAGCTGTGTAAATAAGGCACTGTTTCCCGTGCTTTAGAGATAGGAGAATTGAGACTGTTGCACTGTAGCAGATTGCTTGTCCTTGAGGTAGAGGAAGCTGTTAAGCCTAACTTGGCCTAGCAAGCTCCATTATCTCACCCTGCTGCCAGCAGTATGTAATTAAAGAACACAAAATACATTTAAAATTTCTTAAATTTAGTTTTATTTTATGTGCATTGGTGTTTTGCCTGTAGGTATGTGTGTGTGAGGGTACTGGATCCCCTGGAACTGGAGTTAGAGACAGTTGTGAGTTACCAGGTGGGTGCTGGGAATTGAATTAGGGTCCTCTGGAAGAACTGCCAGTGCTCCTAACCACTGAGCCATGTCCGCAGCCCCACAAAATAGATTTTTATAGACAGTATTCAAGCAGCTTACAGTTCCATATTTCACGCTATAGACTACAGCAAGTAATGGATTCTCAGACGGACTAGAAGCACTCATAGTCTACTGAGCCAGGGTCAGGACCTTGCTGGAGGCAGCTGGAATGATGCTAACGGGAGGTGGGGTACGTGGAGCCTCCTGACTTGTTCCTCAGAATCTCCCTAATTGAAATAGGCCTTCCTATCTAGGCCTTACGGCTCAGCCTGTAATCCTAACGCTTGAGGGGCTAAGGCAAGGTGAGCAGAACTTCAGGGCTGCTCCTGGGCTACGGACTGAGTTACAGGGCAACTTGAGATGCACAGTAAAACTCTATTTAAAAATTAAAAAACAAAAAAAACAAAATAGCTGGGTGATGATGGTACACACCTTTAATCCCAGCACTGGGGAGGCAGAGACAGGTGACTCTCTGTGAGTTCAAAGCCAGCCTGATCTACAGAATGAGTTCCAGGACAGCCAGGGCTACACAGAGAAACCTTGTTTAGAAATCATCATCATCATACCAATAACTAACTAGAGTTACCCTGTTTTCTTAATTCTGGACAATTATGATTTCTAAATAAGGATGCATTTTCTATTAGATTTTTTTATTGTGTTTTATGTTTATGAATATTTTGCCTGAATATTTGTGTGCCTAGCGCTGCAAAGGCCAGAAGACAGTTTCTGATCCTCTGCAACTGGATTTAGTGTACAGTTGTGAGTTTCGGAGCCACCACGTAGGTGCTGGGAACTGGACCTGCATCCTCTGGAAGAGTGTGTTCCTATGGGAGGGTATTTTCTCCTGGAAATGCATTAATAACTAGTTCATTAGTCACCATGTCTTACAGCACAGGAGATCAGGGCTGAGGTTGTGGCTCAATGGTAGAGCAATCGCCTAAGAAGCCCTGGAAAAATCAAATAACAAAGGAGATTTTTCTCTTCAAGGGAGTTACATCCCACATCACTAAAGACTGCTTCCAGTAAATTATTGAGCTAAAGAATTAGCCAGGCATGGAGGTGGAGGCAGGAAGATCAGGAGTTTAAGGCCATTCTCAGCTGAAGAGAAAGTTTGAGACCAGTCTAGACAACAGGAACTCTTGTCTCAACAATAAAATATCTAAATTAATAAAAGAATTATGAAGGGCTGAGTGGGGCTGTAGCATATATGATCACTTGTCTGGCACATTTAGCTCTAGGTTTGGTTCACAGCATCAAAGTGGGAAGTAAAAGGAACAGGAATTGTAATAAAATATGCTAAGAGATTGGAAGCTATTAAAGCTTGACGCGAGCACTTTAGGCTTGTGTTCTAAAAGGATGAGGAAGTGGGCCCTGTAGACTGTACCTAGCCTGATACTGATCCTCAGAAGTACTACAGGGTAGAGATCAGCCACTTTAATTTTATAAAGACCCAAAAAGCGTCTTGACCTTACAGGCCATGTAATCTCAGTTGTAAGCACTTGATTCTACCAAATGAACAGAACATTGTCCCAGAAAAACTTTATTTACGAAGGTAGCCAGCAGGCCAAGTATGGCGGGAGCCCTTAGGTGGTGCGTGAACATCATTGCTGTGGAATAAGTGGCTACATGGGTATTTTTATGAGTGCTTTGGGGGCTAGTGAGCCCAGGGGACCATTCTGTGCTCTTTGAGAATAGATCTGGCTGGAACAGTAGCTTTCCATAGTTTTCCAGCAGGGTTACTGTAACACAGATTCAAAGGGTGGGTTTATTTTTACTTTACTGAGGCATTTTGCAGAATATTTCAAAAGGAGTTTTTGTAGAAGACAGGAAAAAAAATGTGCAGCGCTGAAGTTAGGTAGTTAATTCTGTGGTTCCTGCTATCTTGTAGATGATAAAAACATGCAGGCAGATGACAGTGTAAGGATGCAAGAAGTGAATGAATGAATGAATGCCAACAAAACTAATGGCCTGATTTTTTTAAAAAAATACTGTATCTTTTAGCTCTTGAAATAAACATATTCAGGTAGCAAGTTACTGTAATTTTTATGATGAAAATCTATGTATCAGAGTCAAAGTGTTCAGCTCAAAGTGTTCTGATTTCCTACCAGTACCATAAGTAATGATCTAGACAGTCGCAGGTTTTCCTCAGCTCTGGAATGCTCTACATTTTGAACCAACAAAGAAATGATACAGCAGTGTACTATCCTAGATTCTTTTAGTCACAAATTTGAGACATCTACGAAAGTTTAAGTTATGTGTGAAGTTTGGAAGATAGGGAGGAAGTTTGTGGATGTCAGAATGTTTGTGTATTTTAATAAGTGTTTTTACAGGGCTAAAGTAAGAGGACTGGAAAGGGGCTCCTTTCACCATAAGTTTTCATCTGTTCATTCATCCATCTGTCTATCCATCTGTTTATAAGTCGTGTTCTGTGTCTTACTTTATACCACATGAGAGCTGTGCGTTTTACTGAAGTCTTCTCACAAGCTGTGTTGTAAACATGCATGGTTTATGTCTTTTAAAAGTATCTTTCTGATGACTGATAGAAATCCTTTTCCTTTCCCTTTTGTCTAGAATGCATACACAGCCACAGCTATCAATAGCACCAACTTCTGCACCTCAGCAAAGGATGCCTTTGTCATTCTAGTGGAGAATGCTCTGCGAGTGGCTGCCATTAACACCGTGGGGGACTTCATGTTATTCCTAGGCAAGGTAAGGCCAACTGTATTATCTGAGACAAATGGAGTGCCTAAGCAAATGCCCAAAGTTTGTTCTTTAATTAAAAAACACTGTAGCCTAGCACAAAACTGGAAGTCATTTACTATGTAGCAAACACTTATGACACCTTAATATGCATTAGGTACTTCTTAATTTACTTTACAAGTATCACGTTCTTTTAATCTTCATAATAAATTTATGAGTTGTGCTCTGTCATTCTCAGTTAACAGGAGGACTGATACAGCAGGGCTAAGCTCCTGGCCTGTTTCTCTGTATGCACTGTGAATTGTAGTGAGTGAGGAGGAATGATGAGATGGCTCTTTGGGCACCTGCTATGCAAATCTTGCAACCTGAGTTTAATCCTGGAGCTAACCCAATGTAAAGGTGGAAGAAAAGATGTCTTGTAACCTCCATGCATATGTCATGGCATGGGCGTGTTGCTTTTGATCAGAGCAATAGAAAAGTAACTAAGTCAGGCATAGCATTGCACCTCTGTCTGGGGTCTAATGTCCTGGATTTAAATCATGCTGCTTTCTTCTGCTGTTTGTATGACTATTTGTACAGTTGGGACAATAATGGGGACAGATTTTTAGTGTTGTGAGGCTTAGACTGGTTTATACACACAGGATATCTAGGACGGCTTGACACATTGTTAATTTTTGGTGAATGTTAGCAGTTTTGGGTGAATGTTAGATGTTATTATATAAAAATCCTTTTAAAATAGAGGTGCTAGAGAACAAGACCTACTTTCCTTAGAGCTGAGAAAAGAGTTTATTCCATGCTATCAAAATCTACTAAGTCATAAATAGCATTATACTTAGATTTCATTGCACCTGTATTTAAAACTAGAGGGTATTTAGGAAAATTGCACCATCTTTAGACTGTCACGCATCGTGGCTTTGTCCCTCCAGGGAAGTCTCATAGACTTGTGTTTTTATGGTGGGACATGCCTGTTGTTTCCACTCCACAGTTTCATACACCTCTGGATCTTGCCTTAAAGATCTTCAGTGTCCCATTAAGCACCATTCTTACCCAATGGGATGGAGCAGCCACTATGCCTTTAAAATGTCTTTGATAAGAAAAAAAAGATTGTAGAATCATAGCTTTGTGTATTTTGAAATGTGTAGCTTCATGGGGAACTGTCATCTGAAAATAATTAAGGATAATTGCTTTGAATATATGTAATTATGTTTACATTGTAACACATTTGCATATGTCCTGTTTTTATATGAGAGGGCATTTTTATAGTAAAGGTGAAATGCATCATTGTTGTTCCTGAATCAAGAACAAGATTTGATGGTTTATTGATTGTGTATATCATACATGTTGATTCAGCAAAGACTTATATTCTTTGTTTGTGTTGTTTTTATTTACAAATTCATAGCGTTTCCCTAGAGCTAAAATAGAATGAAAACACACATACATACCAACCACACACACATACAGACTAAAGAGACAAAGAGAGAAATCTATAGTAACTGGCAGTGCCTGACCATCCTCTGGAAGGTGACCTGTTATTGTTAGCTTTTTTACACTTCATAGCAGAGGGAACCAAAGGGTAGAGAGGTAGTTAACTAAACTGGCCAAATTTTGAGAAATAGAATGTGGCAAAGTTGGGGTTCATATCCAGGCCTGTCTGATCTAACCATGTGCAATCATTTTTTCAATTAACATTAAATTTGTCAAAGAGGGCTTGTTATTTAATAATTGTGATGATGTCAGAACTAGCCCTGAAAACAGTTCTAAATACAAAATTCTTCCCTCCTTCTTTTCATCCCTTCTTCTTTCCATCCCTCCTTCCTTCCTTCTTTTCTTTCTTCCTTTCCTTATTTATTTATTTATAAAATAAATATGTATATATAATTTACACATGTCTATATGTAAATTTTGTTAACAGTGCAATGCTGAGACTAGAGAAATGGCTGGATCTAAAAGCCAGCCTATTAAAGCATGTTCTTTTTCTGAGTTTAGAATATGAGGAACAGACATATAGAATGCAGTCAGTGATCAGGATGAGTAAAACTACTTTAAACTACATTAACAAGGTATGTTATGGACCAGAGCTGAAACTTGGTGACAGACATGTACTGAGCATGCGTAAGGCTCTAGGCATGATCTCCAGCGCCACCGAGCAAAGAACTAATAAGTCAACTAAAATGTGCATTAGAGGAAGAAAAGCTGTTATCTCAGATCTTAACAGCAGATAACCCCACACTTCTGGCCACGACTTTCTCTAGTAAGGCAATGCTCTAGAGAGAGCATTGTCATCCTTCTGTAATGAAGAGTACATAAACTAAGAAACACAGGGGTTGCACATTGCTTGTGGGGTTTGTTTGTAACATGTTAGTAATTTGACTGAAAGCTTTTCTTTAGATTTGTCATATCGCTCCCCAAATATAGCCTGCTTCCTTGGGTGCTGTCTGTGCTAACACAACTTAGGTAGGAGAGGGGAAATCTGTATCCTTCTCTTCACTTGATATTACAAGCATTTCTAATTTCAGTGAACATTTTCTAAATATAGTTATGCACTGGTATCATTTCTTGACTAATCTCATGTGTGCTTTTTAAAAAATATTTAAACTATTCTTGTTTTTACTAATATAAGTTATATAACAATGATACTTTTTGTACAAATATACTCCCATGTTAATTTTTGCTGGCTTAGTTCAGTCCTAGAAGCCTAGAAATGGAATTCATTAGAGTTCTTAATGTGATTTACTAAATTAAAATTTTAGTAATAATATAAGTGGGGGCTGGAGAGCTAGCTTAGAGGTTCAGAGCACTTACTGCTCTTGCAGAAAACCCAGGTTCAGTTCCCAGCACCCACCAGTGGTTCACAACATCTGTAACTCCAGTTCTAGGAAGATACCTTCTGGCTTCCATGGGCACAGCCACAGATGCAGTACATATAGACACATGTTGACAAACATTTATACCCATAAAATCCTCAATAATAGCATTAATGAAAGTTACCTGAGACAGAGGCAGGTGGATCTCTGTGAGTTCAAGGCCAACCTGGTCTACAAAGGGAGTCTAGGACAGCCAAGGCTATACAGAGAAACCCTGTCTCAAAGAAAGGAAAAGAAAGTTGACTTTAAAACTATTAAGATTTTAAAAATTTATACATTCAAAAATTAACTCCAATGCTTTTTTTTTTAAAAAAAAAAGGAAGAAAAATGTTTCCTGAGTTAACACAGTAAAATAAAATTCTTTATTTTATTTTTTTAAATATAGTTCTGAGCTGGTAGTGTAGCTCAGCAGATTAGGAGATTCGGGCTTCTGCAACACACACACACACACACAGGCATACATACACATACATACACATACACACAAATACAAATTTTGAATATACATGCTATATGTACAGATTTTACTAACCTAAGTATTATGAGACATTAAAAATAAAGGTTAAGTATGAGATTTAGAAATTGTATTTCTCTAGTGCGTGAAGATGATATGTATATATATATATATATATATACATATAGAGAGAGATACAGAAATGTATACATTTTCACAATGTGTTTATTTTTTCTGGTCACAAATCTTTTAAAAAGAATTTTATTATAGTTATATGGTTGCTATTATATAGAAATGTCTGCTGAGGAAAGTAGCTCAAGTATAAATGATGACCACAAGGACTAACTAATGGTAGATGCAGTATCTTGAGTGACACTTGAAGAAATACTGAGTGAGGAAAAATACCTAATCTCAGAGGATTAGTGGTGTGTGCTTGCGTTGGTTGTTACGGCAGGCAACATTGTAGAATTAGAGCGTTTCAGACTTCAGTGAGTGTGTCGTCCTCTGGTTAAAGGTGACACTGGGGTGATGAGGATAGCTTAGGATGGTCGAGAACATGGGGCTGAAGAACACGGCGTTGGTGGGTATATTCTGTGTCTGGATCCTGTTCACGTCAGTATTCTTTGTGGTCGTGAACCATAGACACAGATGATGCCTCTGAGCTAAGTAAGGAGTACGTAAACTCACTGAGTTATTCCTTATATTTGTATGCATCATTTCCTCAAATTTAGATTTTAGTTTAAAAGTTATGAAAGAAAACAAAAGTGTAACATCACAGGTCCTGTTTCTTTGGAGCCCTGGTGTTCTCAATAGAGTGATGAGTTAATGTGGCAAAGGCAATAGCTCTCTGAGTTAGTAAATTTTAACCTATGCTCACTGGCAAATAGTGTCCTAGCAATAATAGAGACTTGTAAGCTACAAGGGTGATTTTTTTTTTGTCTTAAAATATTTTTTATTTTTACCCAATAAAGCTATGTCCTATCCAAAAAAATTTTTTTCTCCTTTGTGAAATTACTTTCCCTCAGTTTTATATTACCATTCTCATATTGGTTGTATCTTGCAATTGACAACTTATTTAAGGAGATGTTTTGGTATAAATGCTACTTTTTTGGTAGATCAAAATCTCTCAACATCGTTTGCAAGGAAAAAGGTATCATAAGCATAAGGCTTGAGTTTGGGTGGGACAGGGAGGAACATTGTGCAAGCTCTGCATCAGATGTTTTCAGAATGCAAATTCTGCATGGATTGTGTGTACTGTTAACTCTCCTTCAGAGGCTGAATGAACTTAGGGCACCAAGCAAAGCGCTAACTGTGATTCACGTTTCTGTCTCCCTGCCTCTAACACTGGGATCCTTTACTCCAGACTTCTCACATTCCAACCCAGTGCTTGAATTTCTTTAACCGTGTTTTAACTATTTTCTCCTCTGGATTAAACATCCAATCAGGGGAAAAAAAAAAAAAAAGGAGCTAGAGCACTTTGTTTATGTGTTCTGGGGATAGAGCCCAGAGACTTACATGTGCTATATACAAACATTCTACCACCGAGCTATTAATATATCTCAGGCCATGCATTTATCTTCGTTTATTCATGATTTAACTAACCTAAGTATCATGAGCTACATTTAAGAAGATTTTAAGCATGTGAGACATAAATAGATGTTGCATGTTTTCTAAAGCAGGAAGATGATGGGTACACAGCACTGCTTTCTGAGATGGAGGCTGTGTACTTTGTCAGTACCTAGGATACCCAGCAGATTCTGGGCTGCATCTTTGCTTTTGTCAGTCAGTTCTCTGGAGTCAAAGCTCAGCAACCAGCATGCCTAGCCTCTACGGTTTGAGAACCATTAAGTCAGCTCTGTTTGAATAAATACATGGCCTGTCCATTCACTAGACTTTTTTGAGTGGGCCTTCATGCAAAAGAACGTTTTGAATGTTGTCTTTTTTCCGTGCCATCCCTGTAAGTTTGATATTAAAATAGTTTTTAAAAATATGTAATATTCTTTGGTTATATTTTGGTATAATTATTGCATTTGTCTCTTATTTATTTATTTTTATTTATTTATTTTTTTATATTAATCACAGGTTATTTACTTTGTATCCCAGCCATCGCCCCCTCCCTAATCCCATCCTTCCCCCCTCTACCAAGCAGTGTATCAAAGCAAATATTAAGACTCATAACCAAACCTTCAACAGAGTACATGGAATCATATGAAAGAAGGGGGAGTTAGTAAGACCTGGAGAGTACAGGAGTGCCACAAGGACCAAATATATCAGGGCACAGGGATCTTTCATGAGACTGTTTCTCCAACCAAGGACCATGTATGGATATAACCTAAAACCCCTGCTCGGATATAGCCCGTGGTAGCTTAGTGTCCAAATGGGTTCTCTAATAAGGAGAACAGGGACTATTTCTGACAAGAACTCAACGGCGAGCTCTTTGACACCCCTCCCCCATCCCCCCAAAAGGGAGGAGCAGCCTTCCTAGGCCACAGAAGAGGACATTGCAGCCAGGCCTGAAGAGACTTGATAAGCTAGGGTCAGATGGAAGGGGAGGAGGTCCTCCCCTATTAGTGGGCTTGCATTTGTCTCTTAAGAAGAAATATCACATATTCTTCAAGTTATTTCTCACATGACATAATATGCAGCTTTCTGTCCTAACTGCTTTGTCTCAATATTTACTTTGTTTGAGCCACACTTTTTCTATAATTGACCTCAACATTTCAAATATGTTGTGACTATTAGGGGGGTGGCAAGAGCATGAAGAACCGCAAATCTCCCAGAGAATGTCCAGAATTTGAAAATAGTTTAATAAATAAGTCATTCAAAAATTGAAACCGCTGGGCAATGGTGCTATGTGCCTTTAATCCCAGAACTCGGGAGGCAGAGGCAGGTGGATCTCTGTGAGTCTGAGGCCAGCCTGGTCTACAGAGTGAGTTTCAGGACAGCCAGTGCTACACAGAGAAACCCTGTCTCAAAGTGCAAACAAACAAACATAATCACATGAGTAAAAGAAATAATATAGTTAACCATATATGAAAATCACCTAGTAAAGAAGCCTAGTGAGATGACTATAAGAGAAGATTAGTAAGCATAAGGCTATAAAATTGGAAAACCTAGATTCTAAAAGTGATTGATTTGTAGCTGAGTTGGTGTATTGCACACACTATAACTCACAGTTGTGGTGAAGGCAAAGGAGAGGTACATTGATGTTGATAGTGAGGATGCTGCAAGATTCTGCCTGCCTGTCCTCATCACTGGATATGATGTGATTCTATAATTCTGGAGGGTTTTTTTGTTTGTTTTGTTGGTTGGTTGGTTTGGTTTTGTTTTGTTTTGTTTTTTTATGCTTGGTGGTAAGCTAAGCAGAGTTCCAGAAAAGAGTGTTTAAGATTCAGAATGTTCTCAGGAAACGCTTGCTGGGTTTTCACCCGTAAAGGGTTCGTATCATGCGGCCATTGAGTGGAACCTATTCCTTACTCTGTGACCTTGAGCAGGTTGGATGACATGTCCAAGGCTGTTTCCCCATCTAAGAAATGTGGTTGATAATGTTTGCCATCAGTTATTTTTAAGATTATTGGCAAGCTGAAATAAAATGTGTTAAAAGAACTATAAAATATATGAGGCAAAGAAGTGCCTGAGTAGGTGGTTCTGCACGATAAGCAAGTTGACTGTTTTATGATTTTAGCACAGACGTGGATGCTTGGGAACTCTTGCTTCACAGATAGTCCAAGCCTACACTTCATGGAAAATTATATTATACTTACCATAAATTCCATATGAAATAAAATTTGAAATACAGGAAAAGTTTTAAGAGTAGAAATGATTGTTGCAACATCATTTTATCTGAAAACTATAAATCTCTAATGGTAGGGAAATTGGTAAATAAATTTTAAATCACACATAAAATGAAATTGTACAGTTGAGTATTTGCAAAGCATTTATAATGATATCCTTATTATAGTGAAGAGTTTTTATTGTTTTTGTATTTAATATTTCATATATGTAGTAATATTTAGAAAAAATACATACCAGTTCCAGCATGAAGAATTTTATGAATGCAAAACAACCTTTAAAAAAATATGTGCACACTTATTTTAAAATTTATTACCAGATTCTCAGAGGGTGAGAGTTTCAGGAACCATGTGCCATTTGGAAAACCAAATTATCTTTAATGCTAGCATGAATGCTCTAATCTCTATTCTTCAGTGTATGTGATGTCCATGAGTAACGTTATATGTGGGTATCTGTGGAGTTTATTGGGACGGAACAGCCTTACACCGCCATCATTCATGAAGAGTTTTCTTAAGTCTGCAGCAATGAAGAACTGTGCTGGCTGCCTTGGGATGTTAAGTGTGGTCTCTGCTCTCTCTGCTGCAGGTGCTGATAGTCTGCAGCACCGGTTTGGCTGGGATTATGCTGCTCAACTACCAGCAAGATTACACAGTATGGGTGCTGCCTCTGATCATCGTCTGCCTCTTTGCTTTCCTAGTCGCTCATTGCTTCCTGTCCATTTACGAAATGGTAGTGGATGTATTGTTCTTGTGTTTTGCCATTGATACAAAATACAATGATGGGAGCCCTGGCCGAGAATTCTATATGGATAAAGTGCTGATGGTAAGTACTTCAAATGCCCTCTACTGCTTGAGGGGTAAAAGTGATAACTGTTTTCAAAACACTCTGTGTGGTTAATTCCCACAGAGTAATCCAGTGTTAAAATTGTAGAATTTGATTATGAATGAAGTCTGTCTTGGAGAAGTTGCTGTAGGTCTTCCTGGTACAGAAGAGACCATTTCAGATCCAGCTACTGGAACAGTGCTCTTTAATGTTTCTGAACACTCTGTGTCCATTCTGTCTGGCCCCTCTATACTACACAACTCTGAATGGGCTTTTAAACATGTCCTCTAACCACCCATGAAAACACCCTATCCTGAAGTAGATCTTACAGACAAGTCTTGCTCTCAGATCCTGTCTACCTTTCTCCATCAACCAAGGCCATTACCATCAACCCTAATTAAAATCCATCATCCTAAATGCCACAGGCTGGATTGAAGGCATCCATAATGAATACAAGAAGCAGCTATAGCTGTCACAGTATTTTGTACTGACTCTTGGGAATCATTTTGCATTCAGATTTTTCTGTGAAGCCCCTAAAGTTCCTCTGTGTTAGAAATTCAGTTAAATTCGAAACAATTTGAAACCACATCACAGTACTTTGAGGGACTGGGGAATGGCTATGAGCCTTGTTGCTTCAGCAGAGGATCGGGTATCAGCTCCCAGTGCTCATTTGGCACTTCCATAACCTCTGTCACTCTAATCCCAGGGAGTGGGACTCCTCTTCCGGCTTACTTGGCCACTGTACACACATGGCACACATATATGACCCTCAGGCACTCACATAAAATTTTTAAATTTTAAGTACAATTTTATCATTGTTAAATGATGTCGAACTAAAGATACTTAAGACCAAATAGGATACATTGAAATAATGAGCCATTTTGTAGTACCCAGTTAACTCTGACATAAATGTATGAATAAAAGAGATACTTTTTTCCCTTCCAAAGTGAAAATTGGAGGTAATTGAACTGACTTGTTTGATACTGGCTGTCTTTGATAGCATCATCAACTAAATTTTGGCAGCTTTCATAAGTACTAAATGAATTCTGTCTGGTTGGTTTCATATGGAATTGGATCTGTATTTTATGTTCTTGTGACTAGAGCAGTTCAAGGGGAAATTTCCATTTTTTTAACCCACTGTTAATGGGTTAAAATATAATAATGTAATGTACTTTTATTTTTTTTAAGATAAACTGCCACTATGTAGCCCATGCTGACCTTGAACCTGTGCTCTTCCCGCCTCGGTCTCCCTGGTGTTGGGATTAGAGGTAGGAACTACCATGCTTGTCAGGATAATGCAGATGCTGGAGAAGAATTTCTCCGCAGGCTCTGCTAGGGCAGCACAGTCCCCTGGGGGTGTCCCTACTCTAGCCACTAAGGTTCTGGCTGATGCTTTCCGTGGCTTTGCTTTATGGAATAGTATCTAGAGTAGGATACAGTTGCTGTAAAGGAGGGAACGTTAAGGCTAGATTTTTTTTTTTTTTTTTTTTTTAAGGTAGCTGACCTGTGATTTGGTTTTGGTTTCCTTGGTGGGGGTGCTTTTTAAAGTAGTTCATGCTTACTAATTCTACTTTCTAGGTCTTTGTTCTAAGTGGGGTGTGATTGTGCACACCTATAATCCCAGGCTGCTGCCTGAGAATTTCTGTGAGTTTAAAGGCAGCCTGGGCCATATAGTGAGTAGCAGACCAGCCAAAGCTACATAGTGAAATCCTGTCTAAAATGTTTTTTAAAAACATATAAGAAACTAGAATATTACTCAGTGATAAAAAAACAAGGAGATCATGAAATTTGCAGGTAAATGGTAGGAACTGGAAAAGATCATCCTGAGTGAGGTATCCCAGAAGCTGAAAGACACTCAATATACTCATTCATAAGTGGATATTAGACATGTATCTAATAGGATAAACATACTAAAATCTGTACATCTAAGGAAACTAATCAGGAAGGAGGACTCTTGCTAAGATACTCAATCTTCGTTCAGAAAGGCAAAGAGGATGGACATCAGAGGATGGAGAAAACAGGGAACAGGACAGAACCCTACCACAGAGGGCCTCTGAAAGGCTCTACCCTGCAGGGTATCGAGGCAAATGCTGAGACTCATAGCCAAACTTTGGGCAGAGTACAGGGAATCTTACAAAAGAAGTGGGAGATAGTAAGACCTGGAGAGGACAGGAGCTCCACAAGGAGAGCAACAGATCCCAAAAGTCTGGGCACAGGGGTCTTTTTTGAGACTGATACTCCAGCCAAGGACTACTCAAGGAGATGGCCTGGAACCCTTGCCCAGAGGTAGCCCATGGCAGTTCAGTGTCCAAGTGGATTCCATAGTAATGGGGACAGGGACTGTGTCTGACATGAACTGATTGGCCTGTTCTTTGATCACCTCCCTCTGAGGGAAGACCAGCCTTACCAGGCCACAGAAGACAATGCAGCCACTCCTGATAAGACCTGATAGACTAGGATCAGAGGGAAGGGGAAGAGGGCGTCCCTTATCAGTGGACTGGGAGAGAGGGACATGGGTGGGGAAGAGGAAGGGAGAGATTGGGAGGGGAGGAGGGAGGGAAGTACAGGGGGGATACAAAGTGAATAAGCTATAATTAATAAAAATAATTAAATAATAAAAAAGAAACTAGAAGCTTTTGAAGCAAACTGGTTTTGGTTCATTTAACCTTGATATGAAAAATAAAACAAACAAAAACTGATATTCTAAGTATGGGAAAGGCAAATTCTTAAAAATGTTAGATAAAATTTTCTCTTGAAGCCATAATGAGATTGTCAGAATGCATGATGGAAGATTTTACATCTGCGAAATTGCAATCCATCCTGACAAATTTTATAGTTTTCTTGTTCATTCAAAGTACTGTTTATCACACTAAAGTTGTATCATTAAAATTCACCTACTGACTGAAATCTAAAAAAGATCCCAAAATTAATGCCATGTGGTCCATATTTTGCAGGAGTTTGTGGAAAACAGTAGGAAAGCAATGAAAGAAGCTGGTAAGGGAGGCGTCGCGGATGCCAGAGAGCTAAAGCCGATGGTAGGTGGAGATGAGGAGGCGGCCACCCTCCAAGACTTTCACTTTCACTTCTTCTCTCTCTCTGTCTTCACTGACTGCACATCCTCTGGAGACCCGTTTGTTATCTGTATCACACAGGACATGCTGCTCTTTCTGTTTGTCTGCTTACCCATCACTTGGATG
Source organism: Meriones unguiculatus (assembly GCF_030254825.1). Classification (NCBI taxonomy): domain Eukaryota; kingdom Metazoa; phylum Chordata; class Mammalia; order Rodentia; family Muridae; genus Meriones; species Meriones unguiculatus. Next base: position 43,791,462 of record NC_083351.1, read on the forward strand.
GCAGAACTCGTGTCACAGCTGAGACTACCATCTGTAAAAGTGAGCTGAAAGGAACGCATCCCTGCAGTGCTGGGGGACAAGGGTGACCACTTGCCTCCAAGTCAACACTGTTTTTCTTGCTGTCAGTACTTAGTTTACATCCCACAGGACATGGCAGGTGTCTTTGAACCAGCAGTTCATTTTGATCATTTTAGAAGGTGATCATGAAAGTTCCTTTCAGCTTGCTAAAGTTCATATTCCTCCTTTTTTAAAAACAATATTGTTCTGTTTACATTGCTGTCTTTTCCTCTTTGCGGACTTTTTCTTCTGTTGCTCAGATTGTACTTTCTTTGCTGTTGTTATTTCTGTTTGTTTATTTATTTGTTTGGTTTTGCGTTATTTTCTCCTGCAAACAAGGCGATTTCCACCCACATTCCATTTTGGTAAGACAGCCTAGTCTTCTCACGCCTTAGTTGTAAAAGGAATCAATTTCTACAACCTGTCACAGATGATAGATAGATTTAGATAGATAGGTGACTAATACTTAGGTAGGTAGATAGAAGATTAATATATGGATGGAAGGATGGATGGACACATGGATACATAGATGAGAGGAGATAGATCAATAGACAGACAGACAGGTATTTTACTTGGGGGAGAAAAACAACTTCCTCAGTTTAGCATCCCCTGAGTTGTTTTTCTTGTAGATACTCTTCCTGTAGTGTAATAGCACATGTCTCAAACCTACACTGGTCTAATTAGAATGTTACCAACCCAACAGTGACATGAAGAAATGCCACTTATTCTGCCCAGTTGTCCTCCTTATTTAGGAAATAAAGAATCCAAGACTAAAACTTTAAAGGAACATACACAAAAAAACTGTGAGGAGACTAGCTTACCTCTCCCTCCTTTCTGGTGCTTGAAACATTCATTGAATCCTTCGGTAGTAAGCATTTTAAGAAGGGTAGAAATATTTGAAGTTGAAGACCAGCCAATTTGGCCATGGACTTGGCATGTATTTCCATTATGATTCTTAGTAAATAGTAGATGAATTGTGGTAGACCAGAATACAAGTATACCTTCCCTACCAGAAACCCTAATTTATAGACACTAATCCTAAGAGAATGGCCCAAGTTACATAGCTTTCCGTCAGAAGCCGCAGCCTTTTCTGAAGGTTATTTTCATCTATAGCCCATACCACAGCAACACATTAATATCTTCATTCAGGTTTTGCCTTCACGTTATGATGTTCATCAGTTCATAGCTTTCCTACAAGTTCTGTCTCCAAGTACATCTTTTGAGTTCATTGTCTTTTGGGCAATATGGCATTTGATCCCCAAGAATGTCATTGTTAGGGAGTCCCCCGCCCCTGAAGCAGTAGAGAACGTGACTTAGAGCCTGGTTTCTTAAGCCTTCCATTAAACGTTTCTTCTCGTGTCCAGTACACATGTAGAGTTGATGCCTGCCGTCCCTGAGCCCTCTTGTCATAAAGAATTACCCGAGCGCTTCGCCGCTGAAGTGAGGGGATTATAGACTGCGAGCCGCCTGTTCTCACTTGCTGTGTTATCCTAAAGATGAAAGCTGTCCACTAGAGCTCCATGTCTGTCTTGCAGTACATACAGCAACACCGCTGCCGCCTGTCTCCCTCCATATGGGCTGTCTGCATTTAGATTTTGTTTTTTTATTATCTCAGCCTGTAAAAATATTTAGGAAAATGAGGTTTTTAAATTGTCCTCCTGATAGGGCAGCGTTGAACTAAATAAACGGCCACTTTTCTTCTTGAGCTATTTTGAAAGAACCTCACTGGTTTAAAAACTTTCTAAGATCCATGAGGTCTCTCTACAATTCTCAGAACAGTTTGCTGATTGGAATGACATGCTTTTGGAGATCTGGCAGTCTCCTTGCTGTCATGCAAGGATCAGGTCTCTCTGAGGTGTGAGCTGGAATAGTGTGCTGTGTATGTCTTACCCTAAAGGAAGTACGGCCTGCAGTGTTCCAGCATCATAGGTTCCAGAGAGGGCTGTCGACGTATTTTGCCCTGTTGCTGTTGTGACCATGTGTGTATACTGATAGCATCGTTTATGTCTCCTTTCAACAGTAATTTTTCTAAGATTATACTCTGTATGGCTTTGTTTTCTAGGCTTCGGGAGCAAGTTCTGCTTGAACATAGCCGACGGTTATGGAGCCCATTGACATTCCAAAACAATATATACACATAACTATGTATTTGTGTGTGTGGGTGTGTGTATATATGTATATGTATGTGTGTATATATATATATATATGTATATACACACACACACATAATCAGCCAAAATCAGAGAAAAGGAACAGGGATTTAATACCTTTTTTATGCTTATTTTTGTCAAACATGTACTCCTTTCATACGGGTGGCTTTTACAAGGCAACTTCCGTCATTTAATGTTTTCAATTGTAATTGTCTTAATGGAAATGTTAGATTCATATCTGATTAACATTTTTAATAACTAGAGGAAATTTTAACTTTAGTTACTTAGCCTAGGTAAAATTATTGTACCAAATTCTGTGTAAGTTTTTGCAGGGGTGATTTCCCCAGTGTACGTTTAAAATCAGTATCTTATTTTACTGATGCATAAGCCCTAGTGTGTCAGACTAGGCGTGTGCGTTCAGCTAAATAAGAGATTTCTCCAGTCTGTTTTCCCCAATCAAAGAAGCCATGTCATTTTACTTTCAGAAGCGTATGAGTGGGCCCGTTGTGGGAAATTTCATGGTAGCTCATGCATTTGTCAGCCGACATTCAAAAGTAACCAACTCCTCAGGTATTTGTAGTTTACCCTAATGCTTCTATGGAAGAAAGTGGGAAAAATAGAGAGAGGAAGGGGTAGATAGATAATCTTTATTATGCAAACTTTTCCTTGTATTTTGTCTCTTTCCTTTTTGATTATTAGTAGCATCCACCACACATTTGTGTGCCTGGTTTGAAGGGAAGCTGGGGCACCCAGCAAGTTTAGCCTTTACGTTTCTGTGTATTGATTTTCATCCTAGGTAATTCTAGAAGGAATCAAAGAGAGAGGGAAACACGAAGCATTGAGATTCCCAGTGCTTTGCTTCTGTTTCAGAGACAAGTCAGGAGCTTAGGGTTAAACGGCCATCTATTCAAATGCTTGCTATAAAATCTGAACACACTGGCAGGTGCTCCACTCCTTGGTCATCCGTTGAGTATCCAGAGTTCTGCTGTTTAACTGAAGAATTGGTTAGTGTTAATCCTCTGGTGTGAATGTGCTTTATGTTTGCGGGTACATTTGGGGTTGTTTTGTTTTGTTTTCTGCTGGGTTTTTCTTTTCATTCCTAAAGCTTACCAGATATGAATGGCTAATATTCCATTGTTCTGCTTATTGTAATGGTGAATGCTTTAAGAAAAAAAGTGTAATTTGCTAAGAATAATTCATGATCTGTTTATGCGATAACTCCTTTTTGTTACAATTTTTTTAAAAGAAGCTATTTTTGTTAATGTAAAGTAAATATTTCAGAGCAAATTTTTTAAACTTATTGCACTAAATACAGGCTCTGTAAAAAAAAAAAAAAAGCCTCAGCATTTATCATTCCATGGAAGGAAAATCTTTTGAAAGAAAGCATTGCCTATCAGAACTAGACAGTGAATTAGACTGGTGTTATGGAATTGCATACAATATCCTGAGGGTTCAATAAGCAGCTGTTTGCTAATGTGCTTCCTTTCAAAGGGTTGGACCTTTAAATTGCTGCAAAAGGTAAATTGTATTTTCTTTTTTAAGTACTGGTGTTCTTTAATCTAGCTAGGCTAAATTTTGCTAAATGCCTTGGTTTCTTTTCAAAGCTCATGAATATTTCTAAACCTTCAGAGTATCTACAATAAGAGTCTGGATTAAAACAACAAATCACACACACACACACAATTACAAGCTCATATCTAAGCAGGATCTGGAAAACCAGTGTTGAGAGCATAGCTATTGTGAAATAATAATTTGCCAGAAATTAACATCTAACATCTAGTGTTGCCAAATAGTGTCACTGTACTTTTTATATCATTTGAAAATGTAACTAACAATAATGTCCTACTAGATGAAAGAGAAAATCATGTCAGAAAATCAGAATACCATGTGACTTGTAGCCACACAGATTTTGGACATTCAGAAACATTGGGAACTAAATTTAGATTGGGCCAAAGCCTGGAAGATGGTTCTCACACCGGAAGACATTCCAGGAGCTAGTCATTTTAGGAGGTGTCCCTCCAAAGTGACGTGATGATGGACTTGAACTTGGGAATCAGGTTCTGCTCACTTGGACATCCCTGCATCATGGACTCTTGCTGCCCCTGTTCCATGTGCTCGCAATCCCAGCTACTGGAAACCACCAGGAATGCTTTCTAATTATCATTTGCAACTAGATCTGTAATCAGAAAGAAAATTTGTATTTTTGTATAACTTGATTGTGTGCCATTTTATATAACAGGTCCTGTTTTACAAATAAATTTTGTTTTACTAACATTGTGTTTAGAAATTATGATCTATGTGTAACCATGTCATTTGAGTTCAATTAATTTCCAGGCTGTTTTCCCTAAGTAAATTTGTGTGCCATATAGTTATATGCAAATATGCATATCTATTACATGGGTGCACACAGAGAGATATTTTTGATGTTGGAATATCACTCTGCCCTGAGCTCCATTCTTTGATTAATTTGAGAACGCCTAGCAGAGGCTTCTTTAGTAATACTTACGTGTTCTGCTTGGGTATTCCTGCTGCCTTTTCCATTCATTTGCAAGTCATTCTCCTAGCTATGGGCTGCCTTACTGCCATCTGCTTACTGCTTCCATCTTCTGCCCAAGTGAGAAGAATAGACAAAGAACAAAAACTCTCTGTGAAATCTGGACACCTGAATAACTTCATAAACCCTTTGTTTGTATTGCGATTTCCTCCTTTTTCTGTGATAGCTTTTCAGCACCACACTTGGGAGCCCTGTCTCTGGAGTTAGACTTGGGCTTTCCTTTTCTACATGGTAGTGGTAGCCACAGTGCCGCATGGTTTCTGCCACCAGATAATTAAGAGCTGGTGCATGATTTAGACCTTCTGGACTCTTGCCTCAAGAATAAGTTGTCCTGTTACTGTAATCTGGGCGGAAGAGGGTTAAATTTAGTGTAAATCCATGAGTCCATCTTTAACAAGAGGCTTACTGGTGAACTAATGATAAATAATTAACAATTTAGTGAGGGCACTGAGATTGTATAATCCTTGCATGGATGAGCAGAGCTCAACACAGGTTGTTCCTTAAAACCACTTAATACAGTGGTTAATGTTTAGGATTAACATTTTCATCCTAGCCTACAGATAATAACGTCCTAACTTGATGCCACTTAAGTAGCTTAGCTGCCTTGGTTCCCAGTCTTCCCCAGTAGAGGTACTTCCTGAGTCTATTTAAAAATTTTGCTTGAAATAAGTGTTTTCTTTGGTAGTTTTACCTCTTTAAGTTTTTCCTTCCTTTTTCTTCTTTATTTTTCTTTCAATGAAAGAAATTGACTATAACCTCTGCCCAATACCATGGACCATGATATCTGCCTTCTGAGTGCGCTCGGAAGATTCCACCCTGCTAAGGTGTGGACCGCTCTATCCTGGTCCAGGGCTGCTTTAAGCTTGAAGCATAAATACCTCTCCCTCCTCAGAATAACAGTACAGGAAACGCATAATCCGTGCATCTGCAAGCCACACAGTGCCACCACGCTACTCCACCTGCAGGCCTCAGACGTCCCTGCCATGCACAGTCACTGCTGATGCTGCTCTTTTAGGAGGTCCTCTGACACCCAGAGCAGCCGGCAGCATGCAATCAGCTCCACCCCTGGAGCCATTGCTTCTGGGGACTTCAACACTCTTATTTTTGATTTTTGGCTTCTCATTTGAATTGGGGTTTCCAGTAGCCTTCCTGCAGTTCCTGAGACATTTCCACCAAAAGGGTCTGTGAGCTTTCCTCTCTCAGTAAGCAGGGTCTGGGCTGAGGGTATAGTTCAGTTGACAGGAGCACTTGCTTAACATTCACGGGGCCCACTCCCTCCCCCCCAAAAAATAGCAATGTCAGCTCAATATTGCTTTGCTTTGGCCACTTGGAAAACAAGCAAACAAACAAACAAACAATCCTCAGAAATCTGGAGGCTTACAGTACAGCTGACACAGTTGATCTCTATTCCTTTCATGCTTCCCATCTGACAGACAGAAGCGCCTGCCTACAGTTGTTAAGATGTGGTCTGTGAATATATATTAGAGAATTATGAGATCCTAAGTAAATGCACAAAGCAGAGATTTGTGTGTTCTGTATTCATAGCATAGAATGCCTTTTGCTTTAAATGCATATTCATGTAGCTGTGTATATTATGGAATTCGTGTTAGCCCTTTTGAAGAGTAGGCATTGTTCATAGACAGTGGCTGCTTGCAGAATTAATTTGTCTTCATTTAGTGGCATATGGCCCATATTTTGAAAAAGCAGGATCATTACATATATGAAGGGAAAAAAGTCTAAAGTTAGCAAACTTAAAAACTATTAAAATGCAATATATTATATACAGTGAAAAATTTGAAATAATATGCTTTTCCCATTCAAATTTCATACATTTGAGCCAATCTTATATTCTATATTTAAGAGAACTCAGAGTTTAACAGTTTGAAAATACCTTTCTTACAGAAATTCTCAATGCAGAACTTTTAAACTTGTGGCTTTCTGTGGAAAACCTTTCTTTTCTACAGAACTATTGTGTTCTTTCTTCCTCCCCATTTTAATTTCCTTATATGTGTAATAATAGATCAACAATGAATAATTGATGCTTTTGTAAATTACAAGTACACAATTTAAAGTTGGTATTTCCGGGGGAGACGTCATTAGTAAACTTATTCAAAAGGTAAGAAATAGTTAGCCAAATACTACATTGATCTTTAGTTTTGATATTCAGTTTTACAACTTAAATGATTTTGTTTCCAGACCAGAAAGTTCCAAAAAAAATCAAGCATTTATTCATAATAGATCAAGATCTAGTTGAGTATGAAATATTTATTCACTTATGCACATTCCAGGCATTTCTCACTTTATTTGATGGTATCCAAATTGAATAATTGAAATTCTAAAGCAGCTTTGAGTGACCAGAGGGTCCCTTTGTACTTGTGGAAGCTGTGAACTGCTCCCCCACCCCCCAGTGTACCTCAGTGAACATCTAAAATATTTCTACAAGTGATTATACCTCCCACTAACTATCCATGGGGATGACGCCATTCACCTTCGTCCTGAATCAATTTTATAATTAAGAACAGTATATGATTTAGTCCCAGGCTTGGACATAGAATCCACAGTAGTCTGAACGGGCAGTATTAATTCACCACAGCACCAAGATTGCCTACCTTGGAGGTATGAGGTGGGGTGTGTCCTGAGGGAATTTGTAACCATGAGCCAAATTATTTACAGTGTGTTGGGGTGCACCCTAAAACAGATACAAAGGGAATCCATCTTCTTAGCTATTTTGATGGAAGTCCAATAGGGCATTAGAAGGCCTAGTGTGAATAGTATGTAACTGTCTTAAAATGCATCTGTGAACGTGAGGGAGAACAGATGAAGATGGTGATAACGAGCTAACTAGACTGGGTACCTGATTCAAAAAGAGTTTAGTAAACAATAAGAGGTGTGTGTGTGTGTGCACGCTCTCGACACACACACACACACACACACACACACACCAGCCTTGGGGGGCGTCTCTAGTTTTCTTCACAGTAGAGAGCAGGGTTAGACTACTCTGCTGGTGGATCCTGCCTCCATTTTCCATGTCTGCCCCTTCAGGCCTTGAGGAAGCCTGAGTCTTCTCTTCCACAGCTTACTCTTAGGTGTGTAGCAGCTCCCCAGGAAGGCTTTTTAGGCCCTTGAAAAGGCAGTCAGGAGTTTGACCCCAGTGGACCCCGGTTCAGATGTTAAACCTCTATCTTCGTTGTCTGCCTGAACAAAGCAGAGATCTAGCTGGCAGGTTAGTTAGGGAATAACAAAGGTTACCTCTCTACGTACCTTTAAGGTTGGGATGAACCTTCCACAGCTGTAGATGGAGAGGCTGTTGCTCTAAATTTGTGTGATAGGTGGGAAAGGCCCAAGAATTTATTAACTTGATTGGCTCATTTGTCATAGAAGATATGACTTAAAGGGAACTTCTGACTTTTGTCATTGACTGTACCTGCACATCCTGCTGGCTAGGAATATCATTTGCGCTAGTTGCTGCTGGAGAAATGGATTTTAAATCCGTAAGTAAGCTGTGGAAAGATTTGGCAGATATTTGCAGAGATAGAAGGGGTCCCGTGGCCTCTAAAAGCCAGAAAGACCCTCTTCTTTTACCGTGTGGCTATCAGGTCAGGCCTTCCTGTAGAGGCTGCAGGGATGACTAATACTCTCCCTAGCCTTTGGCTTCCAGTACTCATTGCTAAGAACTTCCTCTTGAGTTTTAATTTTCAAAGACGATGATATGGAGAAAGTCAGCTCTTTCTGCGTTGCTCTGTTGCTATTCTTGATTGATGCTTCCTGGTTGCTTCCATCCTCTGTTGGAGTTCTGACCTCCTATAATGAGAAGAAGTTTTAATATGACAGATTCAATATTTAGGACCAGTCGATGTGCTTCTGCTAGAGCCTGCATCTGATGGAGTCAGTCCAGGTGGGCTGTTAGCTGGTTGGACTGCAAGGCTTGATGGAGAGCTGACAACTGACAGGTAGGAAAGCTCAGAAGGGTGTCTAACGAAGTGACAGGGGCTCTGGACAAACAACCAAAGACAAAAAGCCTGCCTTTTTGCAGACCAAACGGTCCAACTATCGCTAGTATGTGGCCCAGCCTTCCTGAACTTGAGTGTAGGCTAGAACTTTTAGAGTGAAGACAGCTGAGGGAGTTTTGCAGACTGATCGGCACCATAGGGACCTGCTATTGTTCTCCCGGGCAGTCTTCACAGCCCACGTCAAACCTACCCACTGCCCTGGGTGGTGAGAATGTAAACAGAGCATTCTAATGCCGTTTTTACCTTTTTTTTTTTTTTTTTGCCATTTGTGTCTATTTTCAGAGTGTTGAAATAAGATTTTTTTGTGTGTGTTACATCTTGTCTCTTTTCATTAAAACATAGAACACAGTTAAGCCTTCCATGCAGTCCATAGTTTGGGGTCATCTACCTTCATGCTGTCTTGGGTTCTTTCTTGTTATGGTGTCACCACACTATGCATGTGAGGAAACAAACACGTAGGTGCTTGAACACGCCCCACAGATGCCCTCGTAGCCCTGGTATTTGTGACCGTCGTGACTAACAGTGCAGACGTGACGCACGGAGTGTTATGCTCTCGCAGGACTAAAGAACTATGTATATTAAGCAATTCACTTTCTGGAGCAATCAACTCTCGCAGGCAAATGAACTGCCTAGAGCTCTGAATTGGATGACATTCCATCTGGCCTCAAAGTTCAATGAGCTTATATGAAATGAAGCTTTGAAATGTTTTACCTGTGCAGAAATATGAACTAGAAAAAAAAAGTGCTGGTCTAATGCTAAGTTTTCTCTGTGTACAGACTCAGTTGCCAGAATTATAATGAAAACTGTATTTTAGTCTAACAAATGTATAGAATTTTTTATGTAATAAATAAAATTTTATAGGAAAGAACGTCATTTGTCTACTGTGTCCTAACCCTTTCCCACACTCTGGTAGTTGATGGAAAGTGGTCCTAGCTTCATGTCAGCTCACTGTTGTGAGCATAGCAGAGAACCTTTCCTTCCCAGGGTCTTAGATTATGAAGTATTAGTGTAATGAAATGCATTTCTAAGGTATAAAGTTTATCTGCTGCCCAGTCAGGCGTCATTGCTGGAATCCGCGTGACCATGTGGCCGTGTAACTGATAGTTACAGCTCAGTCCGATCCAGGTAGATGAGAGGGGCCTCCCGTGTGTAGTCTTCACTATGGAAAGCAGCCATTGCTCAGGGGCAGTGATATTGGTGGCCAAAGCTTCCATTTGTAGTGAATTAGGGGGGGTGTGCAGTTGAGGCAGGCCAGCATTTAAGCAGCAACAGCTGTGCCCCACTGGAATTTGTAAAAGTTAAGTTTGTTCAACTCTAACCATTTTAAGTGCTACCAGGAGCTCACGGGAGGACAGGCTCTTCCTGCGTGGAGGATCTGTGGCAAAGCTAGTAAGTCTCTCCTTTTTTATGAGTTGGATTTTTTTCTGAGGCCTGAACTTCAGGGTGATGGCCCTGGTGTGTGTGCCAGGCTGCTAAAAGGAGCTGTTAACAGAGTGTTTGTGGGGTTCTTCCAATACTGAAGGGTCTGAGATACTGGGGAACCAACCAGTCTAGGCTTGGGGGCTTTGGGGGCATTGTTCTGGTACGGAGTTACACCACATCTCCTATCTAATCCCCCTAGTGACTAAGGAGCCTATGAAAAGCCTCATGGCCTGAGTCGTACCCTGAAGTCATTCTCTGTGCTATGGCCATAAAAATAGTACACCCTTTAATATAACCTCAAATTTCAGAAAATATAGGAAAATCCAAGGTCTCTTTGACACCTGTCACTTAACGACAGTGACACATTCTGAAAAATGCATCCTTAGGTAATGTCGTTACTGTGTTCACATCTTAGATATGTTTGCACAAACTTAGATGGATGCAGTATCCCTAGGTAAAATGATTTTAGAAGAGGCTGCTTTCGTATAATCAGTCAGTGACCAGAATGTCATGACTGTACTCATTTGTCCCAGCTTGATGCGCACACAGTGATTGAAACCTGAGCTGGTCAGATAGCTGCACAGCTCTGAGATCTCGTGGAGCTTGAGCAGTTTCAAGGAAGGCAGTGTCTTAGGAGGCTCTTGGCTCATGCCTCTCATCAGGTACCACGGGAGCAACCCACGCAGGACAGGGTTGTACCTCCTTATGTTACTGTTCAGATGTAGCACATAATAGTGGGGCTTCCAATTTGATGTACTTTTTATTGTCCAGAGTCTGAGGAACATGGCAGTTTTGCCTAGGTTGACTTAGGGTTCTGGGAAAATTAGAGCTGGCCATCAAACTATCTCATGGCTTTACCAAATTTGTAATAATAATTAAAAAAAAATCTTACAAAAGTTCCTCAGATATTACCAACATCCTAGGCCGGGGCTGTGGGCATAGAGCAGCGATGTTAGGGATTTGTGGTTAGTTACTTTCTCCCGCACCCCACAAAGGAGTCTTGGAGCTTACAACAAATTTTAACCAAAATTCTCCTACCCTCCCCCCCCCAAAAAAAAGAGACAAATGAAAAATAAGAAAGGAAAGGAGCTATTTATTGAACCCTGGGCTCAGTATGAGACTAAACTTAACCTTTATTTTTTTTTTCCATTCCCAGCAAAGAAAAAAAAGTATACCAGTGGCATACATTTAAGTGCTAAGTAGAAGGGATGGCTGCACAGGAGGTTAATAGGAAGGACTGGGCAACACACGCTGTAAATATGATATAATAATGGTTAACAAATTAGAATAACATTCACAGTGTAGTCAGAAAAGTGCAAGGAGGGAAGGACTGTTTACAGCATCACTCGACTTGGTGAAATAAGTAGTATATACATTTTAAAGGTCCAGTCGATGCTTTATTGAATGTGTTGACATTGAGAGTTGATGACTCATTGAAAACTGTTAGTTAGAAAATTGTTTAAGGGCTTGAGAGATGGCTCAGTGGTTAAGAGTAACTGGCTGTTCTTCCAGAGGTCCTGAGTTCAATTCCCAGTACCCACATGGTGGCTCACAATCATCTGTAGTGGGATCTGATCCCCTCTTCTAGGTATGCGAAAACAGGCTACTCATACATAAAAATAAATAAATAAATAAGTATGCTTAAAAAGAAAATTGTCCAAGGTGATTTTTTAAAAATATCTTGGGATATAATTATTCATAGGCAATGTTTTGGTGGGGGTTGTTTTTGTTTTTGTGAGACGAGATCTTATGTAGTACAGACTGGCCTTGAACTCATGGTCTTCCTGCCTCAAACCTTCTGAGATGAAATTTCAGATGTGACTTTTGGCTAATCTTTGACAAAAGCCTATTAATTTTATGATTCTCAAACCCCTCTAAAGTTGTCTGATGACTGATTTTTGGATTAATTATCATCAGTGGATACTGTCACCTCCAAAGAGTTAACATGAAATATTGAATTTTAAAAATGGATCAAGACTTTACCAAATGTGGTTGCAAATAATTTTATAGTTTTCTTTCTGATGCTTGTTTACCTCGCTCACATGGATATTATTTTCAGCATTTACCTTCATTGACTCTTTCCCGGGCATTCATGTTTTCAGGACACCAGTTTTCATAAAACATGCTCTTGCCATGTTCTTATTGGTATACACGGTGTTTAAATAACATTAGAGCAACTGCCTCCCTCGGCACAACACTCCTCAGCAAGCACAGCTGACCTCTGCCAAGCATAGCACACTAAGGCACAGGCACAGGCGCCAGAGCATGGCTCCCTCTCCAGGAGCAGTGAGCATCCTGGGCTGATTAGCTAGAACAGTCTACAGAAGGCCAGAGAGAAGTCAGGTAATCTAGCAAGATGGTTAAATGGAAGTCATTGTGTTAAAATGATAATTAAGCTCTGTGTTGGGAGCTATGGGTAATATTGGTTTGCTGCTTTTTGTTTTCTTGTCTGTACACATAAATTGTTACAGTGTTTTTTTTTTTAATATGAAAACATCATGTTACATTTAAAACAAAAGGCCAGGTAAGCTAATAAAACAATAGGAACTGATCTAGTGGACTAGAGGAGAACATTCCCAAGAAAATCCTAGTTCTGGTAACAATTTTCTTTTTTTTTTTTTCTGTTTGTTTGTTTTTTTTTTTTCTGGTAACAATTTAATAAAAATAAGCATAGGCAACAATTGAATCAAGGAGAGGATTTTAAATAAATGGCATTTAGAACCATTGGCTCTCAGTTTGATGACAAATCTAAGTCAAATCTAAATTGTGTGTGTGTGTGTGTGTGTGTGTGTGTGTGTGTGTGTGTGTGTGTGTTATTAGGCAAGAGAAGAGTCAAGAACACTAGTGGGGGGAATTAATAAATCTAGAAGGTTAGAGTAATTATAAGCTGGTGCAAGCCTGTGAGATTCCTATCAGATTTGTGGGAAGCGTGACGCCGAGGCCCATTTCAGAGGTTTTCCTGAGCACTTTCCGCCAGTGTGTCCTAGTGCAGCGAGCATTCCTGTTTGAGTCCCATTCTCCTGTGTTATCTCTCTGAGCAGTAAGTGAGATAACACATATAGAGAAAAAAAACAAAACAAAACAAAAACCATGGATGCTCAGTGAGATGGCCCAGTGGGTAAAGAATTTGCTTTATGAAGGCCTCAGTTTGGCTGCCCAGCACTCATCCTGTAAAAGCAGGATGTGGCAGTGAATGGCTGTAACCTCAGCACAGGGGGTTGGGCTGGAGACAGGTGGATTGGGAATGCTTGCTGGCTATCAAGTCTAGCCTAAACAAGTCCAGGCTCAGAGACCCCATCTCTTCACATATGCACACATGGATGTGCACACCTTCACACACACACACACACACACACACACACAATTTCTGTTTTTGTTTTTGCTTATTTTTTAAACAAGAAGGAAAAATAACTGCCTCGTCTCTACCTTTCACAAATTCAGTCTGGTTAAGACAGCAAAGGGATAAGCACACGATTGGTGTAGGGTGTGCCAGTTGCTCTAACAGCTAGCTCCTGTGTGCAGGGAGACTCGCACACAGGGGTGTGTGTGTAAGGAGGTGGGTGGGGTAAGGAGGTAGAGATACAATAAATGTACAGGAGAAACCGAGGGCTTGGTGAGCAAAGGGGATGCTTGCTATTTGCATTTGGGTATGGGAGGATCTCTCTGTGTAGAGAGCACAGAGTGTAATGATCTCCCAGGTTAGGAAAACCAGTGAAGAACTTTTGTAATATGTTATACCAGAACCGAAACATCTGGATTCATCTCCAATCTTTCAATCCAGTTACAGGTTATTTTCCATTTCTATGCCTTGGTTTCTATATACCTGTAAGAGGAAATGTATTCAGCCCATGCTGTAGGATGATTTTGGTAGCAAATGTGATAGTGGAATACACTTCAATGCCAGTCACCCACAATGTAATTGGTATCTCCTTATTGTCTGATACCTAAAAGAGCCAGCATGATATAAAGGAGAAAGGGCCTTGAAGCTCATAGATACGGGATTGAATTTCTTTCTGTCGCTTGTATAATCTGTAATGTCAGGGAGCTGGAAATCTTTTTGAGATCCAGTGTCTTCCTTTGTAAAATAGAAAATTTAATGAAGTATAGTGGTAATTTTTTCATTCACTCGAATCATTACCTGACATTTATTCAGAATCTCTACTGTCTATTATAAACTTAGAAAGCAGAACTGAACAAAGCAAGCTGGAGTCTTTGTATAGAAAAGCTAATGTCGGGGTGAGGTGACTAAAATGCCAGGTTAGGAAATTTGAGGAGTCCCTCCTTCTGAAGGAATGGTAGAGCTGGCAAAAACTGTCAGATCCACTTTTGCCAGATTCTGGAATCTCAACAGTAGTAATAATAATGAATAATTGCTTACAAGCAGGAGAACGCTAAGTGAGGAAAATTTAATAAAAATTTGTTAAGGCATTTTCGCTTATAGGAGTAATATCCTCACTCACTAGCTCAGTGGCAACTGAGGGTGTGGTAGCAGGACTTGTGCTCACAGAATAGTTTGCCGGGACCACAGTGAACAGTAATGGATCTTGTTCTCAAAAATGTTGTTTTGAATTGTGTAGACTCAGCTCCAAGATCCTTGTTTCATGTTCCTTCAACCCTTCTGACGTCTGAAGCAACAGCTGCAGTGATGTCTGTCTAAAGCACTGAGAGGCAAATACCCTCAAGGAGTGTGTAATCGTCTAGCTGCGTGTATGATAGCACATGTGGGCAAGAGGCACACACGTGGAAAAACCTAGGAAGAAAGAGTCGAGAGCTAGATGTGGATTGGAGAATGCAGTCTTTGAAGTGCTCCTGCATATGCCCAGAAAACCTAAAGGCTGCAGGTGTGCCTTGGTCTAGGTGCAGAAAACATGAGACGAGGAGGGAGAAAAGAGAGAAACTGAAGACCTTGAGTAGTCAGCTCTGGGTGACTTTCCTGAAGCAAGTAGAAAGCGAAGGCTAAGGCAGAGTTGGAAGCATCCATGCTAAGCATTATGGGATGCCCACACACAAAGTTAAGCTGCAGACTAGAAAAAGATGCTGTGGTGGGCGTGGGGGTTCCAAGCACTAAAAGAATCAATCACAATACTGGCCGAATAGAGACTTCAATGACCACACACCAAGTTTTAGGTTGAATACATCTGTATATATATTAAAAAGCAAGCAAAAAAACCCCATAGTTTAGAGAAGTGCCTAGATAACTGCACCCCACAACAAGAGCAGGGAAGCAGGAAACCTGGGGAGGGCTAGAGGCCCAGCTCAGTTAGAAGACTGTTGGCAGCATGCAGGAACCCCAGCCCTACTGAAATCAGATTTGGTTACACAGGGCTATGACCCCAGCAGTCTGGGGGGAAGGGGTGGAATGAAATCTGGAGAATCAGAAATTCAAGGTTGTATTTGGCTGTATGATCAACTACATAGTTCAAGGCCAGTCTGGAGTACAGGAGAACATGTCTTATTAACACACACACACACACACACACACACACACACACACAGGCCCCTGGAAGAGGTAGAATCTGATTCCAAAGTTGACACAATATAATATTTAAAGTGTCTACCTTCAGCAACAAAATTACAAGGCACAAAAAGAAATAAAATATAAACTATTAGTAGAAAAAAATTAGTAGAAACTCTGATACAGCCCAGCTGTTGATCTTAGAGAATATGTTCAAAGAGAGCCACTGCAATCTAATTGTTGATAAAGACAAAAATCAAAGAGAGAATATTGCATACAACATGAGTTAAGTAACTCATTTTACATAAGAAGTTCTTAATAATAGAATTATTCCCTGATACTTATCAGGAGTTAGGACAGCCATAAGACAGTGAGACAAAATATTTGTAGTGATGTAGGAAAAAAAATACACCAATCCTGTGTTGTTTATTCAATAATAACGTTCTTTGAGACTAAAGGAAAAACAATGAATACCAAATATACAATATCTGAGAGTGTGTTGCCACTTAGCCTGCTCTTCAAAGAAAAAAACAGTTCGCATCTTTCTGGCAGAAATGGAAATACAGTAGATATTTAGTTTAGCCATATCAAGAAAGAACGGAGGGAAGGGGGAAGGGAGGGAGGAAGGAAACAAGAGCAGCAGGTGTCTCCCCAGATAAATATAAAAGCTACCACTGTGGCTTTGTCCCTCTCCTTTTTTCTATATGCTTAAAGCAATAACTATAATTCTATCTGAACAGGCACCACAATGCATAAAGGCGCAGCACATGTTCTTCCTAAGCCAGTAAGTACTCAACAGGAAGTCTGTGCTTTGCCAAGACAGTGAAGTTGAATAGTAATTAATGTCATGAGTCCAAGTTCAGCGCCACTAAGATGCTGAGGGAGCCGGAGATAAACTTGGACCTCAGGTCTCGGCAGAGGGAACTGAACATCACAGCAGTGATGGCGGTGGAAGGCAGTCATGTCCTTTGTTGCATATCCTTAACTTCTATCTTACCAGGAAAATTCAAGTACAGCTAGTATGGAATTTAAAAAAAAAAAAAAAAACAGTGGCAAAGATACTTTATCCTCAGCAAAGAATTTTGCTTAAAAGCGACTAACGAAAGCCACAGAAAAATAAGCAGAAGTTTCCCGGGCGCTGCACCCTGAAAGCTGTGCGCAAGCAATCCCAGAAGGCTTGGCTTTTCCAGGGGAACTTATGAGCAAGAGAATGTGCATGAAGCTAGATGGCAGGCAGCTCGTAAAATTTTATTTGGCTAATGCACAGCAGAATGCTCGGAGACATTATTTCTGGGATGTGTAAGAAACTCAAGAGTAAAGATCTTATTTGGGGAATTTTCTGAATTTCAGTTATAAACAAAAATGACTGTAGTATTGTTTGCTTTTTCTTTTAATACATGATGGTAACACCAAGGAGGAGGATACAGCAGCATAAGGACAATTTTGTATATTGTGGAAACTAAATTGCTGTTATTTCAGACTAATCTGTTGCTAACTTGAGATGTTAATTATAACCACCAGGGCAGCATTAAGAAAGAAACTGAAAGTATATCCAAAAAGGGAAACGAGAAAGGAATCAAAATAATAACAGGTAGAAAAATTGATTAGCCCAACAGTGGGGCTTGGCAGTAATCCCAACACTTAGGGAGTTGAAGCAGGAGGATTATGAGTTGGAGGCCAGCCTAGGCTACACAACAAGATTATAAAAACTTAATAAAATGCCAATTTTTGACAGGTTTATGCATGTATTTTTCTATAATGAATTGTGATTATTTTCACTTCCCATTACCTTCTCCCACTCCTTCCTCTGCTTATGAAACCCATCTAGCTTCTACGGCCATGTCTCTCTTTTTAAAATGACTTACTGAGTTCAGTTGAGGCTCGACGTTGGGATGGGGTTACTTACTGGAGCACAGGCAACTTGCCAGTGGCTGCGCCACTGAAGACATGGCATCGCTCTCCCTAGTAGCCGTCAACTGCCTCTCAGGGAGAGGTGGTGTCTCATGAGGCCTTCCCCAGTCCTTGATGAGATGTTGGCAGGCTGTCTTGTACAGGTCTCGCACAGGTCACTCTAGTTCCTGTGAACACGAGTGCAATGGTCATGTCAGATCCAGACAACATTGCACAGCATACTTTCTTATCTTCCAGTACTTCCAACCTTTCCGTCTCCTCTGCCACAGTGTTCCCTGAGCCGTGTGTGAGTGCGTGTGTGTGTGTGTGTGTGTGTGTGTGTGTGTGTGTGAGTGTGTGTGATAAAGATGTCCCATTTAGGGTCAAACACTTATCAGTCACTTAATTTTCATCGCTTTTATCAGTTAAGAGTCCGCATTAACTGCTTACCATTCAAAAAGAAGTGTCTCTGACCCAGGCTAAGAGCACTAATCTATGGGTTCAAGTAAGTAAGCAAACAGACAACAAAACAATTTTCTTTTTGAATACACATGAAAGAATCCAGTAGTCGGGGATTGAGAGATACAAGAAGCTTAGATATACAGAAAACAATAAAAGAGCAGAAGGAAGCCCTCACTCCCTGGTGATTATTCTGAATGCAAATGGATAGGGCTTTCTAGTTCAAAATCAGAGGGGCATATTAGAAAGAACATGACAACTATATGACGTCTCCAAAGGACTCAGTTTAGATCCAAAGGCACATTAATTAGGTTGAAAGTAGAAGGCTAAGAAAAGTATTTTGTGCAAACAGTAAGCTGGGTATACCAACATTAACCAAGCAGGTATTCAGACGAGAGGATGGTACAATATAATAATATTTTACAATGATAAAATGAATGATAACTAAGAGCAATGATGAACATATGAACGCTTGATAAGAGAAGCCACCTCATGAAGCAGGCCTGAGGAGACAGCTCACTCAATAAAGTGCTTGCTGTACAAACAGAGGGACCTGAGTTCAGTCCCCAGGACCCACTTAACAAGCCACATGTGACTGCAACTATAATACAAGTTCTGGGGAGGCAGAGGCGGGTGGATCCCTGGAATTTACAGCCTAGCCTGTTTTCAAGTGGTAAGTCAGTGAGGGAACCTTCCTCAAAAAACAAGGTGGAAGGCACCAGGAGGGCATGTTCAAGATTTACTTCATTATTTCATACACATGTGCATTTACATATCTGTATGTACATGTATGCATACATGTTCATACAAATGTGTAAATGTGCATTTACATATCTGTATGTACATGTATGCATGCACTCATAACACACAAGTTCAAGAAACAAACTGATAGAATTAAAGTAGATGAATCAAGACTAATAGTTGAGACTTCATTTTCTCCCTTTTTTTTCTTTCTTTCTTTTTTTTTTTGTTTGTTTTTTGAGACAGGGTTTCTTTGTGTAGTCTTGTCCTGGAACCCACTCTGTAGATCAGGCTGGCTTCAAACTCAGAGATTCACCTGCTTCTGCCTCCCAAGTGCTAGGTTTAAAGGTGTGGGCCACTACTGCCTGCCTTCCATATTCAATGTGGGTAAACAACTAGACCGACGATCATCAAGGCAATAGAGGCATTGACGCCATAAAACAACTGTCTAAGCTATGCGTCTGT
The DNA here is from genome assembly GCF_030254825.1 of Meriones unguiculatus. Taxonomy (NCBI): domain Eukaryota; kingdom Metazoa; phylum Chordata; class Mammalia; order Rodentia; family Muridae; genus Meriones; species Meriones unguiculatus. Next base: position 43,810,665 of record NC_083351.1, read on the forward strand.
AGCATGGCCCACGCCACAGCTCTGCTCTCAGCAGGACCTGGGATGTACCTTAAACTGTAAAACAGGCCATTAAAAAGTGACAGTAAATCGCAAACGATTTTATTATATAAAAGTACATTCTAGGTCCAAAAAGCATGATATTTGAAATTACTAACAGGAAACTTGAGTGAGTGCACAGGTATGTGGCACACTCCCAAATAACCACTTAAGATGCAAAGGAAATGAGAAAACATCCAGAGAAAAAGAAAAACGATGCAACATACATAAACCGATGAAAGAGCCCTTACTCAGTGCATATAGGGGACCACAGAGCTAAGTGCCAACGTTAAAAAAGATGTTAATCTTAATTACCGCCTTCAGAAACTAAGAACAGAGTAAATCCAAAGTAGATAACAGAGTGAAAATAAAGGTTAGAGTAGAAATCAATAAGAGGAATAGATAAATGAAAGAACAAATTGACAGTTCCTTGAAAAAGATGGGGGGAAAAAGACCTACTAGAGGTTTAAATGGCTTGACAAGAAAAATTAACACTGCTGGTTTTAAAGACTCTTTCAAAAAATAGATGAGGAACGTGTGCTTTGATAACAAGGCACAAGAAAAAAAAAATCCATAGATCGTTATCCCTCGTGAATATAGATGGAGACATTTCCAGCGATGCGCAAATGAAGTCTAGTGGCATATCCAGAGAACTCTGTGCTGAACCAGGAACGTTTATCTAGGAAAATGAGGAAAATGCAAGGTGAGCAAAATGTTCATGAGATGGAGGGGGACCCAACATGACCAGCTCAGGGCATCCAGATAAGGCTGTTGGCCGAATTTAAAGCCCTCCCATGACTGAAGAAGACACTCTCAACAAACAGGAACAGAAGGGGACTTCCTTAGCCTGTTACAGGATATTTATGAAAACAAACAAACAGACAAACAGATAAATAACATCATAGTTGCTGATGAAAGATTAAAAGATCAAATCAAGAAGACAAAGGAATGCCATTTCTTTTCCGTATTGTACTGAGGGTTCTATGTACAAAAGTTAGGTGAGAAAAATAAGTAAAAGCACATAACTTCAAAAAAAAAATGGTTCAAACTTTTTTCCTAGGTGGCATGATGCTATGTAAAGTCATAAAGAATTAATCCACACAGAGAAATACTTGAAATTGACAAATAATGAAACATTGTTGGAAGATTCAGGCTCTACACACGCATAAGCCATCTTTGTTTCTACATACTAGCAGTGAACAATCTGAAAAAGGAATGAAAATAGTTTTGTTACAATAACTTCGAAGGAAATAAAACAATGACAGATAAATTTAGCCAAGTTGATGTAAGACGTTTGCACAGAAGTCTGCAAGCACAGAATGCCACGGAAAGAAGGCACTAGTAAATGAGGTATCCATGCTCAGCAATTAGGAGAAATCACATGGCCATGCTACAATAAGCTACAGAGTTACTGCAGTTTCTATCAGTTTCCCATTATTCTTTCATAAGTGAAAGTGAATGATTTGAAAATTAATGAGGAACTACAAAAAAAACAACAACAACAACCAAGTAGCTGAAACTGTTTTCAATTGCAACTGGGAAGCATCACTTTTTGATGTCAAAACCCACTAACAGGCTAAAATAAGGCCAAGAGGCATTGACATGAAGCTTGAAATTGAAGGAGTAGAGTTAAAGTTTAGGAGTAAAACAATATGTTTATAACCAACTGGTTTTAGTAAGGACCAGTGGATGAAAGAATAGTTTCTAATGTTAAATGAGACATTCTGATGTCAATAAGTCGTATGTAAATTGGACTTCATCAAAACTGGACTAGCTTCAGAAGTCCATGGCTGGGACTCATCTTTGGCTCAGTTACTGAAATATCTGCTGCATAAGCAGGGAGACCCAGTTCAGATTCCCCAGAGTCCATGTGAAAAGCCAGGCACAGTGACACATGCCAGTAACCTTAGCTCTGGAGGAATAGAGACAAATGGATGCCTGAAGCCCATTGGCTGGCCAGCCTACCTGAATCAATTAGCTACAGGTTCAAAGAGAGACCCTGTCTCAAAATAACGTGTGTGTGTGTGTGTGTGTGTGTGTGTGTGTGTGTAACTATGGAGTGTGATTGAGAAAAGACACCCAGCATCTTCCTGAAGGCTCCATGTACACAATCACACAGGTGCACACACATCCACATACGTGCACACTCCCACACTATCCTACACTGTGTACACACACACACACATACACACACACACACACATACAAACACAAGAGACAAAGCAGGAAAACACAACCCCACCAAACAGAATATGCTCAGCGTATATCTAACCAGATTCCAAAAGACACATATGTAAAGCACTCCTACAATTAACAACAGAAAGAGAACCCAAGATGAAGGAGAAACTTGAACACACATATCTCTGAAGACTTTTTCAATGGCATGAAGACCATTAAAGATTATGAACTTCATTACCTATCAAACAGCAATGAGATGCAATTCCACAGCTGCTAGATGGCTGTAGTGTCCTGCACACCAACACGTGCTGACGAGGACATGAAGTAATGAGAACCTTCCTGCAATGCTGGTGGTTTGGCTGCTGTTCTCCGCCAGTTGAACCCAGAATTCCTTATGACCCAGAGTCATTGAATCAGGTGTTTAAAAAACCTGCACAGATGACTTCATGACAACACTGTGCATAATACTCAAAGAGTGCAACAACTCATTGTCCTCCGAATGACAGATGATAAGACGAAGTAACCCCAAACAGTAAAACAATTCAGCCATCAAAAGGAAGCAGGCCAGTGAGCAGGCTCAGTGGGTAAAAGTGCTTCGTGTGCAAGCCTGATGTCCTGGGTTCAGACCCAGAACTGACAACAGGGGAGACCAGTCTCCTGGAAGTGGCCTGACCTCTGCACATACACCGTGGCATGCGTGTGCCCCCCCACATACACATAATAATAAAGCAAAAAGGAATTAATTATTGGTACATGGTAAAATATGAATGAACCTTGAAAAAGCATGAAAGAAACCAGACACAAAATGAGACACATTGTATAACTATGTACATTAAGGGTCCAAAATATGTCATAGAACGAGAAAGCATGTGAAAAGTTGCCATGATTGTTGAAGGAGGAACTTGCATGATAGCTGGGTATAGGGTTTCTTATGGGGAGATTAAGGTATTCTGGAGTGAGATGGTACTATTGGTTGTGTAACTATGTAAATGTATTTAATGCCACCAAATTGCACATTTTAAAATGGTAACATTTATATTATGTAAATCTTTCCAGAAAGCATAAGAAGCTAATGCCACTGTTAGCTATTATTTTCAGCTTATTTTGAAATAATTTGTGTTACAGAGAATTAGGATGAAAAGACAAAGAATTACTGTTTTCTTCAGATTCCCTGCATGTGTTTTATCATATCATGTGTTTTACTATATTGTTCCCTTTCCTCCACTGTCCCCTCTCTCCTTCTCCCTTTGTATTCATAGACCTTCTTTTAAATTTTTGTAATTTTCTCACTAATGTCTTTTTTTGGTGAGAAATTAAAAAAAATGTTCTAATCAGTGTTCCAATCTGGGATCTCACGCTGAATTTAACTTTAATATCTCATTCACATCCTTTCATTTGGACTGGTTCCTTGGTCTGTCTTTGTCACTCATGACTTAACTTTCTTTCTTTTTACTTTTGAAGATCCAGGTCATTTGTTTTATAGAATATTCTTCGATTTGAGTTGTCTTAAGTTTCCTCACAGTTAGATCTTGAGGCAAAGCAATTCTGACAGCCATGCCACACACTGTGTCCTCCAGACTTCACGTCAGGAGGCATCTGTCCCATCTCTGTGAAGTTAGAATGATGTCAACTTTGGTCACATTGTTCAGGTCAGTGGTCTTCGTGTCTGTGCTGCAAATAAAGTGTTAACCCTTTGTAATTAGTGCCTAAGTGGGAGGTATTTTGAGCCTATGTGAAAGCTTTGTTTCTCATTGTCCTAGTTAGGGTCTGTGTTGTCACGATAAAGGCCATGACCAAAAACAACTTAGGAGAGGAGAGGATTTATTTGACTTACAGGCTATAGTCCATCATCTAGGGAAATCAAGGCAGGAACCCCAAGAGGCTCAGCAGAAAATATAAAGGAAGGCTGCTCACTGGGTTACTTCCTCAGGCTTGCTCAGCTGTCTTTCTGATGCAGCCCAGGCCCGCCTGCCTAGGGACAGTGTTGCCCATGGTAGACTACCTGCCCCTCACATCAATTAGCGTTCAAGAAAATGCCCGCAAACATCTGTTCAAGACGTTCCTCATTTGAATGTGGTCTTCCTGGCTATGTCTAGCTTGTGTCAAACCAACAAAAACTATGAAGCTCATAGTTTATCTGCTAGCATCAGCATCTATTCATATAGTTCTCTCTCGCTCTTTTTGCCTTGTATAGTTCTTAAAGGAAAAAAAAGTTATATTGGCTCTCAGCAGATGGTGAGTTTCTGGTTCCCTTGTTTGCCCTGAGTTTATTCTGTAGTGCCCTGCTGGGAGAAGAGCTTCCCCTGCTCTCCCACTTGCTATCTATTCATCACATATAGTAAACAAACACATGTTAGTAATGCTAGGGTTATACAATTGAAGAATTTGGTGAAGAATAAATATCAAATCTTGAATTTTTGTCATTACCATCATTTTTTTATGCCCAAATCATCTTAAATTTGACCAATAATTGCTCATTCATGCTGGCTCCTGTCCTTTTGACCTCTCCTGTCACCACCAGATGCCCCGCTCCTCTGTGCATTCTGTCTCAGCACTGTCATCGCCCAAGTCTTCAAAGAGTCCACGTTCCCTTCAATACTAACTGGTATTTAGAAACCAAAGTTTCATCTTTTTTGTTGTGGTTCTTATTGAGAAATCAAAACACTGAGCTTCTGCCTAATGGAACTTTAAAATCGCTCATTAAAAACCTCTGCTTATTTTTCTTGGTGTTTGTTTGTTTGTTTGTTTGTTGTACTGTGAATGAGACTCAGGGCCTTCCACAGGCAATGCATACTCTACCATAGATTCGGACCCCACCCCTTTACCTATCTAGACAGTTCATAAAAACACAAGAAAGGATGCCTTTTCCTCCTTCATGTACCAAATTTGTTTGAATAGTTTTACACTTTTTGTCTTAGTTTACTTTGTCTTACTGTAACAGATACCTGAAACTGCCAAAGAAGAGAGACACTTGTTATAGTTCCACAGGCAGAGAGGTCCAAGGTCAGGACTCTGTCTGTGATTGTCTTTGCATTACATCGTCTGCTGGCAGGAGGTAGATGGCAAGAATGAACTCACCCTTTGTTTGTTTGTTTGTTTGTTCTTTTGTTTTTTCCAAGACAGGGTTTCTCCACGTAGCCCTGGCTGTGTTCAAACTCATTCTGTACACAAGGCTGGCCTCGAACTCAGAGATTCAATTGTCTCTGCTTCTAGCGTGCTGGGATTAAAGACGTGCACAACCAACTCCTGGCCACAAGCTCCTCCTTTTTTCCTTTTTTATAAGGAATCCATTCCCTCAGTAAATGAACTCACTCCCATAGTAATGCCATTCATCTGTGTCTAGCCTGATAACCTCTGAACAGTCCCACCTCTTAACACTCTTGCGATGAGGCTTAGGTTTCCAGCACGTTTTCATGGTGCACGATAAGCATTTTCCTTCTCTTCCCACATCGGAATAAACACGTATGATAATTGCAAGCATGTGGTGCATCACCTGTGTCTTCCTTTTGTCATCAGTACCGCATCCTAAGTCGCTTGATGCTGTTTCAAGAGCTCCCACGTCACCTCTACAGGACTGGCTAGGCTCTGCCTGGGTTTCTAAGCCTTGTGCAGCCAGTCCTATGTCCTTATGCATTGTTCAGTGGAACAATGCATAAATGGATGAAGCTCTGGCTTCATTCCTGTTTGTGTGGTAAAATACCCTGACAGGCAGTCCCCGCAGACATGTTCACATTATTCCTCATTAAACTTCCTTCCCTTGTGTCAAGTTCACAGTTAAAACTAAGTAGCACAGCAAGGCCATTAGGTTTTGGCTGCTGAAACAGCCCTGAAATTCTAGCATCAGTATTTTCTCTTCTCTCGAGTTTGTTCATTCAGCTACCTTCCTAAGAGTGAAAAGAAAATATTTTTTTAGAGATTTATTTTCTTACCTCTAAGTCTTGATATTTTCTGTTTCCAGACAGCTGGCAACTCTAATGAAGTTCCATGGGCCATCAGCAAGATAATAAAGCAGTGCGCACCTGTCAGATGCTCTGTGTTGTGTGGTGCTTATTTGTGTGGTGTGTGCATGTGCACTCATATTTGAGACCTAAAAACATCTTAGCTGATCGAAACAGGAGGTAAAGGATGTTGTCTCATGGCAAATGGTCTTTCTTGCTCCAGAGTTCTACCTGGCCATGACATGTTAGCTGGGCTGGCATGCTCAGACTCATTTCCCATTCTTCTGCAAATTAACCCTCATTCTAGGGTCTGACCCTTTTCATCCTTATTATAAAGGACAACACTCCAAAAAAGACTTAAGAAATGTTGGCAAAGTAGTTTTTAATTGAAAAACCAAACCTAGGGACCTCCAGAGAAGGCAGACTGTTTATATATGTAATGAAAAACTCCAAAGCAGGCAAAGAAAGACAAGTTTCTGTCTCCTACATTATCTACAGGTGGCTCATTGCAGTTAATTAGGAATATGTCCTCCAAGTGTGGCTGTGCTTCTTATGAACTGTATGACCTTGGCCCCTGGGCTCTGCTTTCTAACCTATGTAATGGCAGAGAGTTTTGTGAGCATTAACTACATTATTACATTAAAAGTACCTAAGACAGCGAATAGTAAATATGAACAATAATAATGCAGAATAATAATGCAGAATATTCCTATCCTTGAAGAGTTTAATATTTATACTGCTGATGTGAATAAAGAATTGGAGTTGCCAAGACTACATTGCATCTCCCAGTATCCTCTTTCTCAGTCTTTGAGGGTGACAGTCACCTGATTTCTAAAAGAACACAGTCACCCCAAACAAAGGCTGCATTTTCAGCCTGCTCTGTAGGTAAATTATGACCTTGTGACTCAGTTCTAGTGGGATGTGAGTAGCAATGACAGGTAACTGCTCGGAAAAAAGTCATTGCGCTTTAATTGACTTCTGCTTTCCAGCTGGCTGGGATTCAGACATGGTGGCTAGAAGTCTCGAAGCCTTCCTGGATAATAATGAAATAACCTTGAAACTAGAAAATATACAAGATGAAGCAGTAAGAATGTACCAGGATGCTGTATTGTGCTGACCTCTGTCTATGGGAAGCAATTATTCCTTGTGGAATTTCCATTGCTGAACACAGCCCTCACCAATATCCGGAATATAACCTAATTTTAAGGTGACTTAGCAGTATAAATGCTGATTATATAGTCCATTCAATAGCAGACCACAAGCTCAGTAGACTAAATCTGACAGCCTCGAGTTTAATGGTGATGATGCTTATGCTTCCTTGGGTCCATAAAGCCAGCTTACAATGGACAAATGAGTCTGGTATGCCCGGGGGAATCTTCTGAATGGGATCGGTTTTATTAAGAAAATGGCGGGGTTCCTATCACAGAGTGGGGACTCTAGGTTGTATCCCCCCCATTGTTCCCTGTGCTTTTTCCATTAAGCATCTGAATTCAAGGCATACTTTGTCTGAGCTGACAGTGGATGTTTGAGCTTGGCTGATTTTTAGGCTCTGTTAACAGCACAGTGGACGGCGGGAGGAGGGAGATGACCCTGCATTGCTTTTTTGTAGGTCATCCTAGAATGCCAGGAAAAGATACCTGCTTGAAAAGGAGACATGCTGGAAAGGAGAATTATACCTGATAGGATGATATGGGAGAATAAACCGTTTCCGTAATCTCATCCCAGGCCCTTAAAGGAGTCTAATGATTACAAAGACGTATTTCTGTTTCATCTGTCGATTATCACGTTAGTCATCCGTTTCTATATGGTTGTGGTAGTGACTGTTAATTGTCCTACCTAAAGTGGATTGTATCCTTCTTCTTCATGAATAGAAGCCAGATGTCTTGCCAGTGGGTCAAGTGTAATACCTTCTCATAGTTCCCTGAGGCTCAAGGTGGCCATCTGACTAATGAGATGCAAGCTGCAGTATAATGGAATTCCCAAGAAAGTTCTGCCCTCCCCACTTAGGCCTCCTACCTTGTTCCTCCCATCCCCGTTTGTGTTTTTGTTTGTTTGTTTGTTTGTTTGTTTTGTTTGACAGTTGTAATCTCACAAGCCCCTGTGAAACCAAGACACTGACAATGACAGCACTAAAAAAGGCGGAGGGAGCTTTCCAGATGCGGCCTTGCTGACTCTTGGCTGCCTCCAGGAGAACTTGTCCCTTTCCTCTATAAGCCGCCGTAGCAGGATTCTGTTTTGTGAAGTTGACACCAGGTCCTAACCTCAGACACTGTGCTCAGTCCTCAGGAGCGAAAGCTTTTCTGTTGGAGACTCAGGTATTTCCCATTCATCAAACAGGATGTGAGGAAATGTCAAAACAGAAGCAGCCCCAAGTCTGGCTTAGCTCTGGGGAGGAAGCGAAGCCCGTTGCTGGGAAGGGCTGCCCCTGACACTGGTGCTGCTGCCACCTCTGGGGGCCACCCGCTGCCCCCTGGGAGGGTCACAGTATTGGGCACAGTGAAAGGTGGTTTCCGTGCCTGCAAACTCTGTTCTAGTGTAAGAAAATTTCTAATGGTCAGGAAATTAAAAAAAAATGTGTAGGTGGACTCAGGGCATGCCGAGTTTGTTCACTGGGGAGTGTTTTGCCCACGGTTGGCATTCAGATGCATACTTTTATTAAAGTCTCTTACGCAGCATTCTCTTTCATCCTCTCAGGATAGCCATCGGATGGGAAATTTAAGCTCCCAATGGAACTTTTTTGTTTGTATTTCATTTGTAGCAATGTAACTTAGCTCCTGTGTGTGTATGTGTGCATGCCAGATGTCTGTTACTGCTCAGAATGCTTCCCATTTTGTGTTCTGAGACAGGCTGTCACTGGTCTGGAATTCATCAGCTGAAGAAGATAGGCTGGCCAGAGACTCCCAGGGATCTGTCTGTCTACCTCTGCTGTCCTAGTGCCGGAGTTATAAGCATGACCACCATATCCATCTCTGCCTCTGTCTGTCTGTGTGTGTGTCTGTCTTAGTTAGGGTTATTGTTGCTATAATGGTGTTTCATGACCAAAAGCAACTTGAGAAGGAAAGGGTTTATTTGGCTTATATTTCCACATCTGTAGTTCATCATCCAAGGAAGTCAGGATAGGAACTCAAACAGGGCAGGAGCTGGAGGCAGGTGCTGGTGCACAGGCAAAATGGGCTGCCAATCATGGCTTGATCAGTCTGCTTCCTTATGGAATCCATGTTTACCTTCCAAGGGATAGAACCACCCACAGCGGCTTGGGCCTCCCTCATCAATTACCAATTAAGAAAGTGCCCCACAAGCTGTCCACAGCCCAGTCTTACGAAGGTACTTTCTCAGTTGAGACCCTCCTCTCAAACGAATTTAGATTGTGTCTAGTGGCATGAAACGTACACCCTCTCCCTCCCTTTCTCTCCTTCTCTCTCCCTCTCTTTCTTTCTTGAGATTTCATCTCATTTCAGAGTGTGTGTCGCTGTGACCAGGCGTGTATACCTATGAGGACATTTCCAGATAATCCGGGAAGAGACTGCGGGGTACCATGAAGCCAGAGTTACAGGTGGTTGTGAGCTGTCTAGCGTGGGTGCTGAGAATCATACAGGGGTCCTCAGGAAGCACGGGAGGCACTCTTTCCCATTAACCCATCCTTCCATCCCCTCTTAGTTCTGGGGATTCAACTCAGATCCCATGCTCACAAGGTAAACACTTAATTGATCATCTCTCTAGCTCACCCCAACAGTTTAGACTATCAGAGTTGTTATTTAACTTGGATTTATAAAGTTAATGTGGCAGTAAAACACAGTGACATTTTGGTTTTCAGATACTAATGAAATTATTTTTGTCTGTATTTAAAGCCATATAAATAAGATTAATTCCCAACTACATTGTTGCTTTTAGGTCCAATAAACTAGCCATTAATGACCATTCTGGGGCAGCAATTTCTATAAATACATAGATATTCTTTGTTGGAAAAGAATCTTTTTCTTCTCATGGTGCAAGCCAGGCTGTTTAATGGGTAGATGTGAGAAAAGCTGACTCTTTTTTATATTTAATGATTGACCCCTTGATCAAGCCTGATGAGAACTGGCAAGTTGTAAGGGCTCAACAGACAATTGTTGAATGAATGAAAGAACAAACAAGTCAACAGATAGTTATTGAATGAATGAAAGAACAAAAATGTCCCCTGGTAGCCTGTCTTGTGAGTTGAGACTATGAGACACCTGTGTTCAGTGTATGCAGTGAGCAAAGAAGTTTATAAGCCCACATCACAAGAGGGAACATAAGGTGATGCTTAAAATGGAAATTACCCATTCCTTATCAAGACCTGCTGAATCAGAACCTCTACAGCGAGAGGCAGAGGAATTTACATTTCAACACCCTTTGCTACACTCAAAGCAACCTAGAGACTCTGCACAGTAAACTTTAAGAACTGAGGGCAGCCATGCTAGCTGTTCAGCCGAAACCGCCACATACTGTGAGACCCTAGGATGAGGGTGGAATTGTACCCAAAGCCAGGATTTTTGGGCTATTCTTTTGCAAATGTGCATTTGTCTGGTGACACCTGCTGGTAGAGAGTGATAAATTGACAATCTTGGCCAGTGAAATTTACAGCTAAATCTCCTCAAAACCCACGTGTTTGAGAATGCTAGAATCCAGACTTGCATCCACTATTAGCTCGGAAATAGATTCAATTAGTACATACTTGAGTGGCATCATCCTTCAGTTACCTTAAACCCAATTATTACATACTTGAGGGGCCTCATCCTTCAATTACCTTGCTTGTTTTTTTACATTCAATACATGTATTCTTTCTGTGCTCCTTGGGAGCATTACCAACTATGGGGTTATCACTAAAAGATGTATTCAATTTGTAACTAGGGGATTTATTCCCAGAGATTGTGTTACGGAAATAAATCAATCTTTATTTCTCATTAAAGATTCCACTTGAGATAAAGAAAAACACAAAGGAGTCCTTTGAATTCTTAGGGATGGGCATATGAGTGAGGGCGGGAACAGTTCATCCTTTGTGGGAGAGGATGGGGTTAAGGCAAGTCACTTCTCACTACAAGGCAAAGAGGAACTGAGGAGGTGAGACCTGGGAATGTTTTGTTCTTGCAGATCTCACATAGATAGATATGCAGGTTAGAAGCACCCTGGTTTTTGCGAAGGCCTGTGGGTGTAAGACAGCACCTAAGGCTCATGGAGGAAGCTATGGACAAGGTCCTCCTGAAGGTGACGAGAGAGGAAGCCGTGAGTCAGGCTGGGGCTCACCTGCGCACACTTCATCCAGTAGGTAGGGCGTGGCCGCAGTGAATTTGAGTTGAAAGCATGCTTTCCAGCCGGACTGTTTATTCCTTTGGAGCATTAGTGCAGAGCACAGCCTTTCCTGTTCCTGTCACAGTGGCTGAGCGCAGCTGAGCTGGTTAAGACTAACTCTTGGTTAAGATTGTGTCTGATGGTTGATGGTTGAGAATTTCACGAAGATTCAACATGAAAATTCCCAGTCCGTTTAGCAAGTCTCTTGCTTTTGGGAATTAGCTGGGTTTTTGTTTTGTATTGTTTGGCTTGTTTCACTTTGCTTTCTTTTTAAAGAATAATAGGTGTGTTTCCACAGTAGGGTGAGTTGCTCACCTGGGGAACATATGCACACGTAATCAAGACCTCTTTTCTGGAAGCTGGACAAGCTGTCGCATTTTCTCTCCTTCCTGTCATCCAGCTTGGCCTTGAGTGATATTATGCATATCTTTCACTTGTCCTGGTTGGGCAGAAGCATCATGGGAATCTGATGAACTTGAATGTGGGTCTGGCCAGCCTCATCGCTTTCACAAGTCACTTGACTCTTTACCAGGCAAAGGGAAACTAATGATGCTCTGAGGATTCAGTGGGGGAAAGGTGGTAAAATGCCACGTGCCTAACACAGGCAAGTCCTTAGTGAAGCCAGCTGAACTTGGCTAGCGCTTCGCCCTTCTTCTCCCCACTACCTTGATATGGTGAGTCATCAGAAGGCCACTCAGTGCACTCTTGGGCCTGCAACAGTTAGAACTGTTACAGAGTTCATGCTGCTCTGTGCTGTCCTGTCGGGTCTACCTTTAGGACAGATTGATTTACAGCAATCTTCTTCAGACAGATGTTCTGTCCCAACCTCTCTGTAAAGATTTCAAGGTCTTTCCGGAATGGAGTCTGACAGTCATTAACCAGACACCCTACACCCCAAGAGGACTCCAGTCTGTCAATATTTACTCACATGACCTAGACCCGATGTAATTCCTCAAAGCCAGGGTTTCCTGGCCTATAGGCCAGGCCATTCCATCTACACAGATAAGCAGCTTGTATCTGACTGGCCCAGCCCCAAATCAGGAGAAGGTCTCTCAGCCTCTCCTGCTCAAGCATGACCTTCTTATTGGCAGATATTGCTTAGCAGATATTGCTGCCTAGTGGCTTCCTACTCATTAGCTAAGTCAACAGCCTATAGTACATTCTGAGAGATTTGGTTCAGAGTTAATCTTTGACTTACAGGGATCACATTTTAGGGAACACCCCCAACATAGCACCCCTTTCATTTTACTCATCTCTCCTGATTTTCTTGCAGATGCCAAGACTTTGGCAAATTGTGGTTGAACACAATTGGCAGTGAATGTGGCAATGAAAACGGAGCCAAGAAACAAATGACTAAAAAGACACAAAAGAAAGAGGCAGGCAAGGAACTGTAGTGCTAGCATAAAGGCATGAGATGGGAAGCATGCTGGCCTGGGAAGCTTACCAGCTCTGACTAACAATAATAGACGCTCCTGTCCAAGGGAAGAACAAGACAGCCCGACATGTGTGGGTAGTGATGGGACCGCAATCGCTCCCTGATTCATCTGTACTTAAAGGATTGTAAAGTATGTTCAAGGTTTAATAAGGGTCAGAGGAGGATTATACCTTTCTCATTGCTGTTTTATAAAGAGAACCTTTCAGGAAATGTGTACGTCAGGAGAAAGCACCTTCAGATAAACCAGCTGTCCTTAGCTGGGATTTAGAAAGTTTGAACACCCTGTATGGTCCAGGAAGCTTCTTGTTCACTTGGAAATCTAAAGTAAACACAAAGAGGTGAGTTACAACAATTAATTTAGTAATTCGGGCCTCCTTGGCAGTCCTCTCTGACGGCAGTGTGTTGCTGGAGGCCTGGACCCACTGCTTTGAACTTACGCCTGCACGCCTTGCTGTCCCGAGCAACAGCTGCCTCACAATCCCTCCCTCTCTCAGCCATTCAGACATTGAACTGGACCACTCTTTTGTCTACCATCATTCAGCACAAATGTGTGGTCCCTGGAGCCCTCCCCATCCACAACCCCAGGATCAGAACAAGAACGTGCCTTCTTGTACTGCAGGTTGCCAGGGGTTGTATAAGAAGAGAGGAGAGGGATAAAATGTCCTATTTTACTTTTTATTAGGCTTCAGGATAAAAAAAGGAAGTTGAAAACAATTGATTAAATAAACATCAAAAACGTAACTTATGTTATTTGCAAGTTGGGCATGGAATACTAAAATCAGAGCATTTCCTTTGTCCCAGAGACGTGTGTGTGTTAGAGTTAAAAAGATGTATTGTTTTCCCTGAGATTCACACAGCCCTTCCCTGCACATCAATTTCTTTCTCCCAAGAAGGATGTCTACAAAGTGCCAGGGAAGGGGGTGAATTGTGCTTATCCTAGGATGGTGGAGACAATGGGAACAGATTTGCTGCTAAGGAAAGTGTGGCCACCATCTGTTTGGAAGGAGACATGGATGTAGAGAAAAGATAGTTATGCGAATAAACAAACAGATGCCTGCAGTTCCAAAGGTTTAACCATTTAACCACAGTCTCTCTGGGTTGAATATCCGTATCTGAAATCCGTGGGACCATGTGTGTTTTGGCAGTTGTGAGCCACCAGCGGCAGGCGCTTGCACTCAAACTGCAAGATCAATGCATGCTCTTAACCACTGGGCCATCTCTCCAGCCTCTTTCACTCGGGAATATTTGTCTGCACATAACTACCTTAAAAACAAGACCAAAATTTAAGCACAAAATTCATTTATGTTTCATGTACACATTAAATGTGTGTCCCTTGATTTTGTACAATCTTTGTAATGTGCCCAGAGTTTATGACCCATCACGTGAGGCCAAGTGAGAAATATTCCATTTTATGGCATTATGTTGATACCTCCAAATTTTCAGATTTTAGAGTATTTCATATTCCAGCTTTTCAGAGTCAACGCTCATCCTGTACTTTATCCTGTCAGAGATATCAGGCCTCTAAATGTAATTTCACCTTAAATTTTCTTATTTTTCCATTATGAAACAACATATAGGAATGGTTCCCAATGTTTCAAATGTGCAGTCTGTTAAGAGAAATCTATTACTATTTTATGAACTGCGTTCGTGGGATAGAGTTTAGAAACAACTAGCAGTTAGTGAGTTATACACACTTGGCCAAAGCTACTGTGAAGCATGCTTTTTGCATAGCATGTCTTTTGATCCTTATATTTTTGGTTGTGAGCCATCTCTCCAGCCTCTTTTGATCCTTATAAAAATCACGAGACTCTGGGTGGTGGTAGCACATGCCTTTAACCCCACCACTCAGGAGGCAAAGGCAGGCAGATCTCTATGAGTTTGAGGCCGCCTGGTCTACAGAGCAAGTTCCAGGACAGCCAGGGCTACACAAAGACACCCTGTTTTGAAAAACTGATAATAATAATAATAATAATAATAATAATAGCGAGACAGTTGGCCTCTTTCAAAGATGAAAAGATGAATATGTGGTGCCTCAGGCCCAAGAAATTACTTAAAAAAAATCTAAGGGACAAAATATACATTCTATTTGAGAAACTCATTATCAAATGCTGCCGTTTGGCTAAGGCCAAGTCTAAGCCCCACGTCTTGCCTATTGCCTGTGTATAGTTAAGGTTTGTTGTTGTTTTGTTTGTTTTGGTTTTGGCTTTGACTTTTTTCTCCCCATTCTTAGAGTGGCATCACCAAGTAAAATAAAGAAGGAATTGTAACTTACCCTGACTGGTGAGCCACGTAACCAAGTTTATGAGTAGGCTGTTGACTGCTGTTCTGCTTTTACTGAATCCGGCAGCTCACCTAGGTCTAGGTAGAGAATAAGGCTGAGTCAGTGCCTTTCCCCAGCCTTTTCCTTAGCAAACAGTACCACTGTTCAATCGTTGCTTAAGCTGGAGGCCCAGATGCCTCATCCTGTTTCCTTTCCCGTATTCCAGCACTTCCTTCCACATCCTGCCATTTATCAGAGTATTGAGAAGCCATCTTATAGAAGTATTATCTTAAGCAGGCACCGTGAAGCCTAGTGTGGAAAGTAGGAATGTGTTGATGGCTTATTCATCCTGACTATAGAAGGAAACACGGTATTCAAATAGCCAGGTAAGTAGGCATTGACGCTACTGAGTGTAGAAGATGAAGCAGAGAGCCACACAGAAAGAGCATGGGGAAGAATTTGAGAACAATGGTACAGAAGTGTGTATGTACTGTGCTATATCCCCCCCCCCCGTGGATGATTTATGGCATTTTTCAAACCCAACTTTGTTTGTACTTGGTTCCCTGCCCTTGCTCTCCCCTTTCTGGTTTCTAACCCCTGAGCAAGAAAGTCACAGAGCCAAGGAAACAGCTCATTCAAAACCGAAGACCACATTCCAGAAATCCAGGACTCTGTGTTGTGTGTATGTGTAAATGTGCACATGTGTGTGGGCCAGCAGAAGATGTTGGATGCCCTGGAGTTGAGATTACAGGCATCTGTGAGCACTGTGGGTGCTGGCCAGTGAATTAGGGTCCCCTGGAAAGGAGTGCTTTTTCTTTGTTTTTTTTTTTTGTTTGTTTTTTGAGTATTTATAATACATTTTTAAATTTAAATTTACTTACTTTACATCTAAAGGGCAGCCTCCCCCCTCCTCTCCTCCCAGGCTCCCTCATCCTCTTCTTCCCCCTTCCCCTCTCCTTTTCTCCCCAAGAAAAGGGGATTCCCCTCCTCCACTTACCAACCCTCCCACCACATCAAGTCACATCAGGACTGAGCATATAACAGCCCACTTCCCCATTCCACTGACCAGGCGATCCACATGAAGACCAACTCACCCACTGACCACATATGTGCAGGGGGCCTAAGACCAGACCATGCATGCTCCTTACTTGATGTCTCAGTGTCTGTAAGTCCCCGTGGGTCTGGGTTACTTGGTCTTCTTGTGGGGCTCCTATCACCTCCAGGTTCTTCCATCTTTTCCCTAACACAAGTTGCCCGGAGCTCCGCCCCATGCTTGGCTGCAAGTCCCAGCATCTGTCTTCATCTGCTGCTGGCTGGAGCCTCCCAGACGATAGTCATGTTAGGCTCCTGTCTGCAAGCACAGCAGAGCATCATTAATAGTGTCAGGGGCTGGCTCTCTACTGTGGGGTGCCTCTCAAGTTGGGCCAATTATCGGTTGGACTTTTCCTCAATCTTTGTTCCCTCTTTATCCCTGCACTTTTATAGGCAGGGTAATTTTTGGATCAAAGGTTTTGTAGGTGGGATGTTGTTCCCCTCCTTCTACCAGTCCTGCCTGGCTAGAAGGTGGTCACTTCCGTCTCCCCCACTAAGGAGTCTCAGCCAAAGTCACACCCATATCCTCCCAGGAGCCTGCCCTGCCGAAGTCCTCCAGCTTGTCAAAGGGAGGTCTCCTCCGTCATTTTCCCTTCTTCTTCCCAGCCCTCTCACTTGCCACCCCCATTGTCCCCACATCTGATCCTCATGCTTGTCTCCCTCCCCATTCCATCTCCTGCCCAGTTCCCTCTCTTCACCCACTGCTGATGTGTGTTCTGTTTCCCCTTCTGAGTGACATTCCGGCAGCCTCCGGAAGGGAGTGCTCTTAACTGCTGAGCCATCTCTCCAGCCCACCAGGAGCATTCTAAAATATGAGTCATGTTACCCTTACAGATAGGAGTACAGTAGACCTTACAGTGACGTGGAAAAAGCCCCTGCTTCATCACCAAACGAGAGGTACACCAACTTTCAGTTTCCTGCTGCTGTGCTTTTCCTGTCTGAAGGCTATCAAACACGCGGTGCCTCCGCCCTTTTTTGGCTTTTCAAATGTCCAGTTCTTCAGCCTTCATGTTTAAACTTTTTAAAAACGTTTATTTCTCTTAGTTTTAATTAGATGTGTAGGTGTATGTGACTTCTTACGTGTATGTGTGTGCATGTAAGTGTAAGTATCCACAGAAGTCAGAGGTGGGGTTACAGACAGTTGTGAGCCACCTGATGTGGGTGCTGGGAACAGAACTTGGGTCCTCTGGAAGAGCAGCAAATGCTCTTAATGGCTGAGCCATCTGTCCAGGCCTTTGTGTCCAAATGTTTCCCTCTGCAACCAAGTTGCTGACCCTGACATTTTTCACAGCATAGTCTTCTTCATGGCATGTCATCGTAATTTATGTTCATGTAGTTTATTTCTCTTTATTTGTTTAATGTATTTATTCTGCTCAGTTGTAAGCACTGTCAAAAATGTACATACAAGCTAAGTACCATGTGAGAGATCAGTAAAAATGTGCATTAATTAATTGATACAACAAAATATTACTAAATCAATAAACAGTTTTCAACGAGTACTACTAACAAAGAAAGCCACATGTGATATAATTTTCAAGTGAAAAAGTAGGTTGTATAATGATAAAACCTCATGTTTATTTAAAATATCAACAAATGCTACAAATATTTCAGAAATATATGTGTAAATATTACCCAAAGTATTATAGTAATTGTCTGTATTGGGATATTGCAGCTGTAGTTCATTTTCTTGTTTTTGCTTATCTCTTCAGACACTAACAATAAGGGCTGGAGAGATTGCTCAGCAGTTTAGAGCACTTGCTGCTGGTGCAGAGGACACGAGTTCTGCTCTTTACGCCTACAACCTTGGGTACTCAGGTCCAGGGTGTCCCATGCTGCCTTCTGCCTTACCCTGGCTCCTGCATGCACTTGGCAGTCATACACTCACACAGGCACACCCACACACAGATAGAGACTTAAAAAGTACATACGACTTTTTTTTGGGGGGGGAGCACTTTTTATTATTATTATTATTATTTACACTTTATTCCCTTTGTATCCCCCCATAAGCCCCTCCCTTCTTCCCTCCCGATCCCACCCTCCCTCTCCCTTCTTCATGCATGCCCTCCCCAAGTCCACTGGTAGGGGAGGTCCTCCTCTCCTTCCTTCTGATCGTAGTCTATCAGATCACATCAGGAATGGCTGCATTGCCATCTTCTGTGGCCTGGTAAGGCTGCTCTCCCCTCAGGGGGAGGTGATCAAAGAGCAGGCCAATCAGTTTATGTCAGAGGCAGTCCCTCTTCCCATTACTATGGAACCCACTTGGACACTGAACTGTCATGTGCTACATCTGTGCAGGGGTTCTAGGTTATCTCCATGCCTGGTACTTGGTTGGAGTATGAGTCTCTGGGAAGACCCCTGTGTTCAATCTTCTAGTTCTGTTGCTCTCCTTGCGGGGTTTCTGTCCTCTCCATAACCTACTATTTCCCACTTCTTACATAAGATTCCATGCTCTCTGCCCAACAGTTGGCCATAAGTCTCAGTGTCTGCTTTGATAGTCTGCAGGGCAGAGCCTTTCAGAGGCCCTCTGTGGTAGGTTCCTAGGTTGTTTCCTGCTTTCTTCTTCTTCTGATGTCCATCCTCTTTGCCTTTCGGGATGGGGATTGAGCGTTTTAGTCAGAGTCCTCTCTCTTGATTAGTTTCTTTAGATGGACAGATTTTAGGTTTATCCTATTAGTCTATATGAGTGAGTATATCCTGTGTGCATCTTTATGCTTCTGGGACAACTCACTCAGGATGATCCTTTCCAGGTCCCACCATTTACCTGCAAATTGCATGATTTCCTTATTTTTCATTGCAGAGTAATACTCCATTGTGTAGATGTACCACAATTTCTGCATCCACTCTTCAGTTGAGGGCCATCTGGGCTGTTTCCAGCTTCTGGCTATTACAAATAAGGCTGATACAAACATGGTTGAGCAAATGTCCTTTTTGTGTACTTGAGCCTCTTTTGGGTATATGCTTAGGAGTGGTATGGCTGGATCTTGAGGAAGCACTATTCCTAGTTGTCTGAGAAAGCGCCAAATTGATTTCCAGAGTAGTTGTACAAGTTTACGTTCCCACCAGCAGTGAAGGAGGGTTCCCCTTTCTCCACAACCTCTCTAACATGTATTGTCACTTGAGTTTTTCATCTTGGCCATTCTGATGGGTGTAAGGTGAAATCTCAGCGTCATTTTGATTTGCAGTTCCCTAATGGCTAATGAGGTTGAGCATTTCTTCAAGTGTTTCTCTGCCATTCAATATTCCTTTACAGAGAATTCTCTGTTTAGCTCTGTTCCCCATTTTTTAATTGGATTATTTGGTTTGCTGCTTTTCAGTTTCTTTAGTTCTTTATATATACTGGATATTAGCCCTCTGTCAGATAAAGGGTTGGTGAAGATTCTTTCCCAATCTATAGGCAGTTGTTTTGTTCTGAGGACAGTATCCTTTGCTTTACAGAAGCTTTTCAGTTTCATGAGGTCCCATTTATTGATTGTTGCTCTTAGAGCCTGTGCTCTTGGTGTTCTGTTCAGGAAGTTTTCTCCTGTGCCAATGAGTTCTAGGGTATTCCCCACTTTTTTTTCTAGCCGATTTAATGTGTCTGGTTTTATGTTCAGGTCTTTGATCCACTTGGACTTTAGTTTTGTACGTACGACTCTTTAGAAATTACTAATTTCACATTCCATTTGTAACAGCAAAAATTTAATTTTGTAGCCAAATAGCTACATGAATATCTACCTAAACAGCAAGTTTCGTGGCACATTGTCATTGTTCCTGGAAGCAGCCTGGCTGTTCAGCATTGGGAGACGGTTCAATCAGGCCACAGCACAACTGTTCAGTGTAATATCATGGAGCCATTAAAAATGACTGTGGATTACATGATTAGTAATACATGATAGCATGGAAAACACAGTAGAGCTAGTAGCAAAGAAGAAGTGGGAAAATAAAAATATTTAAAAATTATGTCATTGAGCTGTGGTGACAGAATGATAGTCATTCTCTGCTCTCTTCCTTCTCCTCTTCCTCCCCTTTGCCTCCTCCTTCTTTTGGTTAAGCTTCGCATGACATCAGTTTCTACACTGAAATATTTTATTTTAGAAATAGGTATGTGGGAGCTGAAGAGCAGTTAAGAACACTTGTCGCTCTTGCACGGACCCAGGTTCAGTTCCTAGCACCCACTAGGTGGTTCCCAACGCCAAAGCCAAGGGACCCTATGACTTCTGAATTCTATGGGCACCAGGCATACATGTGGTGCATACATGTACATGCAGACAAAACACTGACATAAAATAAGTAACAACCCCCCAAATTTAAAAATAGGTCTGTGATTAATAAATCTGCATATTATCTCACTCTGATGTAAGTATATTTTTAATTTTAAAATTACATTTGTTTGTTCGTTTGTTTATATGTATCAGGACTCCAGCATGGTGATGGTCAGAGACCTTGTGGGAGCCAGTTCTCTCTTCTCACCCTGTAGGTTCTGGGGATTGAACTCAGGTTGTCAGTCTTGGCCATAGGTGCCCCCTATCCAGTGAATCTTCTCACCAGCTTATAATTCAGCTTCAAAATTAATTCTTTCACGCTGTGTAATGTGTCACTAATTCCTCAAGGTGGCAGTGTCAGTTATTAAACAGCATTGCGTTATTCCTGCATTCACTGCAGTGCATCATTCCTAATAAACATCTATGTATTTTTGTTTTGCCTTTGACCTATGATGACACTGACATTCACCTTAATTTCAAGGAAAGCAATATATATATTCTATACCTCTGTTTGAAAATTGTATTTAAACAATTCCCCTGACTGGAATAAGGGAAGGTTTCTGCCTGGGCATCTTCAGTTCCCTAAATAATTTTCCACTTCTAAAACTAACAACCATCAATCGACATTGAGTGCTGTTTCTTGAGCACATTTGATGAGTGGTTACACGCCTGCATCTTCATACACATCACTCACTTGTGGAACTGTCATTCTTCCCACTTGACAGGGAGAACACAAGCTAAGAAAGCAGACAATTTGCCAAACTTGTACTTGACATCTACCAGAACCCGAGTTCAAACCCACCCTCTCTTTACAAATTACTAAGTGGATAAATTGGGGAAAAAATAACCAACTAGACCTAAGTAAACAAATGGGTTCAAGAAATTGTTTTGTCCATTTATATAATAAACATAATAATTATGGCAGCAGTTAAAAATGTAGCTGAAAGATTATTTCCTGCTCCATCTATTTACCTGAAAGTTTTCATTATAGCTGGATATTCTGATGTGGACAGGAGCCACGTATTCATGACCTATTCATCCACTGCTGGACAGCTACATTGTTTCCGTGGCCTGGGTATTGTGAATAGGGCAGCAATGAACGTGGATGAGCAGGCATCTCTGTAGTAGGATACAGAGCCCTCTAGGAATATGCCCAGGAACGGTAGAGGCAGGTCTATATTTAGACTTTTGAGGAGATGTCATGCCGATTTCCATAGTAGCCACACCAGTTTGCATTCCTACCAACAAGGAACAAGTGTTCCCGTTTCCCTACATCCATGCCTGTGTTTGTTGTGTTTTTATTTTTAATCTTTGTCACTCTGATGAGGGTAATATAAAATCTTAAAGCGTTTTTAATCTGCATTTCCCTAATGGCTAAGGATGTTGATTTTTTTTTTTTTTTTAAGAAAGATCTGTTGACCGTTTGTTCTCCTTTTGAGAATGCTGTTCATTTCCATACCCTGGGTTGATTTTTTGTGGTGGGCCTTACCACATCAGTCATCACCCAAGGATTGCTCCACCATACATACCCAGAGGCCAGTATGATGGAAGGAATTCCTTAGTTGAGGGTCCTTCTTCCCAGATGACTCATTTGTATCAGGTTGTCTTCTTGCTGAGTGGGGTTGGTTTGTTTGTTTATTATTTAGATTACTGAACACCTGACCCTTCTCGGACACATGATCCTCTCAATATATGGGCAATATTTTTGCCCGTTTAATAATGTCGTTTGAAGCATAAACATTTTTAATTTTGATAATATTAAATAATATATCTTTTCTTGGTTTCTTGTACTTTATTGTTATATAAAGAAACAAATATTTCATCCACTCCAAAGTCATGAAGATCCAGCCCTAAGTCTTCGTCTGAGAATTTATGGTTTTATTCATATGTTTGCATCTTTGATCTGTTTGAGTTAGCTTATGTCTGGTGCTTAGGAGGCGGGTGTCCAGCTGTCTTTCTTTCCACGTAAAGACCCAGCTGTTTCACCACTGTCTGTTGAAAGACGATCCTCTTCTCCATTGAATGGTCTTGGCACGCTGTCAAGGTCAAAGTCAAATGAGTACATATGGGTGGATTTATGAGGCCACAGCTGTCTTCCCTAGTCTCTGGGATGGTCACTCAGTATGACGCCGCGAAGTGAGTAGGTTTTATTCTCAGCAAGTTCCCACAGTAGAGCGGTTCCTTGACCCATGCTTCTTACCTACCAACAGGCATGAGTAGGTGACTGATGTACCCAAGTTGTGAGGGTCACAGGAATGGTGTTCACATGACATGGATTGTGGTTCTGGTCATCTCCAACAGGACCCAGGAGACAGATGGACAAATAAGGCCTCAATGCTTAGTTCAGCTAAAAGAATTGAAACTGTCTCTGTCCATCACAGCACCTGTGAATGCATCTGAAATGTGTCTATCAAGCCCTTTTCTGGCATACACAGTAAAGCAGCTTGAGTTAGAAGGATTTTACTTTCTAGATTGCATCTAACATAGACTGTGGCAAGATTACCAAAGACAGCAAGGTAGCTATGTAGAATTAGTAACTAGTTAAAAGTCAAAACAGTTGGCTCTAGTTTTTGAACAGTTGCTTTTTAGTCCTTTTCTTTGTAAATAATTAGCTAGTAGGCCAATTATCTCTCTCGGCCACTCCTTGTTAAAGGTGATAAACCTTATTCTTGTGTACAGTAAAAAGCTCTGACTTTCTATCTGCTTTGCTGAAGGAGGCATCTACAAGGTTACAGAATCTTACTCCCGATGACATTAGATGATTAACATGCAGGCTGTAATGAGGGGCCATAAAAACAATGATTTCATGGCTGAAGAACTGTCCTTGAGTCTTTTGAGACTAAAGCTTTGTTGTGGTATGACCTGTCACAGCACCTAACACAACACCTTGGCTTGCTCTCATCTCTTTTTCCTGTTTACTGATGCCAAAGGTCATAGAATTGCATGGTATCCAGTGTGTCTTGTGATGTTCAGTGTTGATGACAGTGGCACAAGAAGCCCAATACGGAAGTTGGGAACAGCTGTTTGACTAAATCTAAGTCCTACACAGTCGATTATTCCAAGACACAAAAGGTAGATCAAACTTTCAGATCAAAATTTTTCTCTTAAAATTGCGTTGAGTTTAGACTTCCATTTGATACCATAAAACCTAAAAATTCTAATGGTATTTATCAAAAGAAACCATTAAAAAGAGGTGTCATTCAGGGAAATACTTAGAAAAATGTATCTTTGGTACAAGACTCATTGAAAATATATAGAGACAGGTGGATAAGAAAAAGGCAGAGAACCCAAATTTGAACAGGCACTTCAGAGAGGAAAATCAGTGCCCAATGAGCTTATAAAGTGATCTTAGTAGCTTTAGTCATAGCAAGACCAGCCAGGGGATCCCCCTTGTTCTGGGCACTGGGCTGTCTTAAGAATTCCCGAATTAGAGGCCGAAGGTGCAGCTCAGTCAGCAGAGTGTGCTCATCTGATAAGCATGAAGCCCTGAGTTCTAACCCTAGCACTGGGTTAGACTGGGTATGATGGTTCATGATGACCTGAGATGCAGGAGACCTTATCTCAAAAAACAAACAAACCAAAAACTTAACAACAAACAAATCTGGCTACAGTGTGTTAAAAATCTAGACTACTCTTAATGATAAACATTTATGATGTGTGCACTTTGATATTCATTTCTGTAGATGAACAAAGACACTGATGGGGCAGTTTAACTCCATAATTAACACCTATTGGACCTTTTCTTGCTGCTCAAACTTGCTTGACGAAAAGACTTTAGGTAAAAACAACCAGCCAGACCACAGTCTTTCTGTCTTTCTGGCACCAGCCACACTGAACCTCCACAGAGGTCTTGAGACATCTGTACAGAGAACAGCGGCAGATCACCCTGGCTCCCAGAGGCCCAGCCCCAGCCAGAGCAATTTGAAAGCATGTGGCAGGCATTTTACAGTGGTCATGCCTCAGTGCCAGAGCCACTTCATCTGGTAAAGGAACCAGGATGACTGGCGGCAAGGCCGTTATACATCCAAAACACAAGCCCCAATGTCTGTCATTGATACCGGAAGCGAAGCTGCGGCTGGAGAAAGACATGGCTGTGGTGGGCCAGTGCTCCCTTCTGTGGCTATATGGGTTCACTAAGGACTGGGTTGGGCACACTCTACTGTGAGACCTCCTCTAATGTCAGGACATCAGGTGCAATGAAGACTTCCCTCCAGTGGTCTCTTCTTGCCTGCTTTCGGTAGTGCTGGCTAAGGTAAAATCACGGCAGAGAGTGACCAGCCCTGGGTTGGGAAGCAGTGGTACCCTGATCTCACAGGCACCAACCAATCCCATGGGTGCTTTGTACACTATCCAGTGCCTGATAGGAACAGGTACTCACCTGAGGTAGCAGCACTAGTGTCAGAGGTGGTTTGCTCCCTTTTGGATCATAGCATCCATCTGTACTTGGAGGCTGCTCACTTCAGTCGATGGGTGCCTTGTGCACTGCTCCACAGCAGCTTGATGGCTAAACAGTCCCAGGGGAGCTGAGGGAAGCCTGGTACTGCCCAGCACAGCACAGTTGTACTCTTGTCTACAACTGTTTGATAGTTGGCATCTCAGAGTATCCCGGCAGCTGGCACCCAGTTTCCAGTACTCAGTACTGCGTCCTAAATGACCCTAGTTGCGACCAGTTTCTAGTTCCCAGCTTAGAATCTGCTTGACTGTAGAGGAGACCACAGGACAGAGGCCTTGGAGCAGCTGCTTAGCAGTGGCCATTGACAACTGAAGGAGCAGAAAGTACCAAGTTAAGAAGGATGGGAGTGGAAGCAGAGGGAAGGGAGCTGATAAAAGGCTGTGAGGAGCCAGAGGGGAGAACCTGCAGTCCTGAACTCCAGAGAGCTCACCATGAGACTCAGACCTCAAGCCCAGGGCCCAGGGCCCTCTTGTCCAAGGCCCTCACTGGGCCCTAACAGATTGCTGCTTTGCTGCTCTGGACAGCTGCCAACTGCTGGTACTGGTGCTGCCAAACTCAGAGGGGTATACGAACTGAGAGAAACCAACAGCCCGCCCATGATTTCCATCCAGACAAATCAAGAGAACTATCCACCATCCGACGGGGGTCAGTGGAAGACACACGTACTAAAGCTACGTGAGATATGCTACCCCTACTGGTAAAAAAAGAAAAAAAAAATGTTGACTTGGTTTTTGAAGAAACTAGAACTCCCATATATAACTCAAGGGAAATAAGTCAGCAGAAACATGCTGGAAACCTGTGTCATTTTATTAATTAAAGTTGAAGATAAGTACAGATCCGACAGTCCTCGTCCCAAGAACTGAAAGGCCTATGCACCTGTGTACCGAAGAGCTTGTTGAGGAATGCTCATGGGAGCAAGGAGTGGTGCTGCAAGCCTTGTAGTCCCAGCTTTAGGGAGACTGAAGTAGAAGGATCACGGGTTGAGGCCATATCATAGTGAGACACACACACAAAAATTCCATAATTCAAGTCTGCCACCAAGGCTACTCTTGAAAGGATTATTTCCAGTAGTCTCAAATTGTAAACAACTCAGGTTGTCCAGAACAGGTGGATTAGTTGTGCTAAATTGACACACTTCGATCCATTACAAGGAAGGATAGAATAAGCTAAGACTGACTTCAAACGATATCCTAGCATGCAAGTTTTCACCCATCAAATGTGAATCTGGACAATGATTTCTCTAGGACAGAGCTTCAAAACTGAAACTAGAAGACAAGTGCAAAGCTCAGTAATTTGTGTACATTGTGATGAATTTGAGGATGTCTTTCAGAAAGCAAGACAGAAAGTAGGAGACAGAGGGGGAAAAAAAGAGGTGATTCCAAGGTCTTCAACACTAAAACAATATATAATGTGAGCTGTGGGGTCAGATATGGAGGGGAGACAAGGGAGGAAGGGAAGGAGGGATGTCAGATGTGGAGAGGGAAGGTCACAAGTTCAAGGTCAGTCTGAGCTACATAGTGAGGACTTTGAAAAACTGAAAACAAAGACATAGGATGCAATAACGTAACAACAGTAAAGAAGAAAAAGAATGTAGAACCATTTACATTTAAATTTACTTTTTATTCAACAAATGTGTTTTGTTCGAGAGCTTTCTGCTAGCACTGTTATAAGTTGTGGAGGTACAGTAGAAAGAATACACACATCCCTTTGCCTTCATGCAGTGTGTTAGAGAAAGGCTTAAAAGGGATTCTACAGCTGCTTCCCTAGATATGTAACAATTAAACTACGCCGAACAGTAGACCTGGGGTATATCTAATGTAATGTGACGTGAAAGGAATGGAATGCTTGCCTGAGTCAGCTACATGGCGCATGCCTATAGTCCCAGAGCTTGGGAGATGGAGGCAGGGGGATCAGGAATTTGAAGTCACCGTTCAGATTCTATCCCCACACAGCAAGTTTTAAACCACTCTAGGATATCTAAGTCCCTGTGTTAAAACAAACAAACAAAAAATACAGAACAAAGGGGTCAAGTGCTGGTCACTCAAGCGTGAGGACTTAGTTTGATCCCTAGACCCCACTAAAAAGGCTATGTGAAGTGTCCACTGTCACCCGGGGGTTGGGGAGACAGAGACAGGAGGATGCCAGGGGTTTGCTGGCCAGGCGGTAGAGTAGAAGTGGTGAGCTTGTGGTGTGGTGACAGACCTTATCTCAGAAACTAAAGTGGGGATCAGTTGAAGAAGACAGACAATATTATTAACCCCGGACCCCCACCTTCATGTGCACACGCTTGCACATACATCTGCTCACATACATGTACCCACCTGTACACACACAGAAAGGGGAGTCATAAACTTAAATAATAAGTGTGCCAGGATAGTTAAATTATAAACGTGTTTTCCTCAGGAAAAGTGTTTAATTTTGGATTCAGATAAAAGAGGAAAGCATGGAAGTAGTAAAATTGTTCAAAAATTTATTTTACTCCACATATTTTATCTGAAAAAAGTTGCTTTCATTTTAATATTTCTTTGTTGTTGTTTTGTTTTAGAAAAGGTCTCACTCAGCAGCCCAGGCCACCAGCCCTTGACCTGCTTGCACCTCAACCCTCCTAAGTGCTGGTATTAAAGACAGATACCTCCATGCCTGATTTAGAACTTAAATTAGGTGAAACCTTCTTTGTTTTAAAAACAGAGTCTCATGTATCCCAGGCTGGCCTCCAATTTGCTATGTAGTAACAATGTCCTTAACCTTCTGATCCTCCTGCCTCTGTCTCCTGGGTGCTGTGATTACAGGGAGGTGCCATTATTCCTAGTCTATGTGGTTCTGGGATTAAATCAGGGCTTTATTCATGCTAGGAAGGCTTTCTACAAACTGAATTACATCCCATTTCTATTAACTGAAACCTCCTTATGTCCTCTACAACAGCAGACTAAAGTATATTTAAACTCAGGTTCGTAGAAACAGGCATATTGTTTTTCTGAGAAAAACAATGTGTTGTTTTTAATTTTCTGAGAAAAACAATGTGTTGTTTTTAAGTGAGAGAGAGAGAGAGAGAGAGAGAGAGAGAGGAGGTAGTTTTGCCGGGACAGTAATAGCGAGACAGGTTGCAGAGAGAGAACTCAGGTGAAGACCAAATGAGCCAGGAGAGGGAGACAGGAGATTAGAGCAGATTACTGGAGTTAGTTTGAGGCCAAACGGAGCAATTCAGAGGCCGAGATAGAAGCCAGATTAACTAAGTCAGCTGGGAGAGAAGTTTGAGACAGAATAGCTGAATTGAACGAGCCAGCCCAGAGTTCAGTAAGAACAAGTAAGAGTCAGAGGCTGAAAACATTCTAGGCCTAGATTAGATCATATGGAGACTAGCAGCTTCCAGAAGTAGGCCTAGGGTAGCAGACAGGGGCAATAAGCCTCCAAGACAACAACTGAATCAAGAGAATAAAAGTTTCTTTTTACAGGTTTTCCCCTAGGCCTATAGGAATCTCAGGTTCTTGGCCGCTTCAACAGTGTCAGGTAAGGGTTCCAGTTCACGGAGTGGACCTTAAATCTAATTTTTAAAACATGGTTAGTTACTCCCATAACATTTGTGCCACTATTACACTCTTGGAGACTATAGCATTTTTAGCCAAGTGATATTGATGACTACCTTTTTCCTCCAGTGTTATTCAGAGAACCTTTCAGGAGCGTGAACAGGAGAGGCAAGGTTTCTAATTTGGAATCAACTTGATTTTCTGTATTTGATGACATAAGTGAGTGTGCTCTTCAGCACTAAGGCCTTACCATCAGCCTTTTTAGAGTAATGGTCTCAGTTAGAATTTCCATTGCTATGAAGAGACCCCCCTGAGCACTGCAACTCTTAATTGGGGCTGTTTTACATTTTCAGGGGTTTAGTGCATTATGGTCATGGCAGGAAGCATGGCATAGTGCAGGCCATCTTGGTGTTGGCGAAGCCAAGAGTTCTCCATCTTGCTCTGAAGGTAGCAGAATGGGACTGGATTTCACACTGGGCAAGGAACTTGAGCACAGGAGGCCTCACAGCCCACTCCCACAGTGACATACTTCCTCCAACAAGGCCACACCTACTCCAACTAGGCCACGCCTCCTAATAGTGCCACTCCCCATGGGCCAAGCATTCAGACACATGAGTCCATGGGAGCCACACCTATTCAGACCACCACAGTAACCAATAGCCTTGTCAATAGCCTGTAATGTTTGTGAGAGTCCATGGGACCCCTTTTGGCCTCCAATTCTTGGCCTTCCTGCCTCTCCAGTGTTGTGGTTAAAGGTATATACCAGTGTGCTCAGATTTTTTTCTTTTGAGATTATAATCATTTCCTGTTAGTTTTACTCTCTCTAAACCCAAACACTTCCATGTATTTCCCCTCCCCTTATTCTCTTCCAAATTCTTAGTTTTAAAAACAATTGAAGAAAGAGCAAGAGTTAGTGGCCAGCCTAGGCTAAATAGTGCATTCATGGCCAGCCTGGGCTACCTAGCAAATCCCTGTCTCAAGGTAGATAGACAGATAGATAGTAGGTAGGTGGGTAGATAGATAGATACTTGTTTTTCTAAAATAATACTTATTTTTTGAAACTATATAGGAAGCAAAACTTTCTCATTGGCAGCCAACTAGACAGAGCCTTAAACTTTGAATCTTAAAAAAAAAAAAGTTGTTCTGGTTTCCAATGAGACTGGTACCTCAGGAATGCACATTCTCATTCATCCTTGGGAAGAACTAGATTATATTAGAAAATTTTTTCATATTCAAGGATAGTGGGAAATATAGGATCAAAGTGTCATCAAATCATGATCAGATTATACAGTACTTTTAAGGGTGGCATTTGGCTTTTTGAGTACTTCAAATATACAGAAGGGAAGCTGTATCTAATATAGTTTCCTGGATGGTCTCTTGGAATAGAAAGGACATTCAGAAAATGAATGAATCTGAATAAGGTATGACGTGCAGTTAGTGGCTGTCTAGCAGTGCTGGCTCAGGAGTTGTGACAAATGTACCACAGAGTTCGGAGATGTGACAGTGGGGGAAGTTAGCTCAGAGGTAATGAGAACACTATGTTACTTTTATAAGTTTCTTTTATATATACTTAAAATTATTCTAAAATACAGGTTTAAAATAAAAATAGTAGTAAAACAGTCCTTAGTCTCAGACAAATCACGAGTTTATCTAAGCCTGCTGCTTGTGCTTATGTGACCTTAAGTAAGCATCAGAAGTATTGGGTGTCAGTCTAATTATAGGAGGCATGACTTTCAGCTGCAGGGGAAAGATCGTGAAAGCTGAGGCTGTGTGTCTCAGTGTGTAAGACGACAAGCACGGAGCTTAGAGGAGGTGCTGGAGGACACAGGGAGCCTTGGGATTTTTTAGGAGAGTAACTGGGGTCATAACAGCAGAGCTCCAGGTGTTTATTCGATTTTTTCATTCGCCAAATACATTGAAATTGGGAAGAAATCTGAGACAGGTGCATCAGTAAAGAGGCGGTGACTGGAATGTGAGGCTAACGTCTCAGACTGAACCTCTGGAGTAAGCGATGCTGCTCTCAGTGTTTTCTCCTGCCTGGTTTAGGACCTGGTGAGCTGCAGAGCCTGCTGCAGAGAGGATTGGTTCCGGAGATCTTCGACACCATTAGCTGGCTGGATCTCAAAGTTAACTTTCTATCTTCTTGTTTCAAGCCCAGCCTCCCTGTGTTGTAGGAGGTTTAATCTCCTGCCCTAAACTCCTGGAATAACAACTCAAGTTATTATTTTATAAATACCTAGGCCATATAGCTAGGCTCTTCTCTGACTAGCTCATAACTTAAAATAACCCATTATTCTAATCTACATTCTTCCCCGAAGCTGGTTACCTGAGCTTGGACACGATCTGAGCGTCTCACATCTTGCCGGCTGAATCCCATGTGCCTGGCTCTCCTCCAGAATCCCTTCTGCTGTTCTGAAGTCCCACCTATTTCCTGCCTCAGCCATAGGCCATGGTTTTTTTTAATTGACAGGTGGTGCGTTTATACAATTGAGATGAGACCCTTCCTATATCCCTGCAGAGTGTGGTCAGGACTTAGCATTTCTGCTTGTCCTGAGTTAGCCCTGTACTGGCTCAAGAGTCAAGCCGAGTACACAATTCTTCATTAGGTCTCCTTCACTGAGTTGTGCTAATGGATTTGAAGACTTCTCTCCCCCAGCACTATGGATAGAAGTCCATTTCTCAAAAATGGTAGGCCAGCAATCTAACAGAATCACATGCCCAGTCCTAAATGCCCCCGAAATTGTTTCAAACATCTAGGGAGGGGCTATAAGAATAAGAATGCTACACAAAACATCATGTTCACATTGTCAGACTTTCTGTGCCTGCTCGAACCATTACTCCACCTGCAGGGTCACTCTTTATTCTCCCTATGTATGCCCTTACACACACCACAGCCACACACAGACAACGCGCACACACATACCACAACACATACACCCCCTACGTACACTTCATACTCCATACACTCATACGTCACACACACCACAACACATGCACACTACAAAACACACACCACCACCACCACCACCACCACATACATGTGTTTTCTGAATAACTTGTGCATACCTCTAGGCCTTTCCATTCTCCATTCTTCGGTGTGTATTTCCTAAGGGTAAGGTCATCCCTTTCAGCACCGCAGTGGCATTCTTCTTTTCAGCTGATTTGCTCATTCGCTGTCGGAGGGACTCCAGTGCAGCGTGGCAGTGCTCATGGTCTGGTCTGTCCCTCTGCTAACTGAATTACAGGCTTGAAAAAGCCATATTTTTATTTGAGTTTCAGGCTTGACGTTCCCTCAATCTCTGCTCTATCTTTATCCCTGCGCATCTTGTAGGCAGGGTAAATTCGGGTTGAAGTTTTTGTGTTTCTGTCGTGTTAGGGTATCCAGGGCTTGCGGTAAGAGAACTGGATTCTGAGGGTAGCACATTGCCCTGTTTTTTGCTGATTGTGTCCTTACACTGGCCTTTAGCCATCTGGCTTTCTGGTACCTGCTGGATTTCTCAGGGGTGTGGGATGAGCCTTGGGCAGGAGGCTGGATATTCCTAGAGCAGCCCTCCTCAGGATGGTGGGTGTGGTTTTGGACTGACTGCCTGATAGCAGGAAATAGCCCACAGTTCTCAGTTGGCTGTGTCCCAGATGGCCCCACAGGCAGGGGAGTGGAGTGGGAGTGTCTAGCTTGTATGATCCTGAGAACCTGCAGGTTTCCTCAATAACCCAGGAGCCCCCCTCTCACTGGGGGAACTCCCAGAGTCAGCGGTCTAGCACTGGCTCCCTCACTCCATGGTCTCTGCAGTCAATCTGCATGGACACTGTGCGATTGGCATTGCCATCTTAGAGGGAGATCCTGTAAACTCTTGAGGTCTGGCCAGTTTCCGCAGGAAGACCGGTCCAGCCTTGGACTAGGGGCTGGGGCCATTTTCCTAGATCCCAGAAGTCAGGTGGCCAGAGGCTGGAACCTGGTTCCCTGGGACAGCTGGAGTAGCTCCGTGGCCAGAGGTTAGAACCGTTAACTCCCAGCACCCATTGGCTCTCCTCTCACCTGGGAAACACAGACATTGATGTTTTGGGGTCTGCAGTACAGTCTTTCACTCCCACCGCTGTTACTGAGGTCCTGCTACCCAGAAACCATGTGAGATGCAAGGCGCCATCTTGGCTCCCTCTGCTAGTCAGTGCTCTTAAGCTCTGACCTATCTCTTCAACCTCATTTTAAAAACAGTTTTTAAAAAATAATTCTTTTTTATTTTATGTACATTAGTGTTCTGCCTGCATGTATGTGTGTACAAAGTTGTCAGATAACCTAAAACTGGAGTTACAGACAATTGTGAACTGCCATGTGGGCACTGGGAATTGAACGCAAGTCCTTTGGACAACAGCTGTCTCCCCAGCCCCTATGTTCTTGTGTTTAATCCTCACAATAGCAACATCAGTTTCTGTTGCTGTGATAAAATACCCTGACAAAAACGACCTAAGGGATATGCTGGGTGTGTTTTGGTTGGTTGGTTTTTGGCTCACAGTGCAGGGTCTAGGCCATTGTGATTGCTCACATTGTATCCACAGACAGGAAGCAGAGAGGGGATGAATGATTCTGCGCAGCTAGCTTTCTCACTGTTATACAGTTGCAGGGCTCAGGAGGAAGGAGGGTTGCCATTGCTTTTAGTGTGGTCTCCCACTTGAATGAACTCACTCAGTGTGCTTCCTCACTGTATGAAGCATACCCGAGGTGAAATAATCCCTCCCAGGTGTGCCTGAAAATTGTTTCCCAGGTGATCTGAGAGCCTGTCAAGCTGACAGCTAACACAACAACTTTAACCTTGAAGGACCTTACCATATCTTATTTTCCTTAGGGAAACGCAGACACAGAGGTTAAGTAGCTTGCTCATAAACCACAGCTGATAAAGGTGTACAATTAGAATTTGGACCCAGGCTGTTGCAGTCATTCATTTTATTTATTGTCTCCTATGTGATTATGTTTAGCCTCTTTAGTAGTTCATAACATCTAAAGATTATCCCACATTATTTGTCTTGGGTTATTGATTGCTTCTTCTTGTATTTCCTTCTCCAAGTAAAGAAACACTCATTTCCTTGATGTGTTTACTTTACAGCTTAGGAAAAGGTGACCTGTCTCTGGAGACGAGAACAGACTCAGAGGAGGCTGTTTACATGAGGATCTCCCACTCACCAGCTGTTGAGTCAGTGAGAAAGACCGGATCTTATTACTTCAATGACAGAGATCAAGAAGGTTCTCCAACCACGAACAGACAAACGGATTTGCTGCAGTGGGAGCAGCTCATTAATGATTAATCAGAAGCATTGGATAGTAATCTGCCTTTCAGCTGCATCTTCAAACTTCATGTTGCTTTCTCTTTTGGCCTTGTAATGTTTAAGAGACAAGCCCTGCTTCTCATCTAGTGAGTGCCAGCCTGAAGTCAGGACTCACAGGGGAATTCTCTGCGTTCAGCCTGGGTTTGTCCTCTCTGACTCTGCTATTTATAGAGTCCATACGGGCTAATAACTGCAACTACTAAGGGTCTGCTGCATGCTAAGCGTTAGGATGGCTGCCCTGCATAATCCTGAATCCTCAAGAAGCCCTGTAGGTTTGTGTGCATTGTTGACATTTCGACCATGAGGAGATGAGATGCACTGAGAGATCATGTGTTGTGGGTAAGCTCACACTATTGATAAGATCAGGATTCCATCTCCGGAGTCCCTCCACCAGAACACTGTGCTTTGCTCATCATTGCTGCAGAGGTAGCTGCCATATAGACCCCTATATGGATATCACTCCCAGTTTTAAATTGGGATGGGGAAGGGTGTGCATATGCATGGGAAATGGCTTGGGCGAGCATTTTAGAAGCACAGAAGAATCACAGAATTATTTTTCTCAGCAAAATAACACTGTTTGTCTATGGCCCATGGCTCCAATCTGCCTGTCTCCGCCTATTTTTGTAAATAAAGTTTTATGGGAACACAACCACGTCCTTTATCTATTGTCTGTGACTCCTTTCTGAAATGGCAGAGTGGCATAATTTTATCAAAGACCCTGTTTATCCTCAGTGCCTAAAGTGTTGATGATATGACCCTCGCAGGAAAGTTTGAGACCCCTGGTTTAGAAGACTTTGGAAGGAAGCCCACAGTTTTCTCTAAGACCAGTTTATTACATTTTCCTTCAACTGACAAGTTATAGCTTGATAATGGTGACATACTCACAGTAGTTATGGGCCGGGATTGTTGGGCTGTACTGATACAACTAGTGAAAGATAGTCAGGGGTCAGGAGGGTGAGAACTCGGTCTCTGGAACCCCAGTCGACTCCTCACCACAGAATCCTCCCAGTCGTGTCCTTCCTAGTCCTCTTGCCAAAGTTGGTCCTAAAATAAGTGTTCACAGTCTCACAAGTGGCTTCCAACACACAGCATACTCCAGTCCCAACACCCTGAGTTCAGAAAGCAAGACAATCCGATCTCTAGTAATCTCTCCTCCCATCTGCTTTTGTTCTTAAGCCATGAGGAAACTATGCTAAATTTAAATGCACATTTCAAAACTAACTTATTTAGCTTTGATTCATGTTCATGAAAGCAGAAAAGAAGATGCATAATACTTGTAGGTATTGCTCTTGGTCTGTTCAGGCAGCTGCAGTCACATATCATAGACTGTGCAGAGCATAAACAACGGAAACAGTTTTCCCAGTTTGTAACACTGGGAAATGCAAGCGCAGGGAGCTGGCAGTCGCTTCAGCGTCTGGTTGAGAACTGTTTTCTGGTTCATAGACAGCCATCTTCTCACATACCCTCACATGTTAGAAAGAACAAGGGTCTATCTGGGTCCTCTTCCTTCTCTTTTTTTCTTCTTCCTTCCTTTCTTTCCTCCTTTCTTTCTTTCTTTCTTTCTTTCTTTCTTTCTTTCTTTCTTTCTTTTTCTTTCTCCTTCCTTCCTTCCTTCCTTCCTTCCTTCCTTCCCTCCTTTCTTTTTTCAATCTCACTTATGAAAGCTCCTGCCTTCATGACCTAGTCACAGACCAAATGCCCCAACTCCTAACATCATCACTTTTGGGAGTAGGATTTTTAACAAATGACTGAGGCAGAACATAAGTATTCAGCCCATAAGAGTGTTGTATTTTCTAATAGGGTTGGCTGTCATATACAATACTGCTTTTCCTGAGCCAAAAGAAACAGATGTATTAATTACTTTTCTATAGGTGTTATTTAATTGATTTAGGAAAATCCAGCTATTTAAAAAATATGTCGCGTATGCTTTCTTTCTCATGGTTAGGTATTCTTTTTTACAGAGAAGCTTTCATGGCTGAAGAATATTCCACCTTCTGTACATTCTAAAGTTTTCCTAACCCTTCTGCAACGTTGAAGCATTAAAGATTCTCTCTTTAGTCCCTGGTTCATGTCCTACATCTCTTTTTTGGCATTGTTTTTCCACCATTTCCTACTCTGCTCAGGCTGTGTCCTTGGCATAGTCAGGATCCTATTTTCCCTTCCTGTCTGCTGGTAGGTCATGGTGTAGCCCATTCAATGGAGAGTAATGCACTATATTTTCAAGTCAAAAATTATTATTCCCTGCCATATCCCGCCTTCCAAGCCTCTCTCATTCTTTCCCATTCAATTGTTCTGTCATGGAAAAGTATGCATCGACCTTCAGAGCGAGAAGGACATGTCAGGAGTGTTGTTTTCCCAACAAGGCTGCATCCTTCTAACCTGATATCCTTCTAACCTGATAGCCGCAGCCCTACAGTAGCAAAGGACTCACAGACTCCGGGGTTGTACTTAGGAAAATGGCTTATTTTAGGATATAATCATAGGCAAGTAATATGCATTACGAATTTCCTATGCAGTAAGCATTATTCTAAACACTTTACCTATCAAGGAGATGCTGGTAATACATTCATTCCACAAATGAGAAAATGGTGGTATAAAGAGGATGAGAAATTATTCTGGCCACGCAGCTAGTGCTTGCAAGCTGGGATTTGTTTGCAGTAGTGGGACAGTGGAGTTTGGTTGATTAACCTACATGCACAATCGGCTGTGTACTGTAGCACTTTTAAGTCCCTAGGCTTTACCTGGCTCGTGTCATTTCAGAGTACCTGCAGCGGGAAGAGGGAACATAGCAATGCTGTTACTGACAGCAGTGAGCCTTTCCTTTGTGCTGGGGAGAACTGGCTGGGGACCAGCATCCTGAGGGTATTTCCTTTCATGAAGAGACGGATGGGAAGGTAATTCACTTTGTTCAAAGTCATTCTCTGAACATGAGTCAAGAAGCCTGTCTAGGGCCTGGGCAGGGCACACTGGAAACAGTTGTGCCTTCCAGGCTTTATCTCCAGGACCTAATCTGAATTAGGCCAGTGCACATGGAGGAAGCACTGTGACACAGAAACATCTAAATAGAGCTTTTAAGATAGTAATCTCTCCCTTAGGAGGTAGAAGGGTCGCTTGCAGTGTACTTGGTGGGGGGCTGTGGTGGGGCTAAGAAGAACAAATTGGGAGGACTTTTTGAAGATAAGTACTTTTACAGAGTCCAGTCAGAGAGGAAATAAGTTGTTATTCGCCTGTAGTTTTGTAGAATGATGGAACTCGGGGTTAATGAAGTTTTCTCTAGCAGGCACACTTCCAGTGTCTGGATCCCCTCACGACAGATCTGCTGAGCAAATGCCCGGCCTCTGCTTGGATATTGGCATTGGTGGGAATCTTCCTACCAAACAGTCCATTCCAGATCTCTGTGACTCTTATTTTTATTATGTATTTATTTATTTTGTAATTGTATATACATATACAATACATATTGATTATCCCCAAATCCCTCTCCCCCTCCCCAAATCTCCCCGGGCATCCTCTACATATGTCTCTCCCACATTGATGTGTGTGTGTGTGTGTGTGTGTGTGTGTGTTTTAAATAACCCAGTAAGTCCAATTATTGATGTCTGCATGCACATGACAACCTACCAGAGACCACTCCCCTGAGGAAACATGACTCCTCCTCTCCCAATTCCCGATAGCGCCTCAGCTAGGAGTGCAGGCTCCTGTGCCCCTCTCCAGTCCATGCTGGAATCATTGGCTGGCTTGATCTTGTACAGATAACTAGCTGCTGTGAGCTCATGAGGGCAACAGCCATGTTGTGTTCAGAAAACAGCATCCTCCAGCTCTCACATCCTTTCCGTTCCTCTTCCACAAGGTTCCCTGGGCTGGGAGGAGGTTGATACAGATGTCCCTCTTAGGGCTGAGTCCTCAGCAGGTACTTCTCCTCAGCGCTCTGACTAGTTAGTTATACCTCTGCACTGACTGCTGCCTCCGCACAAGGAAGTGTCTTTGGCTGATGTTGAGAGCAGCGCTGCTCTATGGGGATAAACATAAATCACCAGAAGGCAGTTTGACAACGTACCTGGCTAGCAAAACAACAGTAGCAGGGTTCTCCTTGGGCCAGTGGTTCTCGGCCTGTGGGTCAGAACCCTTTGGGTGTCAAACCTCCAGAGTTCAATCACAAAAGAAGTGGACCCTTTCACTGGGATTGCCTAAGACTATCAGAAAATGCAGATACTTACATTGTGGTTTGTAACAGCAAAACTACAGTTGTGAAGTAGCAACAAAAATAATTTTATGGTTGGGGGCCACCACAACACGAGGCACTGTGTTAAAGGGTCGCGGTATTAGGAAGGTTGAGAACCACTGCCTTATGGCTGATGGTCTCTCCAGCCATTGCCTTTTAACCAGATTTATGCTAACAGGTATGAATTCCCTTCTGTGGAGCAGGTCTCAAATCCAATCAGCAAATATCTGTGGGACTCTATAGACATTTTGGTTGCATGGAAACCTGTCTTGCTACAGTTTCCAGAAGCTGGGGTGGATTCTACCGGTGAGACACTGTGTACCAGACCCGAGGAGACAAGGTCAATGACTGTACCCATGCCCGCCATGTTTTCCCTTTTAGGCTAGCTATGATCTGGCACTTGAATTGTGCTTCTCTCATGGTGTTCTTTGTGTCTGCTGCTTCCTATGTGGCTTAGAGGTCTCCTAATTATGAGCTAGGCCATCCCACTGCTCAGCCTCCCCACCAGCCTCCTCCAGAGGATAACCAACCTTCCCTTGGTAGGAGCTGCTGTCATGTAATAAGTGCTTAGGGCTTCCATGGCTTTGGGGGTGAATCTGGATTTTAATCAAAGGGGCCGGGAAGCACAAAATTAGGTGTCTATGGTTGAGAAGCAATACTAAGCACAAATGCTTTTTGGATGTTTATCACATGTCAGACACAGCTAATCACTTGACCTGGATTATTTCATTTAATCCGCTATGGGCCCGGCTTCACAGCTGAAGGAATAGAGACTTACTAGCTAAGTCTTACCCAGCTGGGTTGTAAAATGAAAACATAGGTCATGTTTGGCCAGGGAGTGATGGGTGAACATTTTGGGCTTCAACTAAGGGCAGCACCCGACTAGTGATAGGTAACAGGAAAAACAGGCATAGCAGAGAACATGGGAGATGGGGTGGGAACAGATTTTCTGAGACTTTAAGACTCGAGTGGAGAAATAACTATGCAAGAGTTGTCCTGTAGGCCATGTTATGTGCCCTGTTAGTAATAATAACAGCAGCCACCACCTGTTACAAGCCTGCTAAGCCAGACATTTTCCATACATAGCCTCCTTCAATCCCCACTAAACACAAAAAGGAAGTCATGGCCACTATGCTATGCACTAGGAAATAGAGCCTTAGTGAAAAGACAGGCTTACTGATGGCCGCAGAGCTGGCAAGCAGCAGTGTCAGGATTCAAGTGTAGCTAGCTGAGGGTGCCTGTAGACCCAGCTGGACTGATCCTCAAAGGGGAAGGTTATTAGAGACATGGAAAGAAAGGAAGGGACTCATGAGGGAGCTTAGGCCTACATAGAGCACCTAACATCTCTCAGAGAGGAGGGAAAGCCTGGTTTTGCCGGACATTAGCAGTGCCAACCATGAGGTGATCCTGACCCGGGGTTTCGCCAGAAAGCAAGCAGTTCAGGGAAAGCCAGAAACTTCAGTCAGGTAACCATGACTAAATAAGCATCTCAGCAGGGCAAACCTAAGTGTGGAAACAATGTATGTTGTTACTCTTCTGTTGTCTCTTTTTTTCTTTTATGTGTGTGCATCCTGTTTGTATGCAACATGTACGCACAGGTACAACAGGTACCTGTGTGTGTGCGTACACATGCCTGTTGACACTAAAGGTTGATAGCAGGCTTCTTCACTTAAGATTTGAGACAAGGTCACTTACTAACTCTGGAGCGTGCTGATCAGGCTGGGCTGGCTATCAGTGAGAGCCTGGTAGCCTCTTATCTCTATCTCCCAAGCACTGGGATGACAGGCATGCCACCACAACTGACACTTTTTATGTGGGTGCTGGGAATCAAGCTTATGTCCTTATGTTTGGATGGCAAGCCCTCTACAGACTAAGCTATCTCACCAGCCCCTCCCTTTTACTTTAAAAACTTTAAAAATTCTGTATGTATAAGTGTTTTGCCTATTTGTATGCAACCTCATTTTTACATGAGTGCCTGGTACCCTTGGGGGTCATAACAGGGGTCAGATCACCTAGGACTGGAGTTACTGACAGTTGTAAGCTGCCATGTGGCTGCTGGGAACTGAACCGAGGCCCTGTGGAAGAACAGCCAATGCTCTTTACTGCTGAGCCGTCTCTCCAATTCCCCCTGCCCTGACCCCTTTTAAAGAGCAATATTCTTCCCTCTGAAATTAGCGGTTCCCAGGTGTCAATATGCATTATAGCCATCTGGAAAACTGGTTAAAAGGGATTACTAGACCTGACCCTGGAGTTTCTGTTTCATCGGTCCTGAGGAGCAGGCCTGAGAACTTGCATTTTTAAGAAGTTATCAGATGATGACCTGGCGTCAAGTTTAAGAACAACTGCTCTAAAATAAAGCTACTTTAAACTATTTCCTAGCCTGACTTGGTATGCAGAGGAAAGTGCACGAAAGGCAAGGACTTGCCTGTAGCCCAGAGGCTCATGAGTGGGTTTGTAGACCTGCTGGCGGCTTGATGAGGGACTGTAGCGAGAGGGGTATCGAAACTGGAGGGACACAGATCGCAGCCCAAAGGAACTGGCACTGAGAATGAGGTTAGCAAACAGCCTTGGATGAGCTGTGCTGGGAAGCCAGACAAGCCAGAGCCAGAGATCTGCTGAGGCCAGAAGTCAAATGGGGTACAGCTGTTGTCCAAATCCACAGGCTGCTTGGCTGGCCTGAAGGAAAAGAGCTAGAGAAACTGGGACAAGGAGCCAGAAATGAGCTTCCAGGGTGTGGCTCTGTGGCCGTCTGCTGATCATATTTCTGGGGGACTCTGTCTCTCAAACCCTCTTTCTTCCTCCTGTGGTAGTGCTTGACACTCAAAAGGGGCCTAAGGAGCTTCCCTCTGGTGCAAGTGAGGCGGGCTCTGGACATGAGACCAGATGCTCTTTCCTTCCCTGGGTTATGGGTCCATGGTGTCAATCAAGGGCAGCATTTTGACCTCTGATGTCCTGCTGCTGGCTGCATTTCTCTCCCAGAGAAAATGACTCAGCTTCAATGGTGAGCTCACTCCTTGGAGGCACCAGCGCTGGGTTAGTGGATATCTGGCTTCTGCCACTTCTCTTGTAATTTGGATAGTAGATTCCCTTCCCTTGACGCCAAAGGGGCTTCTCTGAAGGACTGCACACTAAACCTCCTTTCAGCTGGCAGGAGTTAAAGCTAGGCGTAAGCTCCCCTCAGTCTACCTAGCCTCAACTAAATCATTGTTTCCCTTTCTATCTCTTATCCCATTTATTGCATTTCTGTCCAGTTAAAAAAGGGTCTATTGGGTGCACAGTGTGTGGCCTGTCCTGTGCTCTGGTGGTGATACAAGATGGTAAAAGTTTTGGTCTTAACAAAGACTCTGATAGGACACTTTCGTTAGAACAAACGACAGCCTACAGACTGGGAAAGGATCTTCAACAACCCTATATCTGACAGAGGGCTGATATCCAGAATATATAAAGATCTAAAGAAGTTAAAAAGCAACAAATCAAGTAATCCCAAT
This sequence comes from Meriones unguiculatus, assembly GCF_030254825.1. Classification (NCBI taxonomy): domain Eukaryota; kingdom Metazoa; phylum Chordata; class Mammalia; order Rodentia; family Muridae; genus Meriones; species Meriones unguiculatus. Next base: position 43,852,161 of record NC_083351.1, read on the forward strand.
TTAAAAGTGGGGCACAGAGCTAAACAGAGGATTCTCAATTGAGGAATACTGAATTGCAGAGAAACACTTAAAAGAAATGCTCAATGTCCTTAGTCATCAGGGAAATACAAATCAAAACGACCCTGAGATTTCACCTTACACCCATCAAAATGGCTAAGACTAAAAACTCAAGTGACAACACATGCTGGAGAGGATGTGGAGAAAGAATACTCCTCCATTGTTGGTAGGAATATAAACTTGTACAACCACTTTGAAAATCAATCTGGCACTTTCTCAGACAATTAGGAATAGTGCTTCCTCAAGATCCAGCTATACCACTCCTACGCATATATCCAAAATATGCTCAAGTACACAACAAGGACATTTGCTTAACCATGTTCGTAGCAGCTTTTTTCATAATAGCCAGAAGCTGGAAACAACCCTGATGTCCCTCAGTGGAGGAATGGATACAGAAATTGTGGTACATTTACACAATGGAGTATTACTCAGTAATTAAAAACAAGGAAATCATGAAATTTGCAGGCAAATGGTGGGAACTAGAAAAGATCATCCTGAATGAGGTATTCCAGAAGCAGAAAGACACACAGGGTATATATTCCCTCATAAGTGGATATTAGACATATAATATGGGATAAACATACTAGAATCTGTACACCGAAGGAAGTTAAGCAAGAAGGAGGACCCTGGATAAGAGGGTCAGTCCTCACTCAGAAAGACAAACGGGATGGACATTGGAAGGAGAAAACAGGGAACAGGACAGGAGCCTACCACAGAGGGCCTCTGAAAGACTCTTCCCAGCAGTGTATCAAAACAGATGCTGAGACTCATAACTAAACTTTGGGCAGAGTGCAAGGAATCTTAGGAAAGAAGGGGGAGATAGAAAGACCTGGAAGGGACAGGAGCTCCACAAGGAGAGCAACAGAACCAAAATAACTGGGCCCAGGGGTCTTTTCTGAGACTGATACTCTAACTACGGACCATTCATGGATAAAACCTACAAACCCTGCTCAGATGTAGCCCACGGCAGCTCCATCTCCAAGTGGCTTTCTAGTAAGGGGAACAGGGACTGTCTCTGACATGAACTCAGTGGCCGGCTCTTTGATTACCTTCCCCTGTGGGGGGAGCAGCCTTGCTAGGCCACAGAGGAAGACAATGCAACCAGTCCTGATGAGACCTGATAGGCTAGGGTCAGATGGAAGGGGAGGAGGAGATGAGGGACGGAGGGTGGGATTGGGAGGGAATGGGAGTCTGCAGCTTGGATACAAAGTGAATAAACTGTAATTAATATAAAAAATAAAAAAGAATTTAAAAAAGTAAAAAAAAAAAAAAGACAGATAAAGACATAGCTAATCCATGTGATGTAAGAACGATTCCTCAAAACAGCTCATGCCTTTTCAAGGCTTTGGTTTTTACTGTCTTTCTGACTAGATAAGTCTTTCTCAGACCCTTTCATAACTCTTACCCATGCCATTCCTGAGTAATGTCAGAAAATTGAATCCTATTTATTCCGAGTACGTTAACTCCATGAAATTTACTTGTTTACTTTATTTCTTCCATTTAAAATATCTCATGTAATTTTCTCCTGTGTTATTTTTTTCTATGTGTATATACATGCTGCGAGTGAATGTATTCCAATGTGTAGGCACATGAGTGGGGCGCCCATGTGTCAGTAGTCACTTGGCTTTTATGTGGGTTCTATGTTCCGGCTATACAAATTCTGGTCTTCACTCTTTCGGTACAAGAGCTTTAACCACTGCTCATCCCCTCACCCCCGATTCTCTTAACAAACTTTTATTCTACCAGCCAGCCTCATGGATTCTTGTTGTCTTTTTCCGCATTAGATTGTAAGCTTTATTGAAGCAGGCCTTCGCATTGACGATTTGCGTAGAACTGCAGAACTGGAACCTGATACTCTATACTCTGTTCGCTTTCATTCCTTTATGTGTGAACGCCCACATGAGTTTTTCTCGAGTTATCTAAGTGGAGATGAAGGCTGTCTCTCTGGAGAACCTTTTGAAACCTTCCCAAGCTTTCAAGTCTGCATTGCCTGCTCCGGCCGTCCTGAGCAGATTCTAATTTGCTGCCCACTGTCTTTCAGTCAGGCACTATGTTCGGGGCAGTAGAATCACAGTATTTAATCTGTACAGTCCTTGGCATTCCCTCTTTCATTTCAGAGATGACCCCGATCACGGAGAAAGGCTTGGTTACGAAGCAGCAAGGTGTCCAGCTACAAAGCCCTAATAGACCCATATCCACGTTTCTGTAACTTCCTCCTAATCCTGGTCCTGGAGCCCTTTCAGGTTTCCACTACGACCCCTGAAGACCTTTCCCCACATTTCCGATGATTCTTCATCCCGGCTGGATAGCTGGGCTTGGCCTACCCTCCAAGGCTAACTGGAGAGATGCTGTAGGTGCGGGATGCATCCTGGGCACAGCCAGCTCCCAGGCCCGGCTGCTGGGGGCCCAGTGGCTCTTTGCAAGACCCACAGCCTATGCCACAGGAAAAGGGATGCAAGCAAACGGCAGCTGCAGAAGGAAGGCGCAGGCGGACAGGCAACGCTCCATCCTCTCCTCCGCGGGTGCAGGCGCCAGGGCACGCAGGCGCATGCGTGCCGCGCTCGCACCCCGCCCTCCCGCGGGCCACCCTTTCACCCTGGCAACCGCGGCTCGGTGGCGGCGCGCGCACGGGTTGGGCGCGGACGGGCGGGATCACTGCGGGACGGGACCGGACAAGCCGGGCGGCGGCCGAGGTAGCGGGTGGCGAAGGCTCCTCCGGCTCCTCACTCGGCTCCGGGGACAGGGTCGGCCCGGAGGGCTTGGTCCCTCGCGATGGACTCGCAGAAAGTAAGCAGGCGCGCAGCGCGGGGCCCGGAGGGTGGGCGGGGCGCGCGGGGCTCGGCAGGGGAAGGGTGAGACCGGGCCTGGGACCCACCGGAGCCGACCCGGTCGGACCTGAGCGCTCGAAGGCTGCGGGGGCCGCGCCCGTGACCCGGGCGACCTCTGCCCCGCGCTTGGCTCCGGGCGGGGACTGCGGGGTGGACACCGCGAGCGGCGCCCGGGTCCCCGCCGGCCTCTGCGGACGCTAGGCCCCTTTCTCCCCGCAGCGTGCTCCCAGGGTGGGTCCCTCCTCTGGGTGCCTCCCCGGCAGGCGTGAGGACCGTGGCTCAGCCTCGCGTGGTGGGCTCTCTGCTGGCCCCGACACTGGTGTCCTTTTCTTCCACCGATTCTTCAGCACAGTCTCTGCCCTGTAGGTCCTGGGACCGAATCTCCTTTGTACCGCTGCCCACTGCCTTGCTGGTGGTTTATTTATAAGCAGATCTCAGTGTTTCGCCCAATTGAGGAAAAAGGCAGTTGTCAGGGCCGCTGCCCCACCCTTGTCCGCCTGTTGGTATAACTGGTCACAGTTTCCCAGTGATCTTCTGGAATGTTCAATACTTTGAGAACAAGTTAAGGAAAGATCGACAGAGTAGCCTTTTTGATTAAGTAAAATACTGGGAGAGTACAATTGCAATTGAAATTTTAACATTCATTACTAATCCCCATATAGAAAGAAATAAACCACCCTGCCCACTTTGTTATATTATAATGTAATTGCAACATACTCTGGTATAGGAAGGAAAAAAGAAGTGTTATTAATAATGCAGCAGGGAAAACAAGGGCATATCTAAGAGGTCGTTCTTTTTTTTATTATTATCGAATAGACAGTGCTGGAAAGGCGTATAGACCAACTACAGTTTCTACCTGGATTCACCTTCTTGCTGAGTGTGTGGGGCGCAAAGGATGGGATGCATTGAGCATTTACTATTGTAGTATTTAACAGAAACGCACAAGATTCCATTGTGTGTGCTTGCCTTGAAACCCATGTGAGCATATCCAGTTATTATTTCCAGAACTATTACTGTAATATCTTTTAAAGATAGTACTAAGATGTCTAAAAAGTTTTGTGTATTTTGAATATGTATAAATTGAAAGCATTCTCTGCCTAAGCTTATAAACCATTGCACAGCTTATTAGAGAAAAGGCTTTTTTTTTTAATGGATATTATTAGCAAAGGTCAAACGAAAGAACAAGTGAATCGGGAGTATGGAAAGGTGAGTTGCAGGGTGCAGTATGATTGCTAGCTGTGTGTGCAGAGCAAGCCACCAATCAGTCTCTTTCATCATCTGTTCTGTAGAAGTAAGAAAATAGTATGGGAGGTTAAAAACTGGGTAAAGTATTCTATTTTGAAAACAGTATTTTAAAGTTTGTGAGTAATTAGTACTAAAATAGTCTGTGCATGGTAAAAATACTAAAAGTGTTTTAATGTAGATCATCTTATTGGGGGGCCCAGGGGAACCAAGTGTTTGAGGTTATGAGTTCTACAGTGGTGTGCCAGTAAGCCGAAGTTTGAACCAGATTGTTCTTATTTCAGACAGTGTATTTGTGCACTCACAGCTACCATATATAGTTTCCCCAGAGGTAGTGAAGAATTAGCTGTTCTTTTCGTTGGTGCTGACATACCTTACTAGAATTAAGTAGGTTGAATTTTGTTGGAGCTATCAAGCAATCTTTCTAAAAAAGAGAACTTGATCTAAAGCTTATAACATATCTAGTACTCATGCTTGTAACTCAGGCTCTCAGTCTGAGCTTCCTTTTCTTATGAATTGCTGTAGAATCAGTCACCTGCCTCAAATAGGAATAAACTGAGCTGGGTGTTCCTGCCTGTTACATAAGACAGCAGTGCACCCATAGCATGAGATTTTGAGACTACTTCCTATTATAGAATGTTCAGGCTGAAATGGCAGCAGAGATGATACCTCAGTCTATAAAGGAAGTAGTTACACGCTGTAATTTGCAAGGAAGGCATTAGGATTTGAATGAATTGAGTTATTAAGAGGAACCAGCTCTCTGGTCATTCTTTATGGGCCATCATAGCTTGGATAATTTGCCATTAGTCTCCGTTCTGTCTATAAAATAGAAACAACCACTACACTTTCTTTGAGAGTGATGAGGACTGTGTTCGTTTCAAGAAAACCACCTAACAGTTTTATCTGTTAGCTTTTGCTAATCTCATAAACTCAACCTCAAAATAACTCTTTTCCTTTCAAATCCTGTCTAGACTTCTTTCAGGTGTGTTTTCTACTTGTATACCTTTAAGTTATTCAGCTGCTGTTTCCAAGAAAAGGTTGTTAAATTCTAATAGAAAAAGGATTGAGAGTTGTGAGTCCGGCAGTCTACGGTAAGGACATTAACTGGACATCGTACAGAAGCTTGCTGCTGGCCGCTCAGCACATGGGTCAGCTTCCCCAGCGTTTTTTTTTTTTTTTTTTCTTTTGTTTTTGTCTGTGGAAACGACTTCAGTGTTTTGTTAGCAACAGATGCTGTCTCTGAGTAGAGGAAGAAGACGCAGTTACTCTGGGTATGTAAGGCGTCCTGTAGGATACAGAAGCAGTATTATCTCCTAGAAATGAACAGAGGGGTTTTGTTTATATTGAGTTTCTGGGACACTTCTGTGAGCAGGATGTGTTATGGATAGGTAGCTTTGTTTGAACCTCAGACCTTTTGAATATGTCCTTAAGTGGTTTTAAGATAAAATCTGGAAGGTTTTGTTACCTGATGAAATGTGCAAATTCAGAGAAAACACTGAAGCAACTAAGACAGTCGTACCCTTTGCACACTTCTGTTTTGAATTTGGTAGTGCAAGCTAAATTTTTGGTACCGATCACTGACATTCATAGTGGTTCCTATTTCTAGGAAAGGCACTCGTTACAGCAACGAGGGTGGGAAGGCCAGGCCAAAGGAAGGGGCGTCATAAAGAGCATGCTTTGTTAAATGCTTTCCCGTTGTTTCTGAAGGTTCTTCCTACCTGGGTCGGAACTTGGAGGTCTCCTTTATACTACAGGCTAAAACTAGACTGGGGAGATCTGCATTTGTCTTCCTTATCTGTTTCCTCTTATAGCCTGATACTTGCTGTGCTGTTGAAAGACCCACTCCATATCCAAATAGCTATCCAGTTGACCTGTGTTCCATAGTTACTTGTTTTCAATTTTAAAAAGGTAAAGTTTTGAAAGCAAAGTGAAGAAGAACGAAAACTGGTTATTGTGCATACAGTACCATGTAGGGGAGTCCTTTGAATTCTCTTGACAAATTTCTTTCATAATTCGCAGAGTCACACAGCCAGCAAGTGGCAGTCTGGATTCAAACCAGGTATTTTTCCAGTAGCCCACACATTTTCATTACCTCACTTCAGGCCTGAATTCTTGGCTTCTAAATACTGAAACAATTATGGTAATTAAAATTTAAAATGTTGGGTCCTAACAGCTAGGGGCTGGAGAGATGGTTCAGCAGGTAAGAGTACTTCCTGTTCTTGCTCCAAGAGGACCAGAGTTCGATTCCAAGTGTCCATACCATATCAGGTGACTCACAACTACCTGCATGCGCGCACATATCCTCACCCCACATACACATAATTAAAAAGAAAATAAGTCTTAAAGACAAATAATATGTTACTAGGGACTTGTCAAGTGTGGCGAAGTGTTTGCTAGGTGGCATAGAACGTAAGTCAGAGGACCATCTGGTGTCTGCTCTGCCTTGCCTCCCCAGGTAAGAGCACTGTACTGCACAAGATTCTGCCCGCCCTTTGTTTCTTGTTTTTTGTGGAGGGTGCGGTGGGGATCTTAGCTCTCCAAACAGAGCTGTAGAGCATGACGTGCAATATACGTGAACCATATGAAGGCTCACAATCTCTTTACTCACGACAAGTGTCTTTCTTTTTTAATTGAACTTGGCAGTCTCTAAATATCAGATAATGAAACAGGATTTTTTTTTAAAGTTTTAACAATGCTTCTTTGCAATGCTTGGCTGAGTGTAAATAGGATTATTCATGCAGCAAGCACATATTGGATGTTTGCTGTAGTGAAGTCTATTCCACACTGACCATACTCTGAAGCAGGTGGACTTGTCAGCAGCCGTTACTGCTTTCACCTCAGGTAGTTTTCCCAGCTCAGCATTCAGGTATAACTACTGATGTCTGTTGACCGATAGTGAATTAATTTTAATATATAATATTTATTTTTAAATATAGTGTTTAAAGTGTTAGCATAGCTAATCTGTGCACCTCTGCTAGATTATAAGTATAAATAATACAAGCGTATTGCAGGAAATGTTAGCTATGAATAAATGAAAGTAAAATCACCTGTAATTCTGTACCTTGAAGATAACCACATTCAACATTTGATTTGCTGATCAACTTTTTATGCAAGTAAGACCGTAAAACATTAGATATCATACTACTTGTATTGCTTTATAAGTTACCTTTATATAATATGTAATGATCATTTTCATTATTTATTACCATTTACAACACTTAATAATGTTTTTGTATGGATGTGATTCTCGATTAATCTTGATTGCTAGCCTTTTGTTGGATGTTTATGTTGGTCCCAGGTTTTAAGATTATAAATAATACTGAAAGGAACAGTATTGTAGCCAAGCCTCTGCCTATAGCCTTAATAAACTGCTTGGCATAAATTTAGAGAAATGGAATTACCAGTTCCTTAAAATCCTTGAGATGTATTGCCCATTTGTGCTTCAGAAGGTTGCAGTCACCGCCAGCGGTGCTTGAGTGCCTCCATCGACATTCTCCGTGTGCCCCCCTGGCCTCTGCTTTGCTTGTTAGAGTAAGTGCATTTTCTCCTCTGCTCAGATGGACATGTGGAGTAGGTAAGTACTTAGTCTATGCCCATGGCTTATGGGCTGAGCCAACAGACTCAGGAGCTTTTAGCCCCAAAATTTGAAAACTAAAGGTATGTAGCCCCAGGCCTTACAAGCCAGAGCCATCTCGGTGTATTTGCTCAGGTAAGAGGCTTACCGCTCAGGGCTCTGACTGCCAGGGCGTGAGCAGGCAGAGCCTCAGTTCTGAGCAATGGCTAGTGAGAGCAGCACTCAGCAGCAGTCAGCACCAGACACTTTCTCAGGTCTGGTGCTTTGGGTGTTAGAACCCTTACTGGTGAGCGTTTTCACTCTGTCATGTCAAGACCCTCAGCCTTTAGAGACTCTTAAGCATGCCAAAGAGAGCAGTGTCTGCAGGCTTGGCCACCATCTTGCCTTTATGCCTTCTCTGTACTTCTGCCACCCTTCATCATGTACTGCCGTTTCTTCTGCCACTTCCATTCCTGCTACTGTCAGGACTCTTCACTGTCTTCTTTTTTTTTTTTTTTTCAATGCAGTTTATTCAGGAACATTGAACAATCCTTGGACCCCGGGGAAAGCCAGCCCACAGCTTAAATAGCCTCTGGGTAGCCAACCCAGGCGTGCCACGGGGGCAATGCAGATAGGTCCACATACATGGAAGCAAGCCAGATCCTCGGCCTTAGCCAAATGTGGAGTTGTTCGTGACAGAGAGCACTCACCATCGGGAAGGTGGGAGGCGGAAACCAGCTCCATCTTTAAGGCATAGCATTCTGCAGCTCTCTACAGTTCCCCCTTTTTGTTTTAGACGCATCAGGCAAGAGTAGAGGTCTGATCTCTGATATTAGAAATAAATTCTTCTTGGTGGTGCTGCTGTTGTGGCAGCCACTTCACCTCCACTGCTAGTTACTTTTCATGCTACCACGTCATCCCATTCTACTTCAGATTCATCAGAAGAGGGAGAAAACAGGAAACAGGACAGGAACCTCCTATAGAGGGCCTCTGAAAGACTACACAGCAGTGTATCAAAGCAGATGCTGAGACTATTCATAGCTAAACTTCAGTTAGAGTGCAGGGAATCTTATAAAGAAGGGGGAGATAGAAAGACCTGGAAGGAACAGGAACTCCACAGGGAGAGCAACAGAACCAACAAATCTAGGCCCAGGGGTCTTTTCTGGTACTGATACTCCAACCAAGGACCATGCATGGAGATAACCTAGAACCTCTAGAACCCCTGCACAGATGTAGCCCATGGCAGCTCAGTCTCCCAAGTGGGTTTCCTAGTAAGGGGAACAGGGAGTGTCTCTGACATGAACTGATTGGCCTGCTCTTTGATCACCTCCACCTGAGGGGGGAGCAGCCTGACCAGACCACAGAGGAAGACAGTGCAATTAGTCCTGATGAGACCTGATAGGTTAGGGTCAGAGGGAAGGGGAGGAGGACCTCCCCAATTAGTGGACTTGGGGAGGGGCATGGGAGGAGATGAGGGAGGGAAGGCAGGATTGGGAGGGGCTACAGCTGGAATACAAAGTGAATAAACTGTAATTAATATAAAAATAAAATTAAAAAAAAGAAAGATAAAAGGATTTATTGGTAGATAAGAAAAATGTATTGGGCCTAGTAATTCAACACTTGTAGCACAGGAGGATGCTAAACAGTGAGCTGAACAGCTTGGTTAAACAGCCAAGAGGAGGGTGTGGCATACACATGGAGAATGGGATGTATGCCAGTCATTACACCAGCTTCCATTTTCACCAGTAGCTACCTTTTGCGCAGTTAGTGAGGAGGTGCTTCTCCCCCATCTTGAGTGAGAAGAGCTGCAGGGTCATCTAAGTCTAGCAAGGTTTGTTATCCTGGCACAAAGCTCTCCAGGGCCAGGATAAGTTGTCTGAAGTGGTTGGGACTTGAGTAAAGTCTCCTGGAGCAGGAGTTCTGGCTTCAGATGTATTGATAGTTGCAGCTGGAGCATTAATTGTAAAGTATTCAAAGCAGCCAAGCTACCATGAGGGCAGTCTGGCCGTTTGCCAGAGAAGGAATGTCTGGCATAAGAGAAGGCTGTGTACTGCTATTCAGGGGCTTGAACAGATGCTCCGGGTTTTAACTCAATGACAGAAAAAACCTTGTGGGGTATTTACAATGAAGACTCAAAGAAAGCTCATCAGAAAGCTGTTTTCAGCAGTGTTTAACAGTGCTTTTGCTTACTTAGCCTCGCCTCCAGTGCTCTAGGAGTTGTTGGGTGCAGCTCATCCATCTCATCTCTGACACCAGTAAGCGGAACAGTTCTCTGCATGTTTAAAATCTCTTTAGCCTCTCACACGCTTACATTCCCTGCCTCCCAAATGGGAGACAACCTCCTCTGACTCCCTGTTTTCCTCAGTTCAGGAGAGAAAGGCATGCTCCATCCTGCCAATTCTTTTACTAGTATTAGGCTTTCTTCTAGTTGATAAGTTAGGTGACCAGAATTGCTCATTGGCTCAATCAAGGTTATATTTACGTCCGGCACTACTTCGCAGTGGCTCACTGAATTTCCCACAAATTAGTTACGTTATGATTGTCAGATTTCTGACATCTCAGTTCTCCTTTCTTACTTTCTTGCATCATGCCTGGACCCACCACCCCTGTTAATGTTTGCAATAGCTATGCTCACCTACTGGAGGAGGCTTTCTAATTTTCAGCTCTTTTTACCTAATTTAAATGAGGACCAAAGTATGAAATGATACAAGAACCACTGTTTTGGGCAGCAGCTAGATTCACTGGTCCCTTTACTTTCGTTACTAGAACGTTGGCATTATTTCTTCCAGCCCCAGTGGTGACAACAGCCTACACTAGTGTAAAAGCTGATGCTCCTGAGACAGTGCCTGCATTTGAATTGTGACTGCTGTGTGACCTAAATCAAGTTAATTTCTGAAAATTTTCTGCAGCCATAAATTGTTGAAAACCCTTATAATGATTTAAGAAAATGTCCTGACATTGGAGGTTTTTCTACTAAATAATAACTTGCTTGAATATAAAAGTAGTTTGGCCTCTTCAAATTGCAGGTACACTAATGATTTTCATGCTGATTCTAGTTTCGTATGTCTTAACTGTTGTAAACATGAATGTGGACTTTGTCTCAATTCTCTTGGTCTGAGGAGCTGCTGGTGGGAAAGCCCATGTGTCAATCAGTCTTTCTTTCTTTCTTAGATTTATTTATTTATGTATATTAGTGCTCCATCTGCATTGCACCCAAATGCCAGAAGAGGACATCAGATCCCATTATAGATGGTCATGGACCACCATATGGTTGCTGGGAATTGAACTCAGGACCTCTGGAACAGCAGCCAATGCCCTTAACTGCTGAGCCATCTCTCCAGCCCAGTATTTCGTAATCATGCCATATGGATGATGATTGGTGATATAAGATAGAGTTTCACTTATGGTTTGAAGCCATTTGTTCTAAAAACAGGACGTTAATGCACATCATGTCAGGAGCTTGTTGCACTGTGTAGACTCTAGATAAGTTGGCAGAGTTTTGTTGTTGTTGCTACTGGATGCAGCTAAGTTAAGACTCAGCATTGGAGGTCTCAGATGTTGCTGGAGCCGGGAGTTAGAGCAATGCCATTTCAAAGTGGTGAGCTGCAGCATCTTAGCTTCCAGTTTACGAAATGTTTGACGTGTAGGGGGACCATGGATTGAATCTCGGAAGTCTGCTGAGAGCCCTGTGTTGAAAGGCTATTCTCCAGCGGGTGACATTGTAGGAGGAGAGGCGGGCGGTGTTGAGCTTAGTGGGCTCATGCCAGCCTTGACAGCTCGCTCTTTGGCTTCCTGGTGATGGTGGTGAGCAGTTTCCTCTGTCCATCACTTCTGCCACAGTGACGCGCTGCCTTTAGGTTGAAAGTGCTGGTGCTCACCAGTCGTGTGAAACAGAAGGGACTCTGTAGGTTGTGTGTGTTGTACCCTACTTTGTCAGTTTCAGGTTTTTTTTTCTTTTCTAGTTTTGAAGCAGACTTATATTTGTTTTTGATGCTCCTAGATGTGTCAGTTTCTTCCTCATGAACCTCTGATTTTTTTCCATATCAGATAGTAGAGTATAGTAGTTAATGTTAACTTCTTTCATCTGAATCCTGCTCTGGAATATTAATTCTGAGTTTCTTGACAAGCTAGTTGAACTTCCTTATGCCTTGGCTTCTTCTTTGGAAAATGAAGATAATACTATCTTACCTTATGGGTCTTTTGTTTGCATGTATATCTTGCTGTTTATGCATGTCTGATGCCAGAGGAACCTAGAAGAGGGTGGTGGATTCCCTAAGACTGAGGTTACAGCCATCTCTGAGCAGTCAGATGGGTCCTGAGAACTGAACTGGGTCTTCTGAAAGAGCAGCCAGTGTTCCTAACCACCGAGTCCAGACACATTTATAAGAATCTTGAAAAGATTAAATGAAGATGTAAAGAGCTTAAGATGGCCTTGGCTCTTGACAGTATGGAAGTGTTACTGTACATTTGACCAGTCTCTTCATCATGCTTGTGCTTCACAATTCATCCCGATTATAAACATAAGTTGTGTTGCCTTGAAGAAAGTGCTTTAGGCTCTGTGCATCCCAGATTATGTTGATCCAGCCTGGGAACGGTGGCAGCTGTGTTAGGCCAAAGTGTATGAAACACTACTTTTTTTCTGGTTGGCTTAGCAGTTGTGCTATTCTGAATTCACAGTCAATAACTGATAGGCTTGATTCTGATGGCATGGACTCAGTCTTCTGAGTTGTTGACTGCGCTGCATGACCAAGCATGGCAGCTCAGGCACACACCTCCTCTGGAGAAGTGTGCTCCATGTGTTTTGTCTTGACCTGGCATAATTGGCATATGTCGGTGACTGTTTTCCAGCCTATTTAGAACTTTATTACAGAATATAGTTATCTATATAAGCTCCGAATGATTTGTATGGCCTTCACCTATCGGTATTTATCACAGTATCTATTAATGTTTTGAAGGTTAACAGGAGGCTTGAGATCTGACGTGAATCCAGGATCCTTGTAGGCACCCTTTTGTGCAAATGGATTTCCCATGGTGTGGATGAACTTTCATTCGCTGCTAAACTTGATACTGGCACAGACACCACAGCACTCACCGTATTACCTGTGTTTAAACAACATTGTGTATGCCTTAGAATTGTGTTTATGATCAGGAGGGTTTATATGTTGTTTTCAGGGTCTTTTACTTTATACAAGAAGCAATGGAAGTCTCTGAGAAGTGTGGTGGTATCTTATTACTTTATTACTTTAATTGAAAAATAAAAACTGATTATTGGGAAGAAAACATATCTGAGGATGGTTGAAAAGTTTTGTTAGAGTATGGGCTTTGCTACAGATTGAGACATGATAATGACTTGTACTGGGGTTGTTTGGAATTAGTAACTGTCTAGAACTATTTAGGATGTAAAAGTGGTGGAACTTGGTGGCTACGGGTAGGTTATAGAGCAGAGGGGAGCTTTTTTCCGTCAGGCTGGCGGCTGCAGGTTATAGAGCAGAGGGGAGCTTTTTTCCGTCAGGCTGGCGGCCGCGAGCGCCGGCGTGCTCCGATCGCTTGGAGCTAACCGCTGCCCGGCGGGCCGCACACGCCGCAGCCGAGCGAAGATGGTGGGCCGCAACAGTGCTATCGCCGCGGGCGTGTGCGGTGCCCTCTTCATCGGGTACTGCATCTACTTCGACCGCAAAAGGCGGAGTGACCCCAACTTCAAGAACAGGCTTCGAGAACGAAGAAAGAAACAGAAGCTTGCTAAGGAGAAAGCTGGGCTTTCCAAGTTACCTGACTTAAAAGATGCGGAAGCTGTGCAGAAGTTCTTCATTGAGGAGATACAGCTTGGTGAAGAGTTGTTAGCACAAGGAGACTACGAGAAGGGGGTAGACCGCCTGACAAACGCAATTGCTGTGTGTGGACAGCCTCAGCAGCTGCTGCAAGTGTTACAGCAGACGCTGCCGCCACCGGTGTTCCAGATGCTTCTGACCAAGCTTCCAACCATTAGTCAGAGAATTGTAAGTGCTCACGGCTTGGCGGAAGATGACGTGGAATGAGCCGGCTACCGTGGAATGAGCCCGCTACCATGGAATGAGCCCACTATCAACATCATAAATTTCAGTAAATTGTTGAACAGCTTGGAAGCTGATCAGCTGTGGGTGAACAAGGGCAAATATGTCTGTTAGGAGCTGCCCTACTCTGACTCTACCAAAGTAAATGTGTACTTTGAGTAGATCCATTGTCTGTTCTATTTATTTTTTCCAGTGAAAAGTATTTTGATAGAGCTTTTCATTTTATAAATACACCGAGTCAACCAAAATATTATGGATTTCGTTTGTTCTTAAGACAGTCAATTCAAATGTAAATACAGTAGAGTCTTACTTAGGTAGAACTCCTGGTGATCACTTTTACAAGCTGGAAAAGAGTGTGAAGGATAATCGAGAGGTGCACATTTTTAAGGACTGGTACATTTTACTGTAAGTCATAGAAACTTGTGTTTGTGAAAAGTGAGCATTAAAATCTTACAGAGACAAATATAAATAAATCAGAAGGGAGGAAATGATGACAGCTGAAATTTTTGGATTTTGGCTTGCAGTGTCCTTTATAGGATCTGGAACACGAAATGGCCTGAGGGTCAGTGAGGGAAGACTGTGATATGTTCACTTGGAGACACCCAAGTGAGCTTTCAAGTAGGAAGTGTATTAAAATGGTGTGGGGCTGAGAGGAAAGGCTCCGGCCTGAAAGCTCTGGGTCTCCTGCCTGCTCTGCAGCGTCTGTCGTGTTTGTGGCAACATCAGGCTTTGCCCTGCCTCAGCCTTGTCAGTTAATCTGTGTTCTCATTATGAAAACTATTGATGGAATTTGAAGTTGTGGGGTACTTGGATACAGGATATATTTATATCTCCCCTGACATGTTGCCTGTTATATTTAGAAAATACTTAAAAAAGCAAACAAACAAACGAAGAGCCGGCTGCTTTGACACCTCTTCAGCTTGCTCTCCCTAGCTTATGTCCCTGAGTATTCTCACACCATTTCTGTATTCGTAGCTTCCCTTGGATCCTGTCACCCTAGAGAAAACTCTTGTCTGACCCCCACGCTAAGGTTAGGTTTACAAAGACAGCCCACATTATTATCCTTTAGGGATTTTAAAAATTAATTCAATTTACATCTCCTCTCCTCCCAGTCCCACCCTCCCTCCCGCATCCCCTCTCCGCTATTCCTCAGAATAGGGGAGCCCCTCTACCCAGACACCCCAGCTCATGTATTTACATAAGGTCTGAGTTTTGTCTTCTTTCCTGTGGCCTGGTAGGGAAGTCCCATGGGGGAAGTGATCTTAAAAAGCAGACAACATAGTCTGTGTCATAGATATCCCCCACTCCCCTAACTAATGGGCCCCAGGAAACCTCAGGTGTTCATAGATAGGGCTTATCTTCTTGGGGGTCTGTGCATTGTAGTATGTCTATCCTATACATGACTAAAGTCCACTTATAAGTGGGTATATGCCATGTATGTCTTTCTGGGTCTTGATTATCTCAGGATGATCTTTTCTTGTTCCATCCATTTGCCTATTTTCATGATTTCCTTGTTTTATAGTAGCTGGGTAGTCCATTGTGTAAATGTACCACAGTTTCTTTATCCATTCTTTGGTTGAGGGACACCTATGTTATTTCCAGCTTCTGGCTATTACAAATAAAGCTGCAGTGAACATGGTTGAGCAAATGTTCTTGTTATATGATGGAGCATCTTTGGGTGTATGTCCAGGCATGGTGTAGCTGGGTCTTGAGGGATGGCTGTTCTCAGTTTTCTGAGAAAGTACCAGATTGATTTACAAAGTGGTTGTACAAACCTTTAAGGTTTTTTAAAGTATGTTTTGGAGATGATTGTAGTTTATCTTAAATATTTTGATTACTTGTAACTTGTCTTCTGTCCTGTTCCACTCCAGATTCTTCTGTGGTTCTGTCATTTCCATTCTGGGTTTTGCAAGTCCCATTGTTGGAGCAGAGTAGCTGAAGCCCCTGGCCCTCTTCATAATTTTATAATTTAGTTCTCAGTACTTCCTGTGGAACTCGGATTCACTTATTTACACTAAGTATAAACTACTGACCAGAGTACTTTGCTATCGCTCAGCCTCTCCATAATGACAGATCAAAGGTCAGGTGGATTCAGAGATGTTGGGCCTTTTTCTTGGCAGACTGAACTTGGGGAAATTTCAGATTATTAAATATAGAAGCACTAGATCTGCATTTGCTGCCAATGTCACATTGGTTTCTGCTATTGATTTAGGTGTTGCTGCTTCTGCAGTTCATAATGTGCTCAGTAACTAAATTAGATTCCTTTCTTGTTGCTGTGATAAAAATATCTTGACAAATGTTACTTAAGAAAGGGTTTATTTAACCCACAATTCCAGGCTTTACAGTCCATCATTATGAGGAAGTCAAGGAGGTGGGAACTTGAAGCAGCTGGTCATATTACATTCATAACCAAGAGCAGAAAGCAGTGAATTAATGTCATATAGTATAGTCTTCAGTTTGCTTTCTCTACTCCTCACCCTCACCCAGAGAATGGTGCCATCCACAATGAGTCAGTCTCCCACCTCAATTAATATAATCAGTATAATCCTCCATATACATGCCCGCAGGCCAACCTAATCTAGACAGTCTTTTGTTCAGATTCCTCTCCAGGTGATTCTAGGTTGTGTCAAATTGACAATTAAAATTGACCATCACGGAGTTGGAGAAATGTCTCCGTGGTTAAGAACAGTTCATGCTCTTGTAGAGGTCTGCAGTTTGGTCTCTAGCACCCACGTGGTTGCTTAAAACTGCCAGTAACTGCAGTTCCAAAGAACCTAACAACCTCTTCTTGTCTCCATGGGCACATGGCCTCAGTGGCCAAGCAGTGCCCTCAAATACATTTTAAAAAAAAAGTAATCTCATTAAAAAACAAACAAACTGTCAACAATAGTTTTGAAAATAAAAGTGATCTTAAATTCAAGGATTCCAATGCCTTGTAGAGGTGGCTTGTCTGTTCCCACATCTCGGTGTGTTTCATAGTCAAGGCTGCAAAGCTCTTGTCAGCTAGTCTGACCTTTCCCACTGTACTAGCATCTGGGTTAAATTGAAGTGTGTGCCTCAGAGGTTCTGCTTTCAAAGGATGAGAGTGTTTTTTAGAAATACAGTTCCAGCCTTTGAAGACCATTCTCCCAACTACTTCTTGGTAAATGTACAGTGTTTTAGGCAGCTCCCGCCGTTAACACAGGGCCTCTAGCACCACAGTGGGAGGACTCCTTTCCACAACAGCTGCTGAAGCACCTCCCAGACTGGTACGGTTTGAAAAGGCTTCTTTGATTCTTGGTTTGATAATAGCAAGAATTTCAAATGAATTAAAAGGAAATGGTAAAAATAAGATTAATTGCAATTTAAAGATGCTGATTTTGGAGATATTGAACAGTATCGTACAGAGTAGACATTATACTGGTATGCTTTTGAGTTTGATAGCTCACACGACAACTGTCTCTAGGTACAGTCTTATGTTTGTCACTTTCTATTTTTACTCTGTGATCTCCTAAAACTCCTCTCTAATGAAAAATACTGGTGATCAGTGTACATTTTACCGGCAGAGTGCATTTATTTTCCCCCTGGTTGTGGGGGTTTCTGAGATTCTTCTAGGATACAAGAGGAATGGTGCATCTGCAGTATTTCTTTTAAGAGTTGATAACTATGTAATATTTTACATCTTCTAGTGGTAATAATTACACAAATAAGAACTTAGGAATTAGTGAAACTCTTGGACTCCAGTAAAGGAACTTGAAGTTGTTTGACCATTTTCATTTGTATGCATTAGGCATTTAGAATTCAAGAATCTGGCATGATACTAGCACATAAGGAAAATCTGCTTATTTAAGAAATAGTTGAGAAAACATTTAGATTGTTTATTTTTAACTCCAAATTAATTGTATCAATAGGTGAGCTCTTTCTGCTCTTAGGAAATTATGGAATGCCTGCATGGTATAGGTCTGTAAAGTTGGATTGCCTAACTTCTAGGCACAGGAGGCTGACTGAACTGTGATATGCTAGAACTGAAAATGCACATTAGATTTTGAAGGTGTATTATTAATACTCTTTACATAAAATTAGATTTATTCGTGTATTTATTCATTTATTCATTGTATTTTATGTGTGAGGATTTTACCTGCATAATTGTATGTGTACCACATGCATGTTTAGTGCCTGTTGAAGTCAGAAGACGGCATCAGATCACTTTGAACTGGAGTTCCAGAAGCTTATGAACCACCGTGGAGGTGCTCACAATCAAACTTTGGTCCCCCGAAAGAGCAACGAGTTCACCTGGCCATTGAGCCAACTCCTCAGCACCTCGTAATGCTCTCTTAAAAACAGGATCGTTCATAATTGTTAAACCTTGTGGATTTTTTTAATTGGTGTCTTACTAGATTATTCTATCCAGTCTAACCTTGAGTTCTTGGACTCCTCCTGCCTCTGCTTCCCATGTAGCAGGGACTACAGCTGTGTGTCACCATCTCAGGCTACGTAGTGATTGAATACTTACTCTAAGTTAAAATGATATTTTAGGTCTATTAGGTTAAGTAAAGTATCACAGTGAATTCACCTGTTTCTCTTCCTTTTGTGATGTGGCTGCTATTGGTTCACACTGTTTCTGCTGGACAGTACTGCTCTAAGAATGAGAACACTGCAGTTGGTAAAGGCTGTGCTCTGACTTCTAGCACCTTTATTAAACAGGAAGCTATTAATTTTCAGCAGGTAGGTAAGTCATAATGATACAGAGGGTTTATTAGGAAGACATAATACAATTAGAGTATTTAGGTATGTTTGAGTGTACATAGTACATAACAAGGTGTTTTTTAAAAGCAGGGTTTTCATTGGAAAAGTCCATGGTGCTCATAGTTTATATAGCTGAGGCAATATGCATTTGTCCTCAGAGTTCCTGTCACAAAACTTTCCAGACGTTGCTCCTAAAGTGAAGTAAAAGTGGGGGAGCATTTGTGTTTGGGTGTCCTCTCTCTGAGACATTTGCTCCTTTTATGTGCCATTGCTTTACCATTGCTTTACATTTTTACTTGGTTTTTATTGAGCACACACAAATCATGATTACTGAAACTTTCTTGTTTGGCTGCCTCCCTTGGGACCTGGCACTTGTTTTCCATAGACTGAGATATAGCTTCTTGAAGACTCTTTTGCCTCTGTTCTGGTGAAGTGTCAGCATCTTAAATGACCCTACAGTTTGCTACATGCACATGACCATGAAGAGAGCTTAAGCAAGTATGAGTCTCTGCTGTGAAATTTCTAGAAATTGCCTATGTCGATAAAAACTTAACAAGCCAGATATTTGGTCCATCGTATGGGGTATCAAATGGCACAAATTAATTGGGTTTAGAGACAGTATTCCAAAGTGGTTGAGGGTATGGGCTTTGGAATGCAGCTGAGTCAGTCCGGATCTCTCCAGCTGTGTACCTTGGGCAGCTAGTTAAGTCTTCACTTTCTTAATCTTGTGTGGGATGGATGTGCCAGCTTTCTCTTGCTACAGTGTATATCTGCAGTAACTAAGAAGAAGCTAATTTGAGCTCAGAGTTTTATGGGTTCAGTCATTGGTTGTCTTTGGGCCCTTTGCCTGAGGCCTGTGGAGAGGACAGCACATTATGCCACGGATCATGTGATGGAACAAAGCTCAGGTTATAGCTGGAGAGTGAAGGAGAGAAGAAGAGATTGGGATCCCCCCTTGAAGAGCACACCTGTATGAGCTACTAGCTTCCACTTAATGATTCCACCACCTTCCAGTAATGCTACTCTGGAGAAGAGCTTTTAAGACGGGTGTCTTGAAGGAACATTGCAGCACTAAGCTATAGCACTTGCCCTTATGAGCACCAGGAATGAGGCAGCAGACATTCACCATCCAGAGTGAACCAGGTCATATTACCTCTTACCTGCAAACAGCCAGAGGATGGTGTTGTACTCTCCTTACTCTTGCAATACCAAGAGGGCCTGACTTTGGCACATATGTGGAGGATGTGGATCTCCTTTTTAGACCTCTTCGGAAGCACTGTGGCCCCTCTAACTGTGCCCAGCCCTCTTCAGAGTCCTGACTGCATGATTGCATTCTGATCTGTATTCATAACCTGGGAAGAGCACGGGCAGGCTCAACAATGAATGCTTGCTGCCTGTAGCTCTTTCTCTAGTATAACCTCATTGTATTATTTTAAAATAGCACAAAGATGAGGAGGGGAAGACATAGTGTCAGTAAATGAAAAAAGTAGAGAACGCTGAGGTTGAGCCCAGGGGTGATAATGCCTCCTTATCTGCAGGGAGTGTGAGAATTAGGTGAGATTGTTGAAACCGTTTTTGGTTTCCATTAATGTTGCATGGATTGTCCTCTCGGTTCATTTCCTGGACACTTTATATATAATCATTTTATCGGTGTACAACTGTGTATTGAAGAGACTCTTGGTCCTATGAAATTTTATAGGCTTTGCAATAGTTAAGCTTGTAGGTACTTCAAGGAAGTATCCCATGCCTCTGAGAAATGTTACACAGGAAAAGTACTTGTATTTGGTTTTTACTGAGTTTTTTCCTTGTTTTTACTTGTGAAGTTATTGAACAATTAGAGCTGTACTGTCCACTATGATAATATAGGTCACACATAGCACTAGACATTGAAATTAACTAAATGGGAAGATATCATCAAAGCATATTATATACATGTCTGAAATGATATCAGACCATTATTTTATACAATTAATGTATTACATAAGGGAAGAACCCCTAAAAAGAGCCATAAATTTAGTTCTTCAGTTGTGCTCCCACATTTCCAGGTAGTTGTTATTAGTTCTAGGTGACGAGTGGCTGTTCTGGAGAGCTTCATGTGGCCACATACAGAGAATACATTTTTTTAGAACATTAGAGAATACATTTTTTTTTTTAGAACAGGACTGAGTAAAGTATGAGGAAACTAAAGAGCCACATGTTTATTTGACTTTGAGGCATTATCAAAGTCTAGTGTGTTTGCCACTAGAATAGTTGATTTCTTCTGGTTCTGTAACTTGTTATGTCATTAATACTGTTCTAGTTGCGGATTTGCAGCTTTTCATATTTCTAAAATTTGTCCTTTTATTTTTTTGTAAATAAATACGTTGGACTTCAGTGTTTCCTCACATTTATTCTTCATGCCCTGATACTGTGTTACAAGTTTCTGTTTGCTTCAGCATTATGGTTTTGTGTGGTCTAAAATAATACTATAGATATGAAATAGAGCCAGGTGTAGAGGCACTTGTCTTTAATCCTAGCACTTGGGAGGCAGATGCAGGCAGATTTCTTCGAGTTGGGGGGTCAGCCTTTTCCACAGTGAGTTCCAAGTCAGCCAGGGTTCTATAGAGAGACCTTATTTAAAAAACATATGTAATAGTATTGCTTATTTTTAGACTGAAATTTATTGAGGGGATTATATTATATAGTAGGAAGTACAGAGTTTAAAACAGGACAGGTCCACAGCCCACCTCGTCTAACCACAGGCTTCTAGAAAACAAAGAGAAGCTGTGCATTGCTCCTGTACATTGTACACTCTTACATAGGTTTCTCTAGAGAATGTTTCTTAGGAGATTTAAATTTTTCTTTTATGAGAAGATAATCTTTTGTTTTAAATCCTAGGAAGCTCTACAAAGAATTATTTCAACTCTGGCAAATAAGAACGATGAAATTCAGAACTTTATTGATACACTAAATCACACACTGAAAGGAGTTCAGGTACGAATATTGCTATTAAAATTGTAGAGATGAATGATTACTGAGTAAAATTTGAAGTATCAACAACCCTTCATTGACATTAGAGTATAATGTAATGCAGATGGTAACAGGGTCTTCAAAGGACAGAAGAGTAAAATCACTTCCCGTGTCACTGCTGCATTCTGCCCAGGAAAGCAAGTGCTGAGGGACAGCTGGCCCCCTGGTTACCTGTTGACGAGCAAGAATTAAAGTCCTGCTCATTGCTCTTTGGGGGTTTTCTTTACTAATTCCAATGAAGAGCAAATGGTGCTCTTGAAAGCAGTGGAAAACACACAGTTTCTTTTCCTGTATGTAATGGGGGGGGGGGGCGGGTGATAAGACTTGGTTGAAGAAGTAGAGAAAGTAAGAAAATGGCACAGTACTCAGGTAGGCTAGACGGAGGCTTAAGGAGGGGCCCACGTTGGAGCAAATAACTTTTTAATGACTTGAAGCCGCATATTGAAGTTCATTATTTTTCTATTTATTTG
This sequence comes from Meriones unguiculatus, assembly GCF_030254825.1. NCBI lineage: Eukaryota > Metazoa > Chordata > Mammalia > Rodentia > Muridae > Meriones > Meriones unguiculatus. The sequence continues at coordinate 43,874,095 of NC_083351.1, forward strand.
AGTGATTGATTGATTGATTGATTGTGCATTCATATTTTTGCCTGCATGTATGTCTGTGTGAGGGTGTCAGCTCTTGAAGTTATAGACAGTTGTGAGCTGCAATGCGGTGCCAGGAATTGAACCTGTGTCCCCTAGAAGAGCAGTCAGTGCTTTTAACTGCTGAGCTATCTCTCCAGCCCCCTATTATTTTTCTGTTAGAGCAGTGGTTCACGACATGTGGGTCACAACCCCTTTGGGAGGCCACATATCAGGTATCCTGCATATCAGATGTTTTCATTGCTATTTATGACAGTACCAACATTAGAGTTATGAAGTAGCAATGGAATAATTTCATGGCTGGGGATCCCCACAGCATGAGAAACTGATTAAGGGTCGCGGCATTAGGAAGGTTGAGAAGCGCTGTGTTAGAGTGAGGTAGTTTATGATACAAATCTCTTCTTCCCTCTGCTTATGACTTTTAGTTTGTAAATGCTGTGTGGTTCTTCAGCAAAATTTTTCTGTTTTTTAAACAGGAAAATTCTTCCAACATACTTTCAGAGTTGGATGAAGAATTCGATAGTTTGTACTCTATATTGGATGACATGAAGGAAAGCATGATTAACAGCATCAAGCAGGAGCAAGTGCGGAAATCGCAGGAGTTACAGGTGAGAGTGCGCGGCTGCTCAGCACAGGGCGCCACAGTGGCTGGGCTTCTGAGACAGAAGCAAGTACCTGAGGGATCATATCTTTGTCTTCCAGAGTGGATTTTAACATGGCTTGGGTCATAAATATCTTTTTTGTTTGTTTGCTTTGTTGTTTTTTTAATAAATATCTTTTAATATTTTTAAAAATTATGGTTAAAAATAATGTAGAATTTACCGTTGGCCCTTTTTAGAGCTTGTTGAATCATACTGTTGTTTAGCAGAACTCAGGATTTTTTTTTTTTATCTTATTACAAAGCTGAAACTCTTCACCCCTGACATAATAATTCCTCACTTCCCCCTCTATCAGCTCCTGGCAGTTGTGCCATTGTTCCATTATTTTGATTACTTAGATGTCTCACGAAAGTGGAATTATACAGTATTTTGCAACTGTGCAACTTGAGCATAATGTTCTCAAGATGTGACCAGGCTCCAGCATATGCCAAGATTTCCTTATGGCTGAATGACATCTCCTTATACACCAAATCATCTTTGTTTGTTCTTCTGTCTGTGAACACTGACCTGTCTGTACATCTGACTGTGAGCAGTGCTGCTGTGAGTGTGGACAGGCAGAAACAGCTTGAAGACACTCTTTCTTCCTTCTTTTGGCTGTGTACCTAGAAGTCCTTGTGCTGATCATGTGGCAGCCACCCTTTTAGTTTTCTTTGGTGCCTCATACTCTGTCCTTCACTGCCTGCACTATTTGATATTCCCACCAGCTGTGCACAGTGAGTCCAGTTGCTTCATCCTTATCCACATCTGTTTTCTGTTTTTTTGTTTTGTTTTGTTTTGTTTCAGTGGCAGATATTATAAAGATAGAAAAATAGGAATCATTTTTTTGTTTGTTTCGTTTTTTTTGTGTGTTTTGTTTTGTTATTTTGAGACACGGTCTCACTATGTAGATCTGGCTGGCTGTCCTGGATCTCACTTGTAAATGGGACTGTCCTCGAACTCACAGATCCCTCTACCTCTGCATCCTGAGTGCTGGTATTAAAGGTGTATACCAGTACGCTTGGCTATAGAGCAAAATTTTGCTATGGTTTTGATTTCCATTCCTCTAGTAATTAGAGAAGGATGAACAGTTTTTGTATGCTTCCTAATCTCTATGTATTTTCCTTGAAGAAATTTTTAGTCATTTTTTCTGCTTATTGAGTAACTTATTGTTTTAAAGTTACATGCTTTTTTTATTTTTTGCACATCTTAGCTACATGTTTATTTTGAATGTTGTTCTCAGCACGGCTGTATTGGGGTTTTGAACCCAGCCAGAGCTGTGTATGTATTGTGCCCATGCTCTGCTTAGCTACATGCCCACCCCTATGCTCTGGGTGTTAACCCTTGACAGAGACTATCTTCTATTCTGTATTTTGCCTTTTCCCTCTTGGCTGTTTTCATTGTTCTATAACTATAACTCTGTTATGATTTAAAATAGTCTTCGGTACTTGAGTCACATACTCACTTGACTCAGATTGTGCTAACTTGATTCACAAACTAAAGATGGTTAAAGAGCATTTTGTGAAGAGTGGAGAGTGGACAGTCGTGTGCTCCCTGCTTGCTGTAGCCTCGGCATCTCAACACAGACCCACAGAAGGAAAGGCAGTCTCTTCTCTCTCTACTTCTTGTGAGATTTTTATCTTCAGCTACATTTTCAGCTTTGTGAGAAACCTTATCATCGAAGGAGATGGCTAGCAATGTTGCCAAGAAGACAGATCCTCGTTCCATGAATTCCCATGTATTCATTGGGAATCTGAACACTCTTGTGGTCAAGAAGTCTGATGTGGGGGCCATTTTTTCAAAGTATGGCGAGATTGTGGGTTGCTCTGTGCATAAGGGCTTTGCCTTCGTCCAGTATGTTAATGAAAGAAATGCCCGGGCTGCTGTAGCTGTAGAGGATGGCAGAGTGATTGCTGGCTAGGTTTTCGATATTAACATGGCTGCAGGGCCAAAAGTGAATGGGGGAAAAGCAGGTGTGAAACGATCTGCAGCAGAGATGTACTGTTACTCACCTGACTTGAACTGTGACTTTCAACGGGCCTATTATGACAGGATGTACAGTTACCAGCATGTGCTTCTCCTCCTGTTGCTCAAGCTGTGGTGCCTTCTAAACACCAACATGTGTTGGGAAACACCTTATGAAGGGACAAAAGTGGACAACGGGGATCTTCTTTAAAGTCTGGAAAGTTGAAAGTTCAGGACATGAAGAAGGAGCTGACCCAGGTAAAAACAAAAAGTGGATCCTCTGCTGGAAAGCCTGGAAAAATTGAAAAAGAGCAAAGCAAACAAGCAGACTTGTCCTTCATCTTCCCAGTAGAGATGAAGAATGAAAGGCCTGAAGAAGAGCAAAGCAGCACCTCTGAAGAAGGATGAGACTAATGTAAAGATGAAGTCTGAGGCAGGTGCAGATGACTGCTAAGGAGGGTGACCTGCTGGATGATGACGATAATGAAGATGGGGGATGACCAGCTGGAGATTATCAAGGATGAGGAAGGAGAGGATGACTCTTAAGCACAAAGCGGAGTTAGGAATCGTATCCCATTATTCATTTACCTGGGCGCTTGTGAGAGATCAGAGTGACACCAGATCCACTCCCCTGGTATCTTCAGCACATTCTCACTCTTCTCCCTCTCCTAGTCCTTCCTGTGTTCATTAATTCATAATTGCCCTTTTGCCTAGTTCCATTTCCACTTTCTTTGATGCTCCTTAGTAGTTTTGTTATGTCTTACCCTGTAAGCTTTGCTTAATTTTGGTAACTCTGTGACTTAACAATAAAAAGATGTATGGTTTAAAAAAAAAAGTTAAACTTCATGATTTCCTTATTTTTCATTGCTGAGTAAAAATTTACAGGTAAATGGTGGGACCTAGAAAGTATCATCCTGAGTGAGCTGTCCCAGAAGCAGAAAGACACACACGGTATATACTCACTCATATAGACATATAACATAGGATAAACCTACTAAAATGGGTATATCCAAAGAAACTAATCAAGAGAGAGGACCCTGACTAAAACACTCAATCCCCATCCTGAAGGCAAAGAGGATGGACACCAGAAGAAGAAGAAAACAGGAAACAACCTAGGAACCTGCCACAGAGGGCCTCTGAAAGGCTCTGCCCTGCAGACTATCAAAGCAGACGCTGAGACTTATGGCCAACTGTCGGGCAGAGTGAATGGAATCTTATGTAAGAAGTGGGAAATAGTAAGAGCTGGAGAGGATGGGAACCCCACAAGGAGAGCAACAGAACCAGAAAATTTGAACACAGGGAACTTCCCAGAGACTCATACTCTAACCAAGGACTATTCAAGGAGATAACCTAGAACCCCTGCACAGATGTAGCACATGACAGTTCAGTGTCCAAGTGGGTTCCATAGTAATGGGAAGAGGGACTGCCTCTGACATAAACTGATTGGCCTGCTCTTTGATCACCTCCCCCTGATGGGGGAGCAGCCTGACCAGGCCACAGAAGATGACAATGCAGCCACTCCTGATGTGATCTGATAGACTAAGATCAGAAGGAAGGAGAAGAGGACCTCCCCTATCAGTGGACTTGGGGAGGGGCATGTGTGAAGAAGGGGGAGGGAGAGTGGGATCTGGAGGGGAGGAGAGAGGGGCTTATGGGGGGGATACAAAGTGAATAAAGTGTAATTAATAAAAACAAAAAAGTTAAACATCATCAAGAAATTTAGTCTTTGTTACAAGGGTTGCTTTCTGCAAGTAGATTATTCTGACATCTTAGTTTACATATGGGCAGTTTTCTGACTACTCTAAGAACCTTTAAGCTAATTTCACTCCACTTATTTAAGTTGCTTTATTCCTCCTTTTGTTTTAAATTTGTACTCAGTATCTTTTATCTTCATGTAACTAATTTCTTTAAAATATTTGTGTATGAGTGTGTGGTGTAGATGGAGGGAGGGGTATATGGGAGTGTGGGTCAGATGACAACTTCTTCAAGTCTGCTTTTCCTTCCACTGTGGGGCAAACTCATATCATCAGACATGGACAGTGCTTCCATCCACCAAGCCATCATGCCAGCCCTAGTTAAACTGTTTTGGATAAATTATATGAAAAGAGGTAATTTATATAACTTGTATTGTCTTTGTATTGTATTGATGGTATTGTCTTTTTTAGTTGCTCTATGACATATGTATATTTGTCCAGTTATTACCATGTCTTTAAATTTAATGTAGCATATATTTGAGATTGGCAGTAGGAAAGTTCATTGTGATAATTTGGGTATTGTGCTTTTCCCCAGAGTCAGCTTAGTCAATGTAACAATGCCCTGGAGAACTCTGAAGAACTACTAGAATTCGCAACAAGGTCATTAGATATAAAGGAACCTGAAGAATTTTCAAAGGTAAAGAAAGCAAAAAGCAAATAGAGAGACAGACAAATAAAAAACAACCCTTTCCTAGTATACTGAAGGAATATTTTTAAAAAGTGTTTTGTGATTTTTGATACTGAAAAGGACGTGGGGTTTTTGCTAAATAAAATACAAGATGTTCACTTATTCAAAATATGTGCTTTTGAAGTATGTATCTTTTGGGGTCAGTAATTGATTATTTTAGTTCTGTTTTCCTTTAATCAATTTAAGTGAGCCACAGAATTTTTTTTTTCAGTTATGTGACTATTGGCAGTTTGTGTTAAAGGTTTTTCATTACTCGAGCCAAGTCATAGTTTTCTGGATGCCTACTTCAAATACTTGGTTGCTGACAAAACAGCGTGGGTGACGCCAGAGTAGACTTAGCATTGCGTGGTGGATTCCTGTAAACTATTTTGAAACATCCTATATTAAAGTTCTTTAGTTGGGCTAATACAATTGAAAAGAACAACAAAATAGCCTTGGCTAAAACCCATACAGTGATTTTTTTCATACTTCTTTATCTACCATCTAAATTGTTGTGTTCCTATTCCTAGTATGAAATCTGGATTTGAAGGGCCCCCATTTATCAGTGTTATATGATCTGAAAGTGAACAAGTAAAAAATAGCACAAGTACGATAAAATTTTAGAATATGCTTCGCCTTATTTTTTTTAATATGAGGAGTTTAATTGTTAGTAAATAAATGCAGAAAGTTAAGATGAGATCTGGATCATTAGGTAAATAGCCAGGATTCTACCAGCTGTGGTTTCTCAGTCACTAGTACTTGGCCTGCAGAACGTTTGGATCCATTGTCAAAATTAACATTCCTATTCTTGCCCTGAATTCAAACCTTGAACTCTTCCAATGAAGAGAACTGACCAGAACAATTTCCATGTCAGTATATAATTATTTACCTCCTTTTAACCACTTGTCAGATTAAAAGGGAAAGAATGTCTTTTTATACCCATGAGTACCCACAGTGGAATAACAGCTGCAGGGTACTATGAAAAGAGAACAGTGTCTTCTGTGTTTGATCATTTTTGATGAAAAGAAAAAAAGGGGCTTAATTCATTTTTCTCACTCACACTAGCTCACCCCTGGGTGTGTCCATCTCTTGAGCACTGAGAAGAGCAAATGAGAGAAGGAGCTCAGTCATTACTCTGCAGGCAGAGGTTGAGAGAGGGTCCTTCTTTAGGCTGGTAAGGAATACTGAAAAAAAGAGAGGACCTTTAACAAAAGTGTGCTTTAGCTCTGAATACAACTACAAATAAACAAAATGTTTACTAAGCTTACCTTAAAGTAGAATTTTACCTTTTATTTGTGAGTGTTGGTATCATACAGAAATATAGTTTCCTACTGTACAACTGTACTTAAGAGGCTGTAAGGAATACTGTGCTTGAGGTGGTTTCAGGCTATTTCCTTTGAAGTGATATGCATTTGTTTGTTTGCTTGTTTTAAGCGTGTGAGTGTTTGCTAGCATGTAGGTTTGGTTGCCATGTACATGTCTTGTACCCTCAGAGGCTAGAAGAGGGCAGCATGTTTCTGGACTAGAGTTGCAGGGGGCTGTGAAACACCCTGTGGGTGCTGGGAACTAAACCCAAGTCCTCTGAATAAGCAGCAAGTGCTCTTTATTACTAAGTCATCTCTTCCAGCTCTGACCATAAGTTTTGAAAAATAGTGCTTATATGAAGAAAGTCAAATATATAGTTATGTATATAAAGTTTTATATATATATATATATCATATACTTTATAGAATCAATAGGTCATGCATCTAGTTCTTTTCCAAAGGTCTTTAAAAAAATAAAAGAAAGAAGGAAAAAAGGCTGTCCTGGGACTTGCTATGTAGATAAGGATGGCCTAAAGCTCTTTGTTACATGGCAAAGTTAGTATTTTTGCCTAAAGGAAGAACATTTTGAGGTATCTCTTTTTTCCATTTTTCTGTAAAGAGAGGGAAAAAAAGTATAGTAGGAAGAAATATACCTTTCCTGTCTTTGGCAGAGATAATAGGTCACTGAGATTCAAACATTAGGAGCTTCTCATCCTGGAGTCTGCCCCTATGGTCTATGCTCTCAAATGCTATAAAGTGGATATTTTAAATTACACCATAAAAGGTATGGCTTATCTTTTGGATTTACATAAGAAAAAAAACTTCCAGGTTCATGAACATTTGAAGAGTTAAAATAAACTTTGATCTGAGGACTGTGCAGCCATGCTGGAAAATACAAATGAAATTGACTGCCAAGATATGTGGAAAGGGGCACAGCCAAGAAAAGAAGGATAGAAAAGCCTCTGGGAGGACCAGTGCCTGCCTCTGCTGGACGGAGGAGACTGGTAGACGCAAACATGCTTTTCATCAGGAGAGAACAACAGTGAAGAGAGAGGGTGAGACAAGAAAATCCATGCTTGGGGAGAAGAAGAAGGAGTAAAGGTGATTGGAACTGGTAAGAGAAGGAGGTGTGCCAGAGGCTGGTCTTCCATGAGGCCACATCAGCACTGAAAGCTGAGAGCCACCTTTTGCTTCTTAGTGTTTGCTGTGAAAAAGCATCACTCCTCCCTGCCACAATTGTGGTGTAGTTAGCAAAGCACTGCTGTTAAGAGTGGGTTTAGCTTTGGCCTGGTGCCACAGGAAGCAAGTTTCTTTGGAGAAATAATACCCCAGGTTACCTACAGTCCTGAAAACGAAGCATGCATGAATGTAATCTTAGTACTTTGACAGCTACAACAAACCAGTCGGGAAGTCCACTATCACTGTTAGGTTTCTGAATACTGCCAGGTAGCCTAACATTGATCCCAGCCATCAAAAGAACTATTTTGTAAATTCTTAGGGAGACAACCTAGTCTTCTTTGTTTGTTTGTTTTGAGACAAGATTTTATGTATATCCCAAGGTGACCTTAGTATAACTAAAGATGGCTTTGAACTCCTGATCCTCTTGGCTTTGCCATCTGAATGCTGGGATTACAGGCACATGCCGCTACATTCAGCTTATGCTGCTGGGAACCAGACTTAGAATAGTGAGCATGCTCAGCAAGCACTTCTACAACTGACTAACAGCACAACCCCCAGCTGTTTAAAGTATAGAAACAATAAAGCGTTAAACATGCTTGATAAATTCACAGTAGTGTCGGTATCTTTTCATTAAAAGTTAAGAACAGGTTAAGCAAACATCTTGTTTTACTTACACTTAGTAACTATGAATAATTATTTATAATAACTACCTTAGTCTTTTGCAGTTCTAGGGTGACAGGTTCCTAAAACCAATATATTAAAGGATTGTATTTATTAATTTAAAAGGCAGATTCTAGGTATGCTAGCTCAGGCCTGTGATCCCAGTACTTGAGAAACTGAAGCAAGAGGATTGCTGTGAGTCTGAGTCCAGCCTGGGCTACAGTATGAAACTGTGTCTTAGAAAACAAAACAAAGGGAAGAAAGAATGAGAGAGGAGAAGAAAGAGAGGCTATCTCCATTCCAGATACAAAGATGTGAAGTGTTGGCAAACAGGATTCAGTCAGTATAAATAATGATTCTTCCTGGAGGCTTCCGGTACCATGACAGATAATCTTAGAGAAAGCTGGGCACTCATTTGGCATTTGCCCAATTGTCTGAGTGGAGATGCAGGTAAATATGGTAGCAGCAGAATGCTGGAAAATTCTAGGCTTAATATTCCAGAGATACAAATTTATGAAGTTACCATGGAATGAAAGTATACGCTGAAGTATTCTTTTTTGATGGCTTTCTGTTTTGGAAGAAGAATTTCTAGAAAAAAAATTATTCTCTATTTAAAGATATTTCTTGAAGTTGGGCCATTTTTTAAAAACAACCCTGGAACTTGAGGCTTTCGTCTTATTGCAGAGGATAATTTCTCATCTTCTGTATTTGCAGGTGCATGTAAAATAAAATGTGAGCCTAAGTCAAAGAGGAGCACAGAGTTTTCAGTGTGCATTGGATGTCATACACAGGAGAGCAGTTTCTTCTAGGTTATCTGCTTTCTCATTTGTTCCTTTTCTGTTTTTTTTTTCCACAAAAAATAAACATGATGGCACTAAAGTCTTGCCTGCATGTGTATGTACGTGTGCACAAATGGTAGCCTGTCAGATACAAAACAGAATCAGTAGTGGTCCTCCTGTTAGTGGGTCATGTGACAGAGGGTGGGAAACAATATCCTTCCAACCACGTTCAAAACCCATCAGGAAATAAGATAAAATAAGAAAACTAAGAGGCCAAATACCACTGTAACATTGGCGAGCACAGGTTTTGTCCACAGGCAAACTTCTTAAGCCCAGAATTAATTTACCTGTGTGGGTGTGATCAGCAGAGGCTTTCTCCGATGATGGGGGGTTGGGAGTGCTATTTCAGTGACACTTAACAACACAGAAGAAGAAGAGCACAACACATAGTCTGTACAAGCAAACTTCCAAGAAAAGTGAGAGGCACTGAGTTGATAACTTGAAAACTAGTCACCTGGGGTCACTGTGAAGTGAAGGAAGAAGTGAAGGGCAGAGTGGTAAGGGCTTACTCAGTATGTAAAGAAGCGTGGGGTGCAGAGCAGAGTCCTTTTTCTTTCCCTTAACACAGAGAGGAAAATGGTTTTACACTCCAGCTGCCATGGGAGTAATTTTCAAAACTAATATAGTAGTTGACTAATGTAACTTAGTCCCTTAGTCCCGTACAAAAGAGACTGTGCCAACCTAGGTCCATGACCTAAAGAGATCGGAGACCGTGTAGGGTTGGCTATAGTGTGTGGACCTTGGAAAGGGATTTTGTTGTTGTTGTTGTTGTTGTTTTAACAGCGTTAAGAACCCAAATCCCTTAGTGGAGAAGTAAACTAATACCCAGGGCCGCAGTGTTGAGCACGGTAATGCTGGAGCTGCGGCGTGTTGTGACGTCTTGTGGAGTGGCACCCAGGCCTGCATAGTTGAGGCTGGGTATAAAAGGGGCCTGAAGCAGGTAGACACCGTGTCAGCACCGAAGGAGAGAAGACACAGAAGCTGTTCTTTGTACATCTGGCTTATATGTGCCCAGTCGTTAAATATCTCTGAATACCAGGCCGCACGCCAGCAAAGCAGCCGTGATTGTCAGCTGCAGTCGCCAGCTGTGCCAGCAAAGCAGCCGAGATTGTCAGCTGCAGTTGCCAGCTGTGCCTGCTGGCATGGAAGAAACTCTTTAGTCGGGTATGTTATATTGGATTCATGCATAAAGAGGCAACAGCTTGGTGTGTTTTCATTGTTTTGTGCCTACCTCGTGCCAGGTAATGACCATGAACCCCTCCTAAACTTGTATCTCCATTTTCTGACAAAAAACAAACAAAAGAAAAAAAAAAAACAGAAGATACATACAATAGGTGTAATTGACAGCTTCTTTGAACCTCCCGGAAAGAAAGACCCACTTGTAAGAGATGTTTCTTCTGTCCTGTCTCAGCCTCTGCTATTAGAACTCATTCTTGGGAGCAGAGGCTTTAGAACTGCAGTCTAGTTTTGTATGCAAGGAAGCTTTCATATATATATATGTAAGAACTACTAGGGTGTGTAGAAATGTGTGTCTAGGAAAGAATTTGTTTTAGTAAAAGAATATCAGACTGAAGAAAAGTGAAGGTGTATTTTGGTAATCTTATGTTAAAAAAATCATAATTATACTTCCATGAAAGTAGTTGAAACATTACAGTTTCTTCTTTGGTGATTCATGTGGGGGTCTGGATTCTACTATGGTCCTTACATCAAGCTTACATGAATTATATAGATTTTCTGCAATTTGTGTTTTGATGAATATGAACTAATCTGTTGCAGGGTTGTATCCTAACTTTTCTTGCATGTCACTGCCATTGAACTTGCATGAAAAGCACTAACTACTCTTTCTCTTCTCCCTGATCTACTCCAAGGCTGCCAGACAGATCAAGGATAGGTATGATATAAAACCTACATTTTTTTTATTTAAGTGTCAATATTGAAGTCAGAAATGAAATTCGGAAACCATTTTTCTTAGAACTCTATTGATTAAAATAACAATTCATAATAGTTATGTACAAAGTAAAGAAAATATACTCTGTATATCATTGAATAACCAGTAAATTTTTTAGTTACATTTTAAGTTGTGGAAATTACATATTTCTAAGAGAATTTCATTTCTGGTTTAATAAAATAGTTAGCTTTAGTTTTAGACTAGTTCTTAATTAGTTTAGTATTGAAGATTGATCTATTTTTGAATGAGTTAACAAGTCTCTGTATGCATATGTGACTTGCTGGAATGCAGTTTTTGCTGCTGATCCTAAATCTAAGTGGATGTGTTTTCAGGGAAATCCAGTGCTGCCTAGGGTCTTCAGTTGCTGAAGCTCCTCACTGCTGTCTTGGTTAACACCTTTGTTCTCCGCCCTCTTCTGATGCCACCTCTTTTTTCCGCTGCTGCCACCACTATCTTGTTTTTATGCCGTAGGGGGGTAAAAAACTCAAGAAAATCCTTAAGTACTTTGGCTTAAAAGTTGTTTCTCATTGGTAGAGTCAGGAATATAAAAGGGCGTTTAGCATGTGCTGGAACGAATGTGTGAGTGTTGAAGGAGCTGAGATAGCATTTGGATGGTGTTTTCTGACCTGCCTGACTAGCCTACTGAGCATTGTCTGTAGTTAGTTTGTAACTTAAGGCTTTTATCTCAAAATCAAGATCCTCTGACAGGCACAACTCTTCAGTCTCTCCAAGTCTAGATCAATTTATTCTTCATCAGGTAATTCACAGAAATACTCATTATGGACTGTGTGAAAAACCAGTGTCTGTGGTTAATCTGGGGAAAGGCTCTACTGTTTCCTTTGTGATTGTTTGACAGTAGGGTTGGGGACACAAGATTTGCATAGTGTCAAAGCAATACTAATGTCCAATTTTGTAGATTTTGTATTATAAAGTGATTGGTGATGTAGCTCATTCTTGTAAGTGCTGGGTGCAGGAAGAGCACGAGAGCTTTTGGCTTAAGAGATGGGTTCTCACTGTGTTTCCTAGGCTGGGCTTGAATTCAGAGTTCTTCCTGCCTCAGGTCTCAAGTAGCCAGGACTGTAGGTACACACTCAGTAAAACACTATGTGAGAAGTGGCTGAGAGGCAGGTCTTTGTCAAGGTAGATTGTCTTCTGAGATTTGCCAGAAACAACCCTCTCACAACCAGGTAGATTATTGATCCTTACTAGTTATTATTCCATTACATTCCACTGTGGTTCTTGAGTTTTCTGGTTTAGAAATAAAATTTTAACCAGGTTTTGGGCTGCCCAAAAAATCTTAAGATATGCTCTGTCAAATCTCTTCTTCATTTCAAGATTGTTTCTGTGCTTCTCGCTCCCATCTTTACTCCTGATACCTCGGTTCAGGTTTATTTGTCAAAGATTTAAATTTGATGCCAGCTTTTAGGCTCCTCTCCACTGAAACACCACATCTCTGCCTTCTCAGGCCTCTCGATGCGATCCCATCAGTGTCCAGGCAGCACAGGAACCAGAGTCACCATTTCTTCTTTGTTGTGTTTAAAGCCTACCCTGTTTTCTTTGCTTAGCTCCAGAGCATTTGCTTCTTGTCTGAAGAGTCTATCTAGGTCTTACCTTGTTTTCTATAACTTGATTAAATGTGCTCATCTGTTTTGTAATTATTTTCTCATGACAATGATAACACTGGGAGGAAAAAAGTCTAAGATTTTTAGTTTGGCCTTTAAGGCTAAATTCTCTAAATATAGTCAGTTTAAAAATAAATTCAAGTTTTTTGTTTTATTATGTCAAACAGATTTTACAGGTTTCAGATTTAAAATCCTTTAAAATCGTCAGCATTTCTCATTAAGCAATGAGTTGATTTGATTTAGAATGAACCAGCGAGGTTCAGCCCCATTCACTGATTGAGCATCTTGAACTATCTCATCTTAGTATGGTGCTGTAGGAACTTCTAAACCAGAAGATACCCAGGGCTGTCCAGAACAACGCATTTAAGTTGAGCCTTCGTCCTGACTTTTTATCATATAATTGAAATCTTATTCTTTTAGGAAAAAACAGTTTAGTGCTGTGTGTATAGAGTGTACAGTACATATTTGGTTTCTAAAGGATTCAAAAATGTGAATTGCCTTTCCTATGAACTCAGTTACCCTATAGTACTTTCTTCTTGATAAATAATTTCTGCTTGTTCATTGTTACATTACAGTGATTACTTCATTTCCTAATGAAGTAAATAACTGAATATAGCAACGGCTTGACGTCAACAAGTTCACCGTCTTTCATCCTGTTGATCTCTTGGTGGCAGATCCCATTGCCCGGGCCTGGTGTTCCTCCAGCTGTGTTTATGTCGTCTCTTAGACTGTGTAGGAAGAGAACAGCAATGAGCAGACTTCTCGATCTTTCCTCTCCAAGGATGTTGCAGGAATGACTGTAATATTTGTAGACTTTTACTGGAACATGAAAACATTGAAATTTACGATTAAATAACAAGTTCATTGAAAATGGTCTTTTTTTCTTTTTTGTGTATGGGAAAAGAGTTTATTCATTTGGATGACTGAGGGAAAGCAGATACAAACAGGCACAATTAAGTGGCTTTGACCAACATAACGAGTTTCTTTTAATTTTCAGTTTTTGCCAAGAACTTCCTGCACACTTTGATAACATAAGATTTGATTTGGCTTGATTTTCATTGTGTATTTTACTTCACACGTGTCTGAGTGTTTATTGAACACTGTTATTCTATGACATATCGCTCCACTAGGCTGCTTCTCATAGTCTCTCTCTGAAGTTGATGTTGATAGCTGAGAGTCCCGTTTGCTGGGTGGAGCTCACTGTTAGTGGTCTTAGTTGTCTTCTTTGTGGTCCATGGTATTTGCAGGTGTTGCAGTGTATAAAAGCAGGTCTTTCTGCCTCTACCTTTGCAGAGAGTACAGTGTAACAGGACCTGGAAGAATGTTTCCAGGCTCACTCTTTGGTGAACATGAGTGAGGCTAGCATTGGAAAATTGGCGAGAGTGTCCACAGAGGTTCAGATAAGTTGCTATCTTGTTTATATTAGATATTGGTTATTGTGATCTCTGTCTATGAAATTTATAAAACTGAATGGAGTTTCAGTTTTTCATTCCGTTTTCAAAAGACAAAGCAAATCTACTTAGTTGCCTATGTTACAGTTTCTACAGTCACTAAGTGAGATAATTTTATCTTAGTTTTATAAATTATGTAAAATTTGTAACCTTAAATTTATTTATTTTAAAAAGTATATCTGTGTTTACTATAGAGTCACAATGGCTTCAGCCTTTCGCCTTTGTTTGAAACCAAAAGTCAGTGACAACATGACCCATTTAATGGTGGATTTCTCTCAGGAAAGACAGATGCTGCAGACTTTGAAGTTTTTGCCAGGTAAATACACTGTTACATGGAAACTTTCAGTTAAAAAATATTTTAAGATGTTTCTGTAATGAACATGTATGTAAATAATAAATATCATATGATATTTTACTTTAATAAGAAGTAGTTAAATTCACTAGCTTTTAATGGTAAGAATTATTTTCCTGTAGCAAAAATTCAATATTAATGTCATTAAAAAATAGTACATGTTGCTGTGTTGGGAAAGAATAATGGTTGGTCTCAAGGCCAGACTGCATATAGATGTAGATTTTGCTGTTTTCTTGCTGTGTGATCTCAAGAAGTGAACTAACTTTCCTCGTTTTTCTCTATCTTTAAAATGCAATGTGATGTTCTCGATGCTTCAGAGGTATTAAATGGATTGATTCTTCTAATGTATTTGTAACAGCAAGTGGGACTCAGTTCAGTCTCGGTGAATGGTGACTGTCAGTAATGTTGCTGTTGTGTTTGGCATTCAGCAAGAAATAAGTCTCTGTGGTAGTTTGTTAACACTGTCCTATGAGAGAGTTAGTTGACCATGTGAACTCAGTCACCAATTATCACTTCTGTATAGAACAGCCAGTTGATGTTTTTTAGTATTCTTTTATGTCTTTGTTAGGATTCTGTTTTTGTATTTTTAGTACTAAGTAATATTTTCATCACCAAGTAATTTTGTTAGTTAATATGTAAAATTGTTAGGACACTAGTGGCTTGGGGAATAAGGGATCCATTTGAGAGTAAAATTCCACTTAGGTGTCTTTTTGGGGTAGTTTATCTGTAGTTTTTTCTTTGTCTCTGAAGTTGGCTGTTTTTTAAATAAGAAACACTAACTGTATAAGACCGTTACTTCTTTGGAGATATAGTCAGAAAGACTAGGTTAATAATCATAATGCTCTAAGGGAACCCAGTAGGTGAAGGACTAGCTTAGATGCTAGAAATTATGAGCTGTAGAGGAATATGTAGAAGGAAAGGTGGAAGGAAGGGGTGTAACTGAGAGGAAGAAGACGTCACTCTATCTATGTGTGTATTGGCTACTCAGGATTACAGATAATCTATGACTTACACAGATTTGACTTGTGATTTTCTACATTGAATGGTGAAAAATGATAAATATTTAGCAGAGACCATACCTTGAATTTGGGTCTTTTTCTTGGTTGGCAATCTTCAATCGGATAAGCTTTTGTGAGGGAGGGTGGCAGGAAGAAGCTACAGTTCCAGTAGCCTTGTGAAGAGCCAGCTGTGTGCAGGACAGCATACTGTGCAGCTAAGCTATGATGCACCACAGACCAGGCTTACGAAATGAGTTTTTACGGAAGATATTTTCAAGTTATAGTTGGTGTAATGTGATGTAAGCCCATTGCAAATTGAAAAATGTCTGTATTGTCATTTCATTCACAGGGCTCACCTGGTGTGCAACTAATATCAAAAGGCAAATAAACATTTGTTTAGAGTTTTAGAATACCAGATGCATTAAATGGTTTGATCAGTTCACTCTGACACTTAGAATTTCCTTGGGAAGAAATTGGATTTTATTTTATTTTTGAAAGTTTAAGGTTTTCTGTTGAAGTCTAGCTTTGACTGTGTGTTCAGTGATCCAAGGAGGGAATGTGGGGTTGGTGATAAATGTAAAGCACACACACACACACACACACACACACACACACACTGTTGGTGGATGAAGCAAGGCTCTGTTGTGCAATCAAATGCACACACATATACATATCTATCGCTAATTTCCTTTGTGTCTTATCTTTTTAATAGTTCTTACTTAGATTGACCATTGCATGATTATTTAAATATATATGATTTTAAAAATATATGTGTAAGTATGTATATATATTTACACACACACGTAGATCTACATGTATGCATGTAGATCAGGATGGCCTTGAATTTTTGACTAGCCCTTTGCATCTGTAGGGCTAGGATTAAAGTCATGTGCTGTCATGCCCAGCTTACAATGTGTTTACTATAATGTTCTGAATATAGGTGTTATTTTCTAGACCAACTTTAGGTTCCTAGCAAAAATAAATAGGAGTCATAGATTATTCTCAAAAATATGCAAGACACAAAGTATTCCCTCATTCTTGACATCCCACAGCAGAGTGGTACACTTGTTATAAGTGATGAGTCTACACTGATAAGTCATCATCCAGAGTCCGCAGAGCTTCATGGTATGGGCCTGCCATGCTTTGCAAATAGCTTGCCTTTTGTGGAAGGTCATAGAGTTGGATTCTTTTCAGTGGTAGCCTTTACAGGTTAGCCTCTTTCACCTAGTAATGGGCATTAACTTTCTTCCACTTCTTTTCATGGCTTGATAGCCCCTAAATCAGTGAATAAAAACCTATAGTCCCGATGTACCATATTTTACTTATATATGGCTACTGAAGAACATCAAAATTGCTTCTAAGTTTTGTCAATAATGAATATATCTGTAAACACACATCTTTGTTCAGATATAAGTTTCCAGTCCTGTAGGCAGTTTCTGGGTAGTGTAGTGAGATCATACATAGCTTTATAGAACACCTTCCAAAGAGTCTAGGAATGATTCTGTGTTCCTACCAGCAGTGAATAGGTTCTGCTTACTCCACATTTTGCTACCATTGATACTGTGATGTCATTTCATAGTAGTTGTATCATTTCTATCACATCTAAAGTAGAGCACCTTTTCATTTACTCAGTCCGTATGTTTCTTTGGTGAGTTTATCTATTAAGATCTTTGGCCTTTTTTACTTCAATTGAGGATTTGTTGTTTTGTTTTGGGTATAGAGTCTCATTCACTGTGTTGGTCAGGCTGTTGACTAAAGATTCTCCTGCCGTGGCCTTCGAAGTATTGGAACTGAAAAAATAAACTACCATGCTAGGCTCTGTAATATTTAATTTAGCAAATTCAGCTTAACACATTTCTTTAATGGTCATGACTTTGGTGTTTTATTTAAAAATCTGTCACCAAACTCAAAGTCATCTAGCTGTTCTCCTGTGATGTCTTCTAGGAGTTTTATACTTTCACCATTTTCCATTTAGATCCATGATCCATTTTGAGTTTATTTCTGTGAAAGAATGTAAAGTCTGTGTCTTGATGTTTCTGCTTCTCTTTTTCCTCCTTGTCTGTCGTTTATGGGAATATCCAATTACTACAACATTTGTTGAAAATACTGTTGTTTGTCAATTTTATTGCCATTATAAAAGACCAGTTATATGTTTTTCTGGGTCTCTTCCATGAATCCATTTGAGTTCTGTAGCCTTAAAGGTGTTTTAAGTCAGATTTGTCCTTCAGTGTTGTGTTGGCTCTATTATACCATTTGATTCTCCATATATATATATATATATATATATATATATATATGTATATACATACCTGTTGAAACTAGCAAAATAACATGGTGGAATTTTCATTGGGGTGATATTGAATAAATGGACCAAGTGGGAAGAACTGACATCTTAAGAATATTTAGTCTTTCATACAACAGGCAAATGGTGGGATCTAGAAAAGATCATCCTGAGTGAGGTATCGCAGAAGCAGAAAGACACACATGGTATATACTCACTTATGAGTGGATACTAGACCTATAATATAAGATAAACATACTAAAATCTATACACCTAAAGAGGCAAAGCAAGAAGGAGTTTCCTGGATAAGATGATCAATCCTCACTCAGAAAGACAAACCGGATGGACATTGGAAGAAGGAGAAAACAGGAAACAGGACAGGAGCCTACCACAGAGGTCCTCTGAAAGACTCTTCCCAGCAGTGTTTCAAAGCAGATGCTGAGACTCATAACCAAACTTTGGGCAGAGAGCAGGGAATCCTATGAAAGAAGGGGGAGATAGTGGGACCTGGGGAGACAGGAGCTCCATAAGGAGAACAACAGAACCAAAATATCTGGGCACAGGAGTGTTTTCTGAGACTGATACTCTGACTAAGAACCATTTGCAGTATAACCTAGAACCCCTGCTCAGACGTAGCCCATGGCAGCTCAGACTCCAAGTGGGTACCCTAGTAAGGGGAGAACAGGGACTGTCTCTGACATGAACTCAGTGGTGGGTTCTTTGACCACTCCATCCCTAAGGGGGGGAGCAGCCTTGCCAGGCCACAGAGAAGAACAATGCAGCCAGTCCTGATGAGATCTGATAAGCTAGGGCCAGATGGAAGGGGGAGAATGACCTCCCCTATCAGTGGACTTGGCTAAGGGAATGGAAGGAGATGAGGGAGGGAGAGTGGCATTGGGAGGGAATAAGGTAAATAAACTATAAGTGAATAAACTATAATTAATATAAAAAATAAAAACTTAATTAAAAATATTGACTCTTCCTGTTTATAAACATGGAATCTCTCTCCACTAATGGACTTCATTAACTTCACTCATTGGAGTTTTGTAGTTTACTTCATACAGATCTTGAACACACTTTATTTGATTTGGTCCTAAATGTTTCACATTGAGTGAAGCTGATGCAAAGCTATGTTTAAATTTGAAAAAAAAATTTTTTTTTTTACTGCTGTGTCTTGATGCTTCTTCTCCTCCCCCTTCTCCTCTTCCTTCCTTTCTCCTCTTCTTCCTTTTATGTGAATATCCAATTACTGCAGCATTAGAAAAGGAACTGTGTTGTGCGTATTACCCTATAGTATAGCCTTACTATAATCATTTGCTAGTTCTAGGAGACTTACTTTATGTTGTTAATTCTTTCATATTTTAACATGAATGATCATGTCATTTGTGAATAAAAACAGTTTCCTTTCTCCTCAACTGAAATACCTTTTATTACAGTTGTAGCATCTTAGCACATTAGCTAGGGCATCAGTGTGTAGTCATCAGTTGTGAGGGTGCTTTGTTTCTGATTTCAGTGAGAAAGTTTCTAGTTTCACAGTCACGAATGGTGCTTAGCTCTTTTTGCAGACCTTCTTTAACAAGTGGAGGTGAGGAAGTTCCCCACTATTCCTATTTTATTGATGTTTTTATCAAGAATGGATATATTGATATCATGTGGATATTTTTTACCCTGTTGATAAAGGTGGGTTGTAGTGTTGATTTTCACATGTTGAAAATGAGCATTGCGTGTGGAATGATTCCCATTTGGTCAACACATTCCTACTGTACATTTGTTCTGTTAGTATTTTATTGAACCTTCTTGCAAATGTTTATGACTAGAGATAGTAGTCTATAGTTTTTCTGTAACACTTTTGTCTAGTGTAGGAATTGTAGGTTCCTGGCCTAACAAAAAGAATTAGAAAATATTCCATCTGCTTCTTTCTTTAAAAAAAAAAATGTTGTATAGAATTGGTGTAATTTATTCCTTGTCTTAGGTAGAATTCACCAATGAACTCAGCTAGGCATGGTACTTTATTTTGGAAGGTTATTAACTATTGGGCCAATTTCTTTAATAGATTTAGGCCTATTCAGATTATTTTTTATGTGTTTCTTTGCACACAGTGATTATCAAGGTATCATAGAGCCTATCTATTCATTTATATCATCAAAATTGTAGATTTAGAGTTTGTTCATATTATTTCTTTATTGTTTGTTTTTTAGATTTTTTTGTTTTTGAGACAAGGTTTTTTTTTTGTGTGTATGTGTGATAGGTATTCTTTCTGTTCCTTCTATCCTCCTCTTCTCCTTCCCCTCCCTCCCATCCTTGTGTGCTGTGTGTGTGTGTGTGTGTGTATGCATGTGTGTGTGTGTGTGTGTGTGTGTGTGTGTGTCTTTGTCTCTCTCCTTCCCTTCCTCTTTGCCTCTCTGTTTCTCCCCTCGGAGACAGTCTCCAGGCTGCTGGCTTGGAATTCACAATGTAGACTAGGCTGGCCTCAAACCTGTAGTGTTTCTCTGTTTCCTGAGTGCTAGACTTAAAAGTATACACCACATGCCTGCCTTAGTTATGGTTTTATATCCATTTGGGTCTATATTGATATCTCCTCCTTCGTTTCTGATATTAATCATTTGTGTCTTTTTTTTTTTTTTTGTAGTTATCCTAGGTTGAGGCTTGCTGATTTTAATGATCTTTCAAAGAACCAGCTTTTTGTTTCATGAGTTTTCTTTGTTGGTTTTTTATTTTTAGTCATTGTTTTTCGTCATTTTTTTCTGTAATTTTGTATTTTATTTGTTCTTATGTATATGCATATATTTTCCAAAATGGGTGCTTAAATCATTGATTTCTAGATTTTAATGTGTGCATTCATTGTTATTCCTCTTTATAAGCACTGTGCTTTACAAATTTTTATAAGTTGTATTTTCATTTTCATTTAGTTAAAAATATTTAAAAGTTTCCCTTGAGATACTGTCATTGACCCATGTGTTATTTAGAAGTGTGTTGTTCACTATCTCAAGGTATTTTAGTATTTTCCCATTCCTTTTCAGTTAGTTATTTCTAGTTTAACTGGACTGTGTATTAAGAGTAGATATTGTTTGTTTTCTACCCTTCTAAATTTGCTTAAGGTGTGTCTTGTGGGCCAGCATGTAGTCGGCTGGCTGAAAATCCATAGGCGTTTCAGGTGACTCTACTCTTCTAGGCTGCACACAGCAGGCCATAGATGTCTGATGGTCTGATTATATTTTAATTAAAATTTTTTAATGATAAAATAAAATTAAAATTGCGATTTCCACAATCCTCTCCTCAGGTTTCATTGACTTGGTATGCTGGCTCACAGTACTCCGAGAAACACTGTACTTCTGTTTACCATTTTATTACAAAGGTTATTTTTATTTTTATTTTTTAATTTTTATTAGTTACATTTTATTAACTGTATCCCAGCTGTATCCCGCTCCCTTATTCCCTCCCAATCCCACCCTCCCTCCCTCAGCTCCTCCCTGCCCCTTTCTAAGTCCACTGATTGGGGAGGACCTCCTCCCCTTTTGTCTGGCCCTGTTTTATCAGGTATCTTCAGGACTGGCTGCAAAGTCTTCCTCTGTGGCCTACCAGGGCTGCTCCTCCCTTGGGGGATGGCGAGGTCAAAGAGCCTGCCATTGAGTTCATATCAGAAATAGTCCCTGTTCCCCTGAGCTACCACAGGCTACATCTGAGCAAGGGTTCTAGGTTATATCCATACATGGTCCTTGGTGGAGTATCAGTCTCAGAAAAGACCGCTGTGCCCAGATATATTTGGTCCTTGTGGAGCTCCTATCCTCTCCACGTCATACTAACTCCCCCTTCTTTCATATGATTCCCTGCACTCTGCTGAAGGTTTGGTTATGAGTCTTAGTATCTGCTTTGATACACTGCTAGGTAGAGTCTTTCAGAGGCCCTCTGCGGTAGGCTCCTGTCCTGTTACTTGTTTTTTCCTACATCCAATACCCAACCCATTTGTCTTTCTAAGTGAGGATTGATCATCTTACCCCGGGTCTTCTTTCTTGTTTATCTTCTTTAGGTGTATAGATTTCATTATGTTTATCATATCTTATAGGTCTATGTAAGTGAGTATATACCATGTGTGTCTTTCTCCTTCTGGGATACCTCACTCAGAATGGTCTTTTCTAGATCCCACCATTTGCCTGCAAATTTCATTATTTCCTCTTTTTTAATTGCTGAGTAGTGTTCTATTGTGTAAAAATACCACAATTTCTGTATCCATTCCTCCGTTGATGGACATCTGGGTTGTTTCCAGGTTCTGGCTATTACAAATAAAGCTGCTACAAACATGGTTGAGCAAATGTCCTTGTTGTGTACTTGAGCAAATTTTGGGTATATGCCTAGGAGTGGTATAGCTGGGTCTTGAGGAAGCACTATTTCTAATTGTCTGAGTAAGCAACTGATCGATTTCCAAAGCGGTTATACCAGTTTACATTCCCACCAGCAATAGAGGAGGTTCCCTTTTCTCCACAACCTCTCCAGCATGTGTTGTCATTTGAGTTTACAAATGCTATTTTAAAAGGTAAAAGAAAATAGCTCAATGAAGAAGTACTGGGAGGAACCTAAGTGTAGGAGGTTCTTTTCTTGTGGGATTTTGGTGTGCTGCACTTCTTGCATGGATTGAGTTCTTGTTCATCTTTTTGCTTACCACAAGATATTCAGCTTCCCAGAAGTTCTCTGAAGCAGTCAGTGTGATGTTTATGGAAACTTCATGGCATGATTACCAATGCAGTTGGTGAGGGAAATCCACAAGAGCATCCCTCTATAGATTTCTTCTCTTCCTTCCTTCCTTCCTTCCTTCCTTCCTTCCTTCCTTCCTTCTTTCCTTCCTTCCTTCCTTCTTTCCTCTCTTTGTTCTTTCTCTTTCTCTCTCTCTTTCTTTCTTTCTCTCTCTTTCTTTTTCTCTTTCTTTCTCTCTTTCTCTCTCTTTTTCTTTCTCTTTCTCTCTTTCTTTCTTTCTTTCTCTCTCTTTCTCTCTTTCTTTCCCTCTTTCTCTCTCTCTTTTTTCTCTTTCTCTCTTTCTTTCTCTTTTTTTTTCTCTCTCTCTTTCTTTGTTTCTCTCTCTCTTTCTCTCTTTCCTTCTTTCTTTCTTTCTTTCTTTCTTTCTTTCTTATATATTAGTTTATTTACTTTGTATCCCAGCTGTAGCCCCCTCCCAATCTTTCCCTCCCACCTTCATCTCTTCCCATGCCCCTCTCCAAGTCCACTGATAGGGGAGGTCCTCCTCCTTTTCCATCTGACCGTAGCCTATCAAGTTTCATCAGGACTAGCTGCATTGTCTTCCTCTGTGGCCTGGCAAGGTTGATCCCTCAACCAGGGGAGGTGGTCAAAGAGCTAGCCACTGAGTTCATGTCAGAGAATGTCCCTGTTCTCCTTACTAGGGAACATTTAGGACTAGCACTTCCTCAAGATCCAGCTATCCCACTCCTAGGCATAAATCCAAAATATGCTCAATATACAACAAGGATGTTTGCTCAACCATGTTTGTAGCAGCTTCATTCATAATAGCCAAAATCTGAAAACAACCCAGATGCCCCTCAACAGAGGAATGAATACAGAAAATGTGGTACATTTACACAATGGAATACTACTCAGCAGTTAAAAACAAGGAAATCGTGAAATTTGCAGGCAAATGGTGGGAACTAGAAAAGATCATTCTGAGTGAGGTATCCCAGAAACAAAGACACACACAGTATATATTCACTTATAAGTGGATACTAGACATATAATATAGAATAAACCTATAAAAATCTCTTTATATTCTTTAGCATCCCTTCCTTTGGGATCTCTCTGGACTAGAAAAGAATTAGAACTTATTCTCTGAGTTTCTGTAGTCTCTTTTGATAAAGTGGTTATGAAGTAGTAATCATGAATGAAAAACAATATATGTGTATCATAATACTACACATTATTTTATGTAGATGTCATAGTAACCACACCCCCCAAAAAAATCTTAGAGATACTAGAAATAAAGAGAAAGGAAATGAAACCTGTTCAAAACATTTTTTTTAATGGAAAAGGGAAGACAGCAAGAAGAAATGCAAAAGAACTACAAGACAAATAGAAAAGAGTTGACAAAGTTACAATAGTAATTCCTCCCCTATAAGTAATTAAATGTAGGGAGGGGAGAGATAGCTCAGCAGTAAAGACTACTTGCTCATTTCTCAGAGGACCGGATTTGATTTCATGCATCCATGTAACATCTCCCTACACTCTGTTCTAGTCTGGGAGTCCAGTGCTCCTCCTCTGAAGATAAGCACATGGTGTGTTTACACATATACTAGCAAAACACGTAAATACATGAAATAAAGTAAACCTTAAAAAAAAAAACTCTTAAATCAGAGTGGCCAAATGGATTAAAAATAAGACCCAACTATATGCTGTTAATAAGAAACTCACTAGATGTACATACCATGAAAGAAGAATAAATGTTAGCTCAATAGATCACTCTTGATTGGGTAGGCCACTTAAATAAATAATCATTTTCCTCCCAAGTGTCACTACTCTAATTTCTTTTCCCCTTAACCCTAGTTTTTAATAGTTTACTTTGTCTCACAAGATAGAAGAATCTTTCTGCTAATACAATTTTACTGAAAACTGTCAGCTGAAACTGATATAAGTTATAGGGAACCATGGGTATCTGTGGTCTCTTCTCTTGACAATGGGTAGTCTACATCATTTGCAGCAATAGAGACTAACAGCTGTTATATATCATAGTGACAAGACCTGGAAGATACATCAAGGAAGTCTAACAGTTTTCTTATTAAGATGCATAATATTCTAAAAATCATTCATACAATTATTTAAACAGAAAATTAGAATTTGGGGGAGATTCCATATTCATTAGAACTTGGTCACACTCTCCTCCTTTCAGCTGAGTGTTATTTTGCTGACGTTCTTAGTTCTCAGCTGCTTTGTATTTTAACTTTAATAAGTAACTGTGTTGTCCTTTTGGCAACGTGAGTACGTGTGTACACGTGTGCATGTCAGTGTACAGGGCAGGTATTTGTGCAGGTGTACAAATACGCCAGAATTCAACCTCAGGCGTTGGTCTTCACGCACTGACCGCCATGTGTTACAAGACAAGGGCTCTCCCCAGCCCGGAACTTACTGATTATCGAGGCTGGTTTCCCATTGAGCTCCATGGATTTCACTTGTTTCTGCCTTCCCAGAGCCTGGTGTACAAGTGCACTGGTAGAGTGCTGGCTTTTTTATGTCAGTTCTGGGTACCAAACTCAGGTCGCGGTGACTGTACTGACTGAGCTGTCTCCTTAGCACTGCTGTAATATAAAAATTAGGACTTTGTTTTTATAATAGTTTGTACCAAACATTTAAAAATAATAAATTTAAAATAGGTTTAGAAGTAACAAGTCATTCTTGATTATCCTTAGCATGGTAAAATATTTGGAATTTAACTGTTCATTAAAATCTTGGATTTTAGAATCTATAATAAAGCTTTGGAATAAAAACTCTTATAGTCTGGCAATAAAAAAAACTGTGAAAATATTTTTAATTTGTAGGTTATCCTATCTCTTAGACTGACTCACTTTTGAATATTTCAGAAGAAGAGATTGCAAAGGCTGAATGCCAAG
This sequence comes from Meriones unguiculatus, assembly GCF_030254825.1. Classification (NCBI taxonomy): domain Eukaryota; kingdom Metazoa; phylum Chordata; class Mammalia; order Rodentia; family Muridae; genus Meriones; species Meriones unguiculatus. The sequence goes on from NC_083351.1 coordinate 43,899,387, forward strand.
TATAAATGTTTGATTTGTGTACAGTGTGTGAGGAATGATATCTTCTCCCCCCCCTTTTTCCCCTGCAGTCCCAAAAGCTCCAGAGATAGATCCAGTAGAGTGTTTGGTGGCCGACAACTCTGTAACTGTAGCCTGGAGAATGCCTGAAGAGGATAATAAGATCGACCATTTCATAATGGAATATAGGAAAACGAACTTTGATGGACTTCCACGTGTAAAGGATGAACGATGTTGGGAAATGATTGATAACATTAAGGGTACTGAATATACATTATCAGGTAACCTGACAGCATTACATTAATCCAATCCTTAGAGAATAAGTGTAATTTAAAAATATTTTGTTATTTTAAATGATAAAATTAAGTTCTGTTATCTAAACTGTACACTGTTTTTTAAGATCTTTGTTATGTGAGTGAATTTCTGTTGAAATGCTAGTAACACTTTTAATTACTTAAAATCTGCAGCCTGCCAAAACAATGTGTGTAAAGCAATTATAAAAGGATATTATGAGAGCAATATTTCAGAACAGTCTTTCTTTGTTTTGTTCTATTTTGTTCTTAGACAGACTCACTGTGTAGCCTAGCCCATGTGGAACTCAGTGAACTCCATACCAGTCTTGAACACTGCCTCCTGAGTGCCAGAATTAGGGCATGTGCCAACTAACCCTTAATTTTAATTTTTGACTAAGTAAATAAATCGTTTTTCTTCCACATTTCAGGGATACTGTGATGTTTTAGGATTGTTTAGCTCCATGTTAACTCAGAAATGGAACTTAACTAAGGGGTTTGTGTGTGTGTGTGTGTGTGTGTGTGTGTGTGTTGGCCTTTTGAATGCTTTTTATATGGTGTTTAGGTGCTTTTTAAATGGGGTTAGGTGTGTTTTGTGCAGACTGGGCTACATTAAAGAGCACTAGCTTCCTCCCACAGGAACTGGCATTCTGTAGAGCAAACATAAGTGCATACAACACACAGTCAGTCCACACACCACATCTCACATAATACTGAGTGCTTGGGAAAACAGAGGTCAGTCAAGCTGTAAAGGTAATATTTGGACTAAGATTTTAGTCTAGGTGTAAATTCACAGGTCATGTCACTCTGTGCTTTATTGCCTTTCATTTTTCATGTAAAAACAGGATTTCATATATATAAGAAATTTCATAGGGATATTTATTTTCTAGAAAAATTGATGAGTATGATATTGTAAGTTGCAATAACCTTTCCTTGAATAAATACTACAGGGTTTTTGTTGCTGCTCCTGCTGTTTCTGTCTTTGTGGTTGGTTTGTCGTGATTTTTTTTTTTTTGTCCTTTGGAGCTAGAGTCTTTGTAGTGCAGGTTAAACTGGAGCTAATGACCCTGCTCTGTTGGCTTTCCTAGTGTGGGGGTTACAGGTGTGTGCCCCACACCCAGTACACTGTCACTGCTAACAAAAGCTGTAAGAGTACTGTCTTATTAATCACCAGGTAGAGAATGTTGGTAATTGTATAATTCATTTATTCTGACGAAAATATTAGGTAAGTCGTTATTTTCAGGGATTATCATTCATTGAACATAAATTATTCTCAAATAAGGAAATTTCTAAAAAGGAAAAAATGTCTAAAATGTCTAAAAAGGAAAAAATATACACTCTTTTGGGAATGTAGTCTTTATACTTTATGACTAAAAATGTTCATTTTTTTTCAGGCTTAAAGTTTGATTCAAAGTATATGAATTTCAGAGTGCGAGCATGCAACAAGGCTGTGGCTGGAGACTACTCGGAGGCGGTGACGCTAGAGACCAAAGGTGAAGCTGGCAGCCATTTGTGCATGAGCAGACAGACCTTACCTTCCCAAGTTATTCGACAGTCAGTTGATGTGTAGTTGAATTTCTTCCCACCATCTCTGCAACCTTTCTCTGGCTTTTGCGGCTTAAGAAATAGGAGACAGGGAAAATGGGAGTCTAGTAGTAGTGGATTTTATCACATTTTTCCCTTATGTTCGTGTGACTAAAACAGACTGAGTTGATAGTATTCTTTTAAGAAGTACTTTCATTCAGTTCATTTCATTTGATTTTTTTCACTCTAAGTTATGTTTTTATTTATTTTGTGTGCATATGTGGGCAGGGCGGTATGTGCACATGCCATAGCATGCATGTAGAGGTGAGAGGACAACTTGTAGGAGTCATTTCTCTCCATTATGTGGGTCCCAGGGGTGAAATTCAGGTCAGCAGGCAGGGTAGCAGGTGCCTTCACTGCTGAGCCATCTCACTGTCCTCTTGGGTGTTTTTAGTTCATATTTTAGGTTAGTAAATACATAAGCACTGCTGAAGTGTGAAATTTCAGAGAATTAATCAGCAACAAAGATGTTCCCTCTATTTTCCCCAATTTTTCTTCCAGTTATTATTATCTGTGTCGTTTGTTAATAATTAATAGCACTCACAGTTACTTGGTCATTAAGATCATCATGAGAGACCACTGCTAGATATTACTGATATCCATACTGCAAATGAAGAAAGGAATGCTGAATTATATCATGTTTACCATAGGCTAGATCTGCCCTAGATGGGTATCGGACTCTTATTTCCAGCTTCTCAGCCAGCCTTTATTTTAGGCATCTAACCCAAGTCCTGTTAACTTAGAGCAGTTTAGATTTATCAATGGCCCCTTTTGTAACACAGTAGAGTTTTTAGGTATTAGCTGATTTGAAAGCCGTTCTGCTGGAGATCCTCCCAATTACAAGGTGGTAACTGTTTGAGTTTATTTTCTGAATTAGATTCTACATTGTAGTCAATACTAGGGACTTGGAGCATTCTACTGACTTCTAGTTTATTTATGATGCATTTGAGTAGATAAACATGCTAGAAATTTTCTATGATGTAGATGATAACATAAATATGTATCTCAGGGAGGCAGAGGCAGCTGGATCATTGTGAGTTCAAGGCCAGCCTGGTCTACAAAGCGAGCCCAGGAGAGGCAAGGCTACACAGAGAAACCTGTCTTGAAAAACAAACCAACCACCCAAAAACCAAAGAAACATAAATATGTATAAGAATTATTCTAAGTACTGACATTTTAACTCTGGACCCTGTGCAGGGGGGGAAGGGATTGAGCGGTCAAGGCCTGTGAGTAATGATGAGATGAGCTCAGAGTAATATTTGTGGCATAAATGCATAGGAAAATATTCGTTTGAAGTAATTTGAATTGGCAAATAGTTTTACTTGAGAATGATACATTGCTTAGTAAAGAAATGTAGTTTGGATTGTTATCAAACTGAGATATTGCTGTTTTTCAGAGAGTCTCTAGATTTTAAAGCCTTGTCCAATTTCTGAGCAGGTAGTCTTTTCTGTGTGGCTTGAGCTACTTTCGTCCCTTGTCAGGAACGATTATATTGCTACCATTTCTTACCCTGAGGAGCATCGTCTCTTTGTAGTTAGTGGATGAGCTTGGACCTACTGAGGAATTGTAGATTTTATGAATGTTAAGTTAGAAATCAATAGTTGGCTATGGTTTTCTGGTACAGCTGCTTCTCTAGCAGTGTCTGAATGTTCCACAGCATAGTCTCGACTGGTCTTGGGGTCTTATAGAGAGAGACTAAGCTGATTCTGGTCTCTTGGGATTTCATGGAAGTAACTCTGAGGTTAGCCTAGATTATAGATTATATAGGTTGTATGTAAATACAACCCTGAGACCATGTAACAGTGATTCTGATCTTCAGAGAGTCCCAAATAAAATTATTTTTTTGTGATCATAAAATTTCTGGGATTATTTTGTAGCATTGACATTATTAATTATTAATGAAAATGTAAGCATTGTAGAAAAAGTTCAGATTGTTTTAAAAGTGACCATTGAATAGTTGTTTGCTAAGTTACTTGGCTTGTTCCTGCTATTTTTGACCACCCAGTAGCAATCAGTATACCAACAGAGAAGGGAAGGGATAGTAGAAATTAAATAGCCATGAAAATATAATACAGCTAGCAGTGTTTATTTCTGTCCCTTCAATGTATGCAGCATTATTTCTTCTGGCATAAAAATTGTAAAAGTGATACGTCATATAAGTTTCAAGATCTATTGTCCCTTCTTTCCTTGTAAAGATAAATGATATTACTAAATAACAAAATTTCTCTCAACCTCAAACAGTAGTGCATGAGTTCAAGAGACAGGATTTTACTTTCAATGCAGAGTTCTTTCTCAGCTCCTGCTGTCCATTCTTTTTGCTTTTAGAATATTATCACTGTTACCTTATAGAAAATGTATGACTTAACATACATTTATAATAAATGTAATAAAAAGAAGGGATGGTGTTCGTAGAAAGAAAGAGACTAAGCATGACACAATTGTGGAAACATATGCCCTTTCATTTGGATGTTGTAGTATTTTCTAAGCTAGCTTACAAGTGGTTTAGGTGGTGCCTTTTCCTGCTGCCAAGGTGGCTCATGTCTGTTCACTCCATCATAACATATTAGGGACCAGCCTAGGATTCTTCTTTCTGTAGGCCTTAGAGTTTTAGTAAGCTATGGACAATTGATTAAAGTTTGATCCAGGTTTTCTTTATTTCAGAATGTAGATGTTCTGACGGCATAACCTCATGGCTGACAGATAGGGGCTAACTGGTTCTCCATAAAACAGTTGATTTTTGAAATGTCTCAGTATATCTACCTGTTAATTCTATTTTTATTTCACTAAAAAGCCACATTATTCTTCTGTTTACCTCTGCTCTGATGCAGCTTTTGAAAGGGACTGACTTTCTTGTTAGTATGACATTTTGTAGATCTGTGAAGTCAGTAGATTTTTATTCAGATGTTTTATAAGTGAGACAATGAACAATGGCTGTAGTGCATGTTGGAGTTGAAGTACTCTTTCTAGAATCAAGGATGGAAGGATTCTTCATGCATTGGGTAATCACTGGGCTCTATGCACTTGTCTTGTTTGATGATATATATTTCACAGTCTCACAAAAGTCTTAACAGTTAATTCCAAATAACATCCTTAAGCAAAGTGGTGTACTATAAAGGAATATTTTTTTAATCTCCAGTTCCCGAAAATGTAAATGTTTGGCAGGAAATGTAGCAGGAACAGATGAATTTTTAACTAAGTAGATGATACCTTGTAAGGTAGTTTGGGAATTGCATTACAAAACAGAAGAAACAGCATTGTACAGCTATTGACTCACTCATTCTAATGATTTTTTTCTCAGTTTCTAGCTAATACTAATAATAGCCTAAGGATTTTGAACAGTACTTATAGGTCCCTAAGATGTCCAATAATCTGAGAGGATGGGCTCTATTATATTTTTTTTTGCTTGCTTTGTTTTCGTTAAGTGGATGCTTTTTCCATCTGTCACACAAGTCATCTGCCATCTGGCTCAGTGCCTTTGCTTATGTCACTCTGGCCCCAGTATATTCATGCATCCAGTAAGATATGCTTGGAACTAATGAATTTATGTGTGGAATTGTTAGTATGAAAGCTTCAGAGTCAAAACTTGTCCTGTTTTTACATTATCATTTTATATACTTTTCTTCCTCTGCAGTTCTACCAATTCTTTCTATTTAGTTAAAGCAATCAACTGAGAACCAACTGATAATTATAGTAACATGAAATTCTGATTGCTCTGCTGATGGAGAGCCCAGGAGAAGTAGAGACACTGTTGGCAGTGCAAGTGTTTGCTTAGTGTGTACAATATGTAGAGAAAAATTCTTGGAAATAGGTGGCATTTATAGACTACAGACTAAGCATTGAGAGTTTCTTGTGTGAGGGAGAAGTATTGGAACTCTTTTGTCTGCACAGAGTTGCCTCTGTTAATTAAGAAACGATATGACAAGTGTGTTTCAGACAATAGGGTGTCTTACGTTTGTTAAACATTGTCTTGTGCAGCATTGAACTTCAGTCTAGATAACTCATCATCCCATCTGAACTTGAAAGTTGAAGATTCCTGTGTGGAGTGGGATCCTACTGGAGGAAAAGGCCAAGAAAGTAAAGTTAAAGGGAAGGAGAATAAGGGGAGGTAAGTCAGTTCATGCAGTGTGTGATGTGGGTAAATGCTTGTACAGTGGTTTGTCTCTGACCAAAGCTGATACTGAGATTCTTTCTTATTTTATGGACAAGTATTTATTTGTTGATTCTTACAGTTTTAATGTTTATTCTGTATAGTAACATGAGTTATGTTAGTAACTCAAAGGTGAAGAATATCATCTGTAAATACTTGAATTTGTGATTAACATTTTCATCCCTTTTTCTTAATTTCTTTTAATAATTGTTTCACATTTTATTTCAGCATTCTGTTTTTTAATGTTGCAGATATACCAATGTAGTTAAAAAGAAGTTTCTCAGTCTCTGTGTAGGCTTGTACGTCATCTGTCTTACCTGAAAGAGAGCTGCACTTTTTTAAATGACACCTTTGAGCATTTCTACCCCAAGCTTCCTGCTGAAGAGCAGCCCAGTGAACTCAGGGCTTGAGGACCTCTTGTTTTGTCATAACTTTACTAGATGAGTTAGAACATGGAAGCCAGAAGTTTTTAATGGTAAAGTTTTGCTCAGACGGATGGTGAATGTCTGGGAGTTACAGCAGTGGACAGAGCCTCCAGGAAGCATTCAGTTAGTTCTATTGTAAGATGTTACATACAAGCTGTAAAGTAGTATCTTAACAGTTGCCTGTTTTTATCTGACAGTGTCCATGTTACTTCACTGAAGAAACACACAAGGTGATCATCTGTGTCTGTCTAGTTCTAGGACTTAGTATCTAGCTTGGCTGAATAATTTCTTTTAACCAATAAGCAGACGCCATTGCAGCAGCTTTCGTAAGTTAAAATGCTGCTTTGTGTAGACTGTCTTTATTGGTAGTTTGTGTTTTGAATTTACAGCGTTGTAGTATACTGCATTGTTTGAGTTCTGTTGTATATGATAACATGCTCTGCTTTAAAAAGACTTTATTTTTCATCCGTTTTTACCCTGCTTTTACTTATACTTGGCATCTTTCTTGCTTCACTGTATTCAGTAACATTATTTATCACTCAAATGTGTTTGATAGGAGGCAGGCTTGGAGTACTCTATAATAATATGTAATTTCAGAAGTATCAAAAGTAATGAATACCACTGATAAAATGATTAAATCAGTGTCAAATATAGGGACCATTCCAGGTTGCTCAGGTAAGAGGCTGTTTATGTGAAGATACTCGTGTATCTTTTCCAGATACCAACATGTGCTCTCTTTTGAAAATTACTCTTTTTTGTTTCTGTATGTGATGAAAGCGTGTCCATGCTGTAAAATGCTGTTGAACTTGACAGACTGCATAACATTTTATTTGGCAGCTAGGAAAATTGGAGACTGTATTTAGTATTTCAGACTATGGTATCTCTTTCTCTTTTCTTTCCTTTTAAGAGTTTGTATATGTTGGCTGTTTATGGACTGTTACCTGAATATCCCTTATCTGAAACACTTGAGACTCCAAAGTATTTTAGATTTTGAAATATTTGCACATACATATTACACACATACAAAGTCTGGACCCAACTCTAAACTCAAAATTTGTTTTGTGTGCACCTCATATTCATACCCTGATAGTAATTTTGTACATGTTTTAGTGGACCGATGTTTTGACTGTGACTTGCTACAGGTCAGATATGGAATTTTCTACTCATGACATCATATCGGTACTTGAGTTTTCAGTAGTGAAATATTTCAGACTTTTGGAATAGGGCTGTTCAACGTGCATGTATTTATTTATCTTTTTCATAAATGTTTGTTGTGTGTAGTAATGAACAAGAAGAAAGATGTCCTGAGCTGCCGGATGGTGAGGTAGCCAGTGAGAGCTGTGTGTCAAACTGCTGCAGCGGGCAAGTCTGTGCTGACTTGCGGTGGTAGTGTGAGAGTGAAGTCACAAAGTTAAGGGTGCTCATGCACCCCGGGCTCCATTTTCCCCAGCTGACCAGCACCAGGTGAAGGTCAGAAGAGTTGGCACAGATTATAGGTAGAGGATCTTTTCATTGGCAGAAAGCCTCAAACAGGAGGAAGCAGGAATAAGCAAAGTCTGAAAGTGAGATAAGTGAGGAAACCTGGCTCCCCATAAACACCCTTTCGTGGCCCCAGCATTCTCCTGTGTACAGCTCTGCTATGCAGTACACACACCGCTAAAAACTGTGTCTCAGCAGGGCTTCTCTTCCATAAGAACAGCTCTCTAAATCAGTGGTTCTCAGCCTTCCTAATGTTGTGTCCCATCCTTTAATATAGTTCCTCATGCTGTAATGATCCTACCATAAAATTATTTTCACTGCTACGTCATAACTACTTTTGCTGCTGTTAGGAATCATAATGTAAGTACCTGTGTTTTCTAATGGTCTTATATGATCCCTGTGAAAGGGTGATTTGATCCCCAAAGGAGTTGTGACCCACATGTTGGGAACCTCTGCTGTATAAAGCTAAGGAATCCAAGAATCCTGATGGGTTTTCCATTTTAGATAAGGGATGTGATTCCCTCTGGAAACTGCTGAGGAACTCGGTGTTCTCCACATACCGTCTGAGCAGGGATGCCCACTCTCCTACACCAAGGCCCCGACTAATGTCTCCTGGAGGCCTGCCAGGGAAAGGCTTTACAATGGTCTATGATTGTGTGTGAAATGTCACAGTAGGGCCAGGATCTAGAATCTATAAAGTCAGCATAGTAGGGCCTGGAAGACCTTTATTCCAGAAGTGGTATTTAGACTGATTCTTCAAGAAGTGGAAGACCATGTGGTGTTTCATCTTGCAGTGAAGGGGAACAAGAAGAAATGCACTAGATAAGTGTAATCTAAAAACTAAAGAACATTTTGGCATGTTTAATTGTGTACTGCTTTATGGGTGACAAGGCTAAAAAGGCAGGTTGAGACTAAAACATGAGCCTACAAAACTAAATTGTTTATAGACAGTATGAGAAATGATTATTTTGAAGTAGGGGAACCAAGCCTGCTTATCTCACAATAGCGAATGAGCTGAATTGGGTGGCAAGTCTTTTGGGAAGCAGGTGAAACAATTTGCTCTAGGGGCTACCACAGTACTTAACTAAGTCCAGTCACTAAGTCAAGTCACCAAGGTACCTTTAAGGTGGTAGAGGAGACGGTACTACACACCAGGTGATGGCTGCTGTCTGCAAGAATGAACTGCAAAGCTGGAAGGCTGGACTACTAAAATGGAAGCATTTTCCTTATTTAACCTAACTCTAAAGATAAACTGTCACTCAGCAGTATCTCTCTCTCTGTTTTTCATGCTTCCTTGTGTTGTTTTACTACTGGTAAGTCACACTTATTTTACTTTTTTTTTTATCATTTAGATAAGCCCTTAATATGTTTTGAGGCAAAGCTCAGTGAAACATTTCCTCTTATTTATATGTGTTAACTATTGTCTTGCTCTTAAGAACCTGGAATATAGTTTTCAGAATGAGTTTCTTCCCAGCAGATAGTGAACCTACAAGCAGAGGAACAAATGAACTTTGGGTTGATTCTGATTCTTTTTTTTTTTCTCAGTTGATATTCAACACTTTGTTACAAAAATCCTAAACCTGCATATTTTTCCGTTTTAAGACTGTAAGAGTATAGCTGGCCCTTCACCAGTAACACCATGTCCTAGTGAGGTGCTGTATATCTCCTTTGTGCTGAGGACACAGTGATGAGCTGTGACTCCTGTTCACAGTTAATTTCCTCCCCTAAGGCACTTCATAGGCAGGCTCCTGACTTATCATAGCAACCATGTATTGAAGGCACCACATATTAGGTTGTATATGAACTGTCTTTTCGTCATCATCTTTTAATCCATTCCTGTGTTGAGGGAAGCATTTGCTTACTTCTTCAGTGGCTCCTTGCCTTGCCCTCCTGTGCCATTGTGGTAATTTGCATCTTAAGAGCTCTTCAAATGGGCCTAGGATGTACAGCTCGGTGGCAGAGTGCTTCTGTAACATGTGCACATCTTTGATCACACTCCTAGCACCAGAACAGGAAGAAAACAAACGTTGCCCAGTTGTTACAATTGTGCCTGCATCACAGCATCCTAGCTTAGTGCATTTAATTCTTGCTCACCCTTAATTATAACTTCTTCTCCTTTCATTGATCATTTCATGGTTACTCACAACAAGATCTTTTTTACTTTCTTTGCTCTGTCTGTCAGCTGAGAAGCAATCACAGTCATAATTATTAAGCATACCAGCCCGCACAAGAGCACTGGGGATCAGAGTACAGCTAGATATGCTATTGTAGAGTCCAAGCCTTCTCTAGCTTCAAAATGTGTTGTCCACAGATACACATATAATTAGTTTAAAATATATTTATTATATGTGAATATTGATATGTGTAGATAAATTAACTTGCAAAGAGGCTAATGTGCAATAATATTTTGTTGACTGGGTTAGGTAATTTTTGGTGAGCTATTCTGAATGCATGGTCTTTTTTTCTAGTAGAGAAACTCATTTCAGGTGTTAGCTTCAAAATGAATGGCTAGTGAATACTTAAAAATCACACAGAAGTCTTGTATTGCATAGATGTTTCAGAGATTTAAAACTTTTTTGTTATAATTTATACGCCATGTTAGGACAGTCTTACTTTCATTTTTAACCCTGTTCCTTTTCAGGCTTTCCTAATGTTGCACCTAAAACAGTGCATTTCACACTTCTTAAGTAACAGAATGGCATCCTCAAATGAAATATGCCCATAAGGCTAATCTAAAAAGAGAAAAGAATAGCTGGTTAAAATAGGAAGGAGCCCTGAAGCTGGCTTCATCCAGAGTCCCACAGTAGCCTCTGTGGCATTGTGAATTCACTTGAATTCAGGACATGTCTTAAAAACTACCAGCCTCAAATCATTTTGTCCTTCCTACCACAGGATAATGATGGGGGGGAAGTCTGTCTGTCTGTCTGTCTGTCTGTCTACCTATCTACCTATCATCCATCCATGATCCATCCATCCATCTCCTCCCTCCCTCCCTCTCTCCATTCCTCCATCTCTGTCTTCTTTCCTTTCTAACTTCCTTCCTTTCTTTCATTTACTTTTTTCAATTTGAGGAAACTACAGTGTTTTCCCCCCTTTAGTTTAAGATAAAATACTCAAAAACACAAGGAGTGTTTGTAATCAGGCAATTTATATAAAAAGAATAAAAAAGAAAATTATGATATGGAACATTTTTTCTTTTTTGAATATCATTAATTTGACAGTGTTTACATATTTTAGGTTCTTTTTTTAAGATTTTATGTATGGGTGCTCTATCTACATGTATGCTTGCATGCCAGAAGATGGCATCAGATCTCAGTAGAGGTGTTTGTGAGCCACCATGTGGTTGCTGGGAGTTGAACTCGGGACCTCTGGAAGAGCAGGCAGTGCTCTTATCTGCTGAGCCATCTCTCCAGTCCCCAAGTTCTTATTTCTTAATGACTCTTGTTTTGCATAATAAGTACCAGTTTGAAAAATTTGGCTAAGCAAAAATTTTTATATACTAACATATCTTAATCTACTAAATTTTTTAGGGTTCTTAGTAGTTTAGAAGTTAAAAATACATTTCTTCAAAGTAAGTTTTTCTTTATTTTTACCTCCCCCTGCCCCCAGCATTTTGAGGTAAACTCTGTATGTAGCTCAATCTAGCTTCAAACCTGTTCCTAGACTGTCCTCAAACTTGTAATCCTCCTGCCTCGCCCCTTGAGTGCTAAGATTACTGGCATATGCAACCATACCCAGGAATTTTATTTATTTCAGTCTTCTATTTTGGAGAATGGAAGCACTTGTACTTTTTTTTTTCTTACACTCAGTTCTTTTTTTGTTTTTCCTGCCCCCAGTTGTGCCCCTAATTTTCAGAAATTTTAATTGCCAGTCCTCATTGATCGCTGTTCATACCCACACTGTCTGAACAAACATGATGTATAATATAATTAAAAATGGCTTGTTTTGTTTTTTCAATGCAGTTTTTCTGTGTAGCCTTGGCTGCCCTGGAACTCACTCTGTAAACCAGGCTCATTTTTATTACTCTAATATGTTAAATAATTACTGTTAATAGTCTCTCACATGCACTTCGTTTTTACATATTGTATTTTTAAAATTATATGAAAATAAAGGACTTTCACTCTTCTTTAGGAAAGGTTGAACTAAACCATGTAGACTATTCTATGTGATCATTTAATAGCTATTTAATAGCGTTCACTAAAACGTAGACACTTGAATTATTTGAAACCATCTAATAAGTCTGTTCTTAACAGTAAGGTAATATTTAAATAATGCAAAAGGAAGTCATTGGATCACATAAAATGAGTGTAAATATCTTTTTTATGGTTTTGTGTTTATAAGGAATTTGTATACTAATTTTATTTGGTAATTTATTTTCTACTAAATTTTTTTCTTTGGAAGAAAAATCGTAGTTCAACTGTTTTGGAAAATTTCTAAATAGTGATGGTAATAAAGTATTTCTATTATCCCTAAATAACATTAGAATAATCTCTCAAGATCTCCCCTTTTTGTGTGTGTAAATATCGCACGCGCGCGCACACACACACACACACACACAGGTAAGTAGAAAAGCAGCGTTCCTCATATACCATCTCCCTTGTATTTTGGAAATGGCTCTCCTTTCTCCTGGGATTCACCAAGCAGGTTAGCTGAGCGGTGAGCTGTCTGGATCCACCCGTCTTGCTCAGTGCCGGCACACAAGTGCACATCGCCATGCCAGTCTTCTTACGTGCATTCTAGGAACCGGACCCCAGCGCTTGTGCGTGCACACTGAGCACTCTACCATTGTTAAAGCTTGCTTTAAAAACGTTTTGGAGACAAGTTACAAGGAACTGAGACTGCAAAAAGTGCGCTATGGAACTTGTAGGTTGAACAAAAACATCTTGAAGATTTAATCTATTTGAAGTTTTTGAGAGTTTGTGAAGTGTCTAATAATGTCCAGTTTGCTTGTCATATTATTTGATATGAAAGGATCAAATGTTCAATCTTGTCCATTGAAATAGTGGACATGCTTTGATATTTTATGTTTTCAATGCATAGATTCAAGCAACATTTTTTTTAAGAAGAAAAGATCAATAGCAAAAATTCTGCTACTAAATGACTACTTAGTTGTAGTTATATAAGGAATCTAGTTTTTCCTTTGCTTTTATTTAAATTCAGTTGAAAAATATTTACATGCTATAACCCAAGATTGTTCTGAATTTTATCCCATCAGCAAGTGTTGTCTTATTTTAGCATTGTTTCTTATTTCGGCTGTGTGCTCTGTGTATAAGCCTTGTTCAGTCTGCACGACATTAGTGGTTTTGGCCTGCTTTGTGTTGATGGCTTCTTACAGTTGAGTGTTTATAACTGATAGCTCTTTAACAATTTAGATTAAATGAAGTGTTGCGACATAATGAGAAGTATTTTCAGAGATTTCTGCTATGATGTGCAATCCTGATTTATGAACCATATTCAACATAATTTTTTTTTCATTTCTGATATTTTAGAAGTGGTACGCCATCCCCAAAACGAACATCTGTAGGCTCCAGGCCACCAGCAGTAAGAGGCAGCAGAGATCGCTTCACTGGGGAGTCATACACAGTGCTAGGTAAGATAAAGCATAATAGTTCTCAGACTAAAGGCCACACAGCACTTGGGAGGGCTTCCTATCACATCTAGAAAGTCTGCTGCCTGTGTAGGGAATGAGCCTCTACAGACGTTTCTATATTGAAGCCTGAGTACTTTGAGAGTTCTTCAGATTGACTTGTTGATATTTTTAAATCTTTACTTCATCTCATATATCATGCCTCATGAATATGTAACCCTTGAAGGGATTCTAACAAAGAAGTGCTTTAAAGTATTCTATAAGCATAGAAACATAAATAATATGTTTAAATGCACAGCACATACTCTGTACTGAGTATCTGTTGTTGACACAGTTATTTTCACAGAAAGGGTAGTTGAATTTAGTGGGTATGAGGGTAGAAGCCTGTAATCCCAGTACTTGGAGGCTGAGGTAGAAGGATCATGAACATGTGGGTAGCTTGATCTACATAGTGAGATTCGGTGTAAAAAGAAATGTGTGATTGAGGAACACATGATCAGTGATAAGAGTAAAAGCTTTATTTCTGATCTTTTTTAGGAGACACTGCTATTGAAAGTGGACAGCATTATTGGGAAGTAAAGGCCCAGAAGGATTGTAAATCCTATAGTGTGGGTGTAGCATATAAAACGCTAGGGAAATTTGACCAGTTAGGAAAGACAAACACCAGTTGGTGCATCCACGTCAACAGCTGGCTACAGAACACGTTCGCGGCCAAGCATAATAATAAGGTCAAAGCTTTGGATGTTCCTGTTCCTGAGAAAATAGGTGTGTTTTGTGACTTTGATGGGGGTAAGTGTCTTTATTTCTCTAAATAATAATTTTCCCATACTTACTTGCATATCAATATATATTATGTACACAAAATAGTATGTGTAAAGCGCTTTTACCTCTGTGAGCCTATACAGGAGTATCGCTTTTTTTTCCCCTTCTATTTGGTGGCAGTTAATTTTTTAGGACCAGCTTACAGAGAAAATGAGAAACTGGGGAAGGAGACAGATGATATCAACGCGATTAGGATACAGACCAAGAGGAGAGCCATCAAAGGGGACCTCCTGGAGAGCAAGGGTTAGGCTGAACAAGTATGAAGTGAGTGGTTAGGGTCCGTTGCTGCTGAAAGACAGAGTGAGAGGGGAGGGGACTTCAGAAATTGCAAAGCTGACGCAGTGGCAACTACCCTGTGAGCTGAGTGGTGTGTGCACGTGGGCTCAAGCAGTTAGAAGACTGATGGAGTCAAGCTTAAAAGCTGATAGAATTTGGCACAGTCAATATTAGAAGGAAGAGATCTTAGCATTTACTGAGCTAATAAAACCTTTTGTTTGTTGTGGAAACCATCCCCACCGACCCTTACCACGGTAAGAGAGGCATTGGATCAATCTTGGTACCCACCTCCCAGCCTGATGCCTCACTCACAACAGAAGCAGCAAGTGATCAAGTGTATTTGGAATTGCTGCTGATAGCCCCTCCTTTCTCCCCATCACCCCCACTGCCTACCCACATAACTCCAGAGCCCCCAGACCCCTTCACTCTCTGCTAAGATCACAGATTGTGCCAGAAGTTGAGTTTGCCTTCTCTATATCCATCCCAGGACATTTCCCGGATAAACGGTTGGTGCAGAATAAGTTATTGGATGGTGCAAAGGGAATTGCTGTTCTGGACTATGAATTTTAAATCGTTACATTTTTACTCATCTAAATAGAAGCCATTAAAATCAACCACTTTTGTCATTAAGGAGTTTTTCCTGTATTTTTGGTTTTTGTTTTTGTTTTTTTCATGTAATATAAAAGTTTGCACTTCAGGGATTTGATTGCATCCAGCTGATTATGGAATTGTTTTTGTTTTGCTTTTCAAAAAATTTTCTAGGTTCTTGAACAAACAGTTTTTGGGTGAATATGTTGGGCAAAACTTGGTAGCCCCATTCTCTCTCTGTGTGAAGCACTGGTTGTTAATGAGAGGTCGGGCATTGTTGTGGAGAATTGGATCTTATCTGTTAACTGGCGCCAGCCGCAGCTCTGCAGCTTTTGATGCATCTCATGGATTTCCTAAACTTATTTCTCATGTGTAATAGTTTTGCTGGATTGATCAGACCAGCAGCCAAGTGACAAGCAGTAACCATGACTTTGTGAGTGAGTGAGAGTGTGTGTGTGTAAGAGAGAGGGGGGGAGCGGGAGGACATACACTTTAGCTCTTAGGAAGTATATTATTTTGACCACTGAGCTAATCATTATCAATTGTCATGTATACTCTTTTCCTTATACATTACAATCAGATTGAGAAATGGTTGTTTGAATAAAGAGAGGACAGCAGTTCAAGATGCCATTTTTCATTTTAGGTCAGCTTGAAAGGCACCCACTTAACAAGCCTTTTCACCTTTTCAGTTGCTTCACATGCAGACCACCATCGAATGGTCCATGTTGCGTTGCTTGGCAGCTTCATGTGTAGTTAGTCGTAGGAAGATCAACTGGTCGTTTTCAGTGTGTGAGGGCTGGCCACTGTGTTCCTCATCTTCAGGGCCCTTTCTTCTGCCAAACTTGCTACCCCGGCACTGCCGTACAAGTTTACTCGCAGTTCCTGCACCAGGCATGCTGCTGGGGCTGTGGGCTGCATCTGCTGCTGCACATCAGCTGGAAGTCGCACGAGAGACTGAGTTTGTTAAACGTGAAACAAACAGCAGATGCCATCAGTGGCAAGAAATGTGCATTAAAGTGTTATATAAAATAATCATAGTTATTTAAGAATGTGTTCCAATGATGGCAAATTTCAACAATGCAAAAACCAGAATACTTCTGCACCAACCTAATAGAATGTGGATATATTGCTAAGGTCTTGAAGACCAGGAGAAAAACAGATTTAGATTTTTTTTTCTTACCATGTTTTCAGATTTTTGTAAGAATTGTTAAGTACGGTTCATACAGTTTGTAACAAAAATTAAGTTAAAATACGGCTTTTGGCGTGGTCACATGTTGAACTTGGATGTTACAACTTTGGATAGTAAATTAGGCTTTTTTTTTTTTTATCCTTTTAGGTCAACTTTCTTTTTATGATGCACACTCAAAGCAGTTGCTCTATTCCTTCAAGACAAAATTTACTCAGCCGGTACTACCTGGGTTCATGGTTAGTATCCTGTTTATGTTTTGTGTCACTCGGCAGTTCTGATAATAGCCTGTGCTTTATTACTTAAGGAAGCAGAGCACGGTGCCCCATGCATTCGTCTCCTTTTCCCTAACCCATTCTTTCCAAAACGTAATTTTCTGCATCTTTTCAGTATGTGTTTTTAAAGTCAGCACTAACACACTGTACAAGTGTGACTATCTACATGACAGTCCCGACCGCTATAACTAGTACCCAAGCGAGGAGTGCAGCGTTACCGCGCCCGGTGCCCATGCTGTTCCCGACGTGGCTCTTCAGCAGGGGTTAGCGCTGTCTTGGACTTTAATGCTGCAGATTTGTTCAGCCTTCTGGTCACCTATATGGAATTGCATGGTATCTTTGTGGCTCAACCATATGTCTGTAAGATACTTCCATGTTCTGGGTGGTCTTGGTTTATCCACTCATTCTTAGAACATACATCATTATCTAGTATACAGCTGCATCACAGTCTGTTCATTCTAAGTTTGCTTGTGTATTTCATGTGCATGTCTTCTATTTGGAGGATATGACACATGCATTTTAGGCCTACTTAATTACAGGCTGATTTGTGAGGAAAAATCGTGTTTCCTCCCATAAAATGAAACATTTACTTTTTTAATAAAATAATGTTGCTTCTACCACCATAGCTGTCTACTTTTCTTGTTAAAATTAGGTTGCTGTAGAAGTTCTGGGATCACTAAACCCCATTGGTTTGAACAGAATATTTCTAATGTGGGGCTGCCTTTCCAGTCAGGACGGTACATTTTGAGTGCCACTTCACACTCATGGCTTGATCCTCATGTATGCTCTTCCACCTTTACTGCAGGTGTGCCCCTCCATTTGAGACCAAAGTGCTCAGGGCATACGCAGACTTAGAATGTGTATTTACCTTTTAAACTCACAGTCAATGTTCTATTCCTGACACCTTAAAATCTTAAGCATAAAATGACCTAACAGCCATTGCTTTCCATTTCTCATTAAAACATAAAGGTGATTAATGAACAAAATTGTTGCTCATGGAAAATTCTTAAAGATATGTTGATAAACTTCTCTTTTGCTTTCTGAACTTCACTACAAACCTCTAGTGCAATATGTATTATGGGCTGTTTTCCCAACAAACCAGTTGAAGATAAATTGTTTACCTTCTACAACTCAGAAGCTGCTTTATGCCCTACTTAGCTATACTTTTATAAAATATTTTCTTTTTAATTTGAATGTATTTTACATAGATATTTACTGAGTTTATCCATTATTTTTCATTCCAAATAATTAAAATTACGCAATAATATAGATAGATAACCTGAGGAAATTGTTTTAAACTTATTAAACCTCTTTATTTCCCTTCCTTGGAAGCCTTGTACTATTACCTTAGTTAAGGAAATTGTTTGCATACAAGGTTAATTTTTAAAGTTAGGTTTATTAAGGAATAATTTACATATTGTATTCTATACTTCAGAGTTTTGTCAGATGTGTACAGTTAGGTAACCACTACCATAAATCAGGATTTGGAACAGCAGGCACTGTACGAAGTTCTGGCATGCTCCCATGGAGTAGGCCTTTCCCATCACAACCTACCTGAACAACAAGTAAGCCATTTTCAGTTCCTGTGGTTTTGGCTTTTTGAGGCTGTCGTGAAGATGCAGTATGGGATACAGCCTTTTGATACTACCAGCACGTGTGAACTTTGGCCTGGCTGTCCTGTGTGCCATTCAGTCTTCTTTTCAACCTCTGAGTAGTGCTTCATGTTTGTATGTGCGGTAGGTGCTGGTGGCTTTGCGGTGCCTGGAATGACGCTAGGGCCTTGCACATACTGAGCAAGCGCTCTATCACCCACTATATCTCTACCTCACATTATTTTGGGACAAGATCTCCTTTGTAGACTAGTCTGCCCTGAAATCCTCCTGCCTGTCTCCTAAATGCTTGGGTTACAGATGTGGGCCATCTTGCTTGGCTTGTACCCAATTTATTTATTTGCCAGTTCAAGTACACTTGGTTTTTTTTCCTAATTAGGACAACAAACAAATAAATAAAGCCACTGTAAAGATTCACATAGGTATTTGGTATATGGTATATGGTATATATAGGTATATGGACATGCGGTTTCCTTTGCTTTGGCTAACAGGATTGTTTGATCACATTGAAATTTGATGCTTAATTTGGTAAGCAGCTATCAAAATTTATTCCATGGTGTCTATGACGTATTTACATTGCTACAACCAACATGTGAAAGTTCATCACACCTTTTCCATTATTTATAGTATCATTTCCTCAGTTGTTTCCTCAAATTTTTGTATTTTTTTTTAAATTTTTGTATTTTTAAGTTTTACATTCTGTGGTTAAAATCTTTTGTGTTGATTTTTGTATGCAGCCTGGATCATGATTTTTGTTTTTGTTTTTGTTTTTCTTTATGCATGGATATCCACTTCCTCTAGTACTGTTTACCTTTTAAAAACTGGCCTTTCTCTATTGTTTCACGTTTATACTTTTCTGCAAGATTTTTCTTCCAAAATTAAAAAGAAAAGGATTTTATGTGTTATGAGGGTTTTGCTTGCCTGTATATTCTAGTTGTGTGGGTTTTTTTCCCCCTCATTTTGACACAAGCCAGGGTTACCTGGGAAGAGGAAGCCTCAGTAGAGAAAATGCCTCTATCAGATCAGGCTGTAGGCACGTCTGTCAAGTAAATTCTTGATTAATGATTGATGCGGGAGAGCCAACCCACGGTTGCTGTTGCCATCCCTGGTGGGTAGTCCTGGCCTATAGAAGAAAGCAAGCTGAACAAGTCCTGAGAAATAAGTCAGTAAGCAGCGTTCCTCATGGCTTCTGCTTTAGTTTCATGCCTCCTGGTTCGAGCCTGGCTGTGATGCAGAATTGAAGATAAACTCCTTCCTCCCAGCTTAATGCACATGTGCTAGTGTTTTATCAGAGCAGTAGAAACGCTAAGTAAGCAGTGAATGTATGTCCACCTCATTCACGCCTGGTACCATAGAGGGCAGAAGAGGGCACCAGACCCCCTTGAACTAGAGTTACAGATGGTTGTAAACCACTATGTGGGTGCTGGGAACCAAACCTAGTCATCTGAAAGCAAACAGTGCTCTTGATTGTTGAGCCATCCCTGCCATTTTCGGTTAGATTTTTTTTTTTTTTAATTATTCTTTCATACATCCTACCTGCAGTTTCCCCTAGTCCTGTCCTCCAGTTCCACCACCCACCTTGCCCTCATCCACCCCTCTTCAGAAAAGGCCAGGCCTCTCAGGGATGTCTGCTAAACATGGCATATCAAGTTTCAATAAGACTTGGCAATATCCTCATATTAAGTTTGGACTAGGCAACCCAGTGGGACAAAAAGGGTTCTGAAAGTAGGCAAAAAAAAAAAAAGTAGGCAGCCCTGCCCTCACTGTTAAGAATCCCATAAGAGCACCAAGCTGCACAACCACAGCATATATGCAGCTCTCCCTCAGCAGAAGAATGGAGAAACTGTTACACATTCACACAATGGAGTATTCTCAGCTGTTCAATAAAATAAGATTGCAAAGTTTTCAAGCAAATATATGGAACTAGAGAAAAATCATCCCGTGTGAGGTAACCCAGATCCAGAAAGACAAATATGGTGTGTACTCACTTTCAAGTGCACAGTAGCTATAAAGTACTATCAGGTTCAGTGTATCTAGTTTAATGTTGGGTGTCTTTGGTCCACTTGGAGTTCAGTTTTGTGCAGGGTGATTGATATGAATCTATTTACATTCTTTTGCATTTCAACATCTAGTTAAACTAGCACTGTTTGTCAAAGATGCTTTGTTGTTGTTGTTGTTTTTCCATTTTATAATTCTGGTTTATTTATCAAAAATCAGGTGTTTATAGGTGTGTTGATTTATATCGAGGACTTCAAATTAGATTCCACTTAACCTGCCTGTCTTTTTGTTTTGTTTTGTTTTTTTTCTTTTTTTTTTCTTTATTAATTACACTTTATTCACTTTGTATCCCCCCTGTGGTTCCCTCCCTCCTCCCTTCCCAATCCCTCCCTTTCTCTACCCTCTGCATGCATGCCCCTCCCCAAGTCCACTGATAGGGGAGGCCTTCTTTTCCTTCCTTCTGATCCTAGTCAATTAGGTCTCATCAGGAGTGGCTGCATTGGCTTCTTCTGTGGCCTGGTAATGCTGCTTCCCCCTCAGGGGGAGGTAATTAAAGAGCAGGCCAATCAGTTCATGTCAGAGACAGTCCCTGTTCCTATTACAATGGAACCCACTTGGATACTGAACTAGTGGATTTTTTTTAATGCCAAAACCATACCATTTTTATTATTGTAGCTCTGTAGTTAAGCTTGAAATCAGGCATGGAGATACCTTTAGAAATTCTTTTATTGTACAGGAATTTTTTTTAACTATCCTAGCTTTTGGGGTTTTTTTCCTATGAAGAATTTTTCAGGGTCCATAAAGAATTGTATTGGAATTTTGATGGGGATTGCATTACTTTTGATAAGACAGCCATTTTTACTGTTAATCTTACATAGTACTAACTATGAGAGATGGTTAATACTGTCTATTAACTATCTAATTAGACAGTTAATATATCTACTCCCATAGCATGGGAAATCCTTCCATCTTCTGGTATCTTCTTCAAAGTTTCTTGTTATACAGGTCTTTCACTTGCCTGGTTAAAGTTATCGCAGCATATTTAATATTATTTGTGGCTGTTGCGAAGGTGTTGCTTCCCTGATTTTTTTTTTAGTTTTCTCATCTTTGTGTGTTCTTTTTTATTAATTACACTTTATTCATTTTGTATCCCCCCATAAGCTCCTCCCTCCTCCCCTCCCGATCCCACCCTCCCTCCCCTTTCTGCATGCATGCCCCTCCCCAAGTCCACTGATAGGGGAGGTTCTCCTCTCCTTCTTTCTGATCTTAGTCTATCAGTTCTCATCAAAAGTGGCTGCATTGTCCTCTTCTGTGGCCTGGTAAGGCTGCTCCCCACTCAGGGGGAGGTGATCAAAGAGCAGGCCAATCAGATTATGTCAGAGGCAGTCCCTCTTCCCATTACTATGTAACCCACTTGGACACTGAACTGCCATGGGCTACATCTGTGCAGGGGTTCTAGGTTATCTCCATTAATAGTCCTTGGTTGGAGTATGAGTCTCTGGGAAGTTCCCTGTGCTCAAATTTTCTTGTTCTATTGCTCTCCTTGTGGAGTTCCTGTCCTCTCCAGCTCTTACTATTTCCCACTTCTTACATAAAATTCCATTCACTCTGCCCGACAGTTGGCCATCAGGCTCAGCATCTGCTTTTATAGTCTGCATGGCAGAGGCTTTCAGAGGCCCTCTGTGGCAGGTTCCTAGTTTGTCTCAGCTTGTTTGTCATTTGTATATAGGAGGGCTACTGATTTTTTTTATTTAACTTGTATCCAGCCATTTTGCTGAAGATATTTTTCAGCTGTAGGAATTCCCTGGTAGAATTTTTGGAGTCTCTTATGTATACTTCACATCATCTGCAAATGGTGATAGTCTAATTTCTTCCTTTCCGATTTATATTCCCTTGATCTTTAGTTGCCTTATTGCTCTAGCTAGAACTTCAAGTACTATATTGAATAGATAATAGTGAGAGCACAATCCTTGTTTTGTTCTGGATATTAGTTGAATTGCTTTGAGTTTCTCTCTATTTAAATTAATGTTATCTATCTGCCTGCTGTATATTCCTTTATTGTGTTTAGTGTGTCTTGTATCCCTGATCTCTTCAAGACTTTTATCATGAAGAGGTATTGCATTTTGTCAAAACCTTTTTCAGCATCTATTGAGATGATCATGGTTTTTTTTTTCTTTTAGTTTGCTTATATTGACAGATTTTTGTATATTGAACAATCCGTGCATCCCTGGGATGAAGCCTGTTTGATCAGGGTGGATGATGTTTTTGGTGTGTTCTCTGATTTGGTTTGCGAGTATTTTATTGGGTATTTTTGCATCCACATTCATGAGGGAAATTGGTCTGTAATTCTTTCTTTGTTGAATCTTTGCTTTGAGTATCAGAGTGACTGTGGCCTCATAGGGAATAGTTTGAGGAATATTATATTAGCTCTTCTTTGGAAGTCTGGTAGAATTCTACTGTGCTAGATATTTTAAGTAAAGTTTGTTTTTTTTTTTCTGAATCATTTAAACAGTTAAAATGGCTAACTTAGTATTTCTGTGTCTGAGAAATATTTTATACTTTGGGAATTTGTTATTATCAAGCCTGCTAGCTTTGAAATTTTAAAATGTTAACTATGTAGTTAATTTTAATCAGTAGAGTCTTTGGTGCAGTATCCTAGTTAGTTGTAGTGAGCACTTCAGAATATAGTTGAAAGTAGAAACATTTCAATAATTTCTAGAATATCTCTTGCTTTAGGTATATTTGCTATATACATTGTAGCTGATAATTTAAATTGTCCATATTTTAAGTCTCTTGACTGTTCCAGACTGGCTTTTACCTTTTTTGACTAATAGGGCTGTTTTTCACAAACAAAATGGCTTTATCTTTTATAAACTCATTTGTGCTTTAACAAAAAACCTTTATATTACTGTGTGAGGGGGAGAGAGAGACAGGGAAGAAGGAAGGGAAGGAGAGAAAGAAAGAAAGAAATTACGGGCCACAGTGTGCATGTGGGTTCACCTCTCAGGAGTTGGTTCCTCTCAACTGTGGGTTTCAGGGATCAGACTCAGGTTGTCTGTCTTACACAGCCAGTGTCTTTACCTGCTGGTCTCTCTCACTAGACCATGCGTCCTCTATCTAAATTCATGTCTCAGTATTAAATTGTGAGATGAGGAAGTTTCTTTTGGGATACATGTCCCTTGGTTGTGAAGGTTAGAGAATTACAGTCAACATTCTTTGCCAAGGTTAATCCAGTTTAGTCTAGAGTTTCTGCTGCCCTGAATTCCATTCTTTGGCTTCAGACTTCCTTTGGCCACTGTGAGCCTTTCCACTTCTGAACTCACACATGAAGCTTATCAGTTTGGGATTTGTTGATGTTTACACATGTGACATTTTGTTTTACAAATGGGAAATTAAGGATTACTAGAGTTACAATTTGATTTGAATCTAACTGAGGCTTTGTTTTTATCTTGTCTTAGGTTTGGTGTGGTGGACTTTCTTTGAGCACTGGAATGCAGGTTCCAAGTGCAGTGAGAACACTTCAGAAAACGGAAAATGGAATGACTGGTTCAACGAGCAGCCTGAACAATGTCACTCAGTAATGACAACCCAGACTGTGGCCTTTTCATGCAGTTACTAACAGCCATTTCTGAGTGGTGGAAATCAGGTTTGCCATGTTCTGCTTTAAAGCCTGGACTTTTTTAGATTAAGCACCGAGTAGGAAGCAGCTACAGGAGGTTACTGCAGTGTCACAGAGCCAAGCAGTTGGGGTGCGGGCAGCCGACATGGTGATATTTGAATAGTAAATAGGAAAAGGGCATTTTGAAATAGTTAGGTAGAAACCCATTTTTCTGTTTCTTAAGCTACCCTGACTTATCCTAGTAGGTGTAATTACATTTGATGAGCCCAGGGCATGGCTGCACAACTTTTAAAGCTTGCCTTTCCCCTCACGTATTCTTCTTTCCTTCTCACTAGCTGTCATTAAGTCCTTACACTGAAGCTTTAAAAACAAAAGTTCCCCTAAGGCCTTCTAGAAATTGAAATCATTTGCTTAGGGATGACAGAGAAATTTTTTTACAGTGGCTTATTTTATTCTTTTATAAATGAGCTGAGCTTTTGATAGGGTAACTTATGTATTGGCTAATTCATATCATTTTTTTCCTCTAAACTTTTTTTTATGGTTATAACTCAAAATATCAAGCAGATAAGGAGAATTTAGGTAGTGCAAGGGAGTGTTCTTCATGTGTGTTTCTGTTGAGTCACATCTTCTCCTCCCCCCTGTGGCTCCTAGGTACCCTCTGAAAAGCCATGCTTTCTTATTTTTGTTCTCTATTTTAATCCCACCTTTTATAGCTATCTTTGATAAAATTTCCACTTAAACTTGGCACTGATGATAATTATTGCTTATTTTTATCCTTATTAGTAAGATTGGAAGTTTAAGTTTTATAAAGGGTAGAAAGTTATACATTACTAATTTTTTTGTCTATGAAAGATTATAAAGATATGTGCCTAAAGTATTCTTTTCTGGAATGATGTATATGTTCTTTTTACAAAGCTATGGATTGTTTAACCAGCAGTTTAAAAACAGTACATGTTTCAGACTTAATTGGTTTATGTGTTTTCAAACACTTATTTGAAGGGTTTTTGTTTTGTTTTGTCCTTTTGATTCTGTCTTTTTGGTCCATTCATTAACTGTTTAAAAGTTTATGATGCTTCCAAAAATGAACATAGATATATTTTTCCCAAATCTGAAAGAATGTGTAAAACAGTGAGTAAAACTTGTGGCTATTAACAGAAAAATCTTTCATTACAAAGTTTTTGAGCCAAACTAGAAGTTGAAACTATAAAACTGCTTTCAGAACTGTAAAGAAATGAGTATTTGACTGTTGATTAATTTTTGAGACTTTTAAATCTCTTCTTGTTTTGGTATCTTGGGCTCCGACAAACTTCCTCAGAGAAGCGTTAGTTGTTGCTTTCTATGTGTAGCTTGTATGATAGTGACAAGTATTTGCTTGTAAAATGTACTCTTTACTGGCATGATTGTTTTTGTTCTGTTGATGAAACAAATTTGACCTAGGATATGACCTTTCCATATAACGAATATCTACAGTATTGTTTGATAGCATATTACTAGTTTTTAAAACTAAAGGAGTGATGCCCCATGACCTAAGAGAGGGGTTACTCCTTTGGGAACTTATTTCTGGCAGCAGTTATCGGCAGAATTCCCTTGTGTGGCTACTCAGTACACTTTGTCAAGAATGACCTGGAAAAGCCGGCTGTTCTTACAGAACCATTCATTGATACTATATTGTGCGTAGTTGTGTCTTCTCATTTGTACAGTGCCTTTGTCCACTGCGCATGCTCATTGTGGCCAAATTTAACGCAGGCAGCATTGTACTGTCGTGGTGAGGGCTCCATGCAGAGTAAGAGTTGTTCTTCCTTGTCCTCATCCCATTATTTGAGACCTTCATATAAAATTCCCAAACTCATTGGAAATGCATGAGTTTTACTGGGAAGGTTTTATTTGTCAGCAGATTTGTAGTGCAAAGTATGAAGTCAGTGAATAAGAGTCCGAGTTCTTATCATGTGATATTAGGTACTAATTATACCTTCGGTGCTTTAAAATAAGCGTCAGAGGGGTTTTTGTTTGTTTGTTTTGTTTTGTTTTCTCTGAATCTTTTTAAGGGCCATTTTAAAAAAAAAACAAGAACGAATCTGTAGTATTTTAGTTTAAAAATCCTAAGTTCATTAGGTTGAATGGAAGTTTGTCACCCTTGATATTAGATTAAAAATTGAATATAGTGCCTACTTAAATCATCTCAAAATTAAGTACCTATTAACTTGATCATAATACGGAACATTCTCACTAACATTGTGTTAGAACTACTGAGCTCCTTTGCTCAGCTTAGTCTGCTGTGGGAAGCTCACTAGCCCTCTCCATCACTCTTCATTGCTCTTTGTGTCCTTGCCTGGCTCGAACATGACTGTTTTCCATGAAGGAAACGCAGGAGAGGTAGACTGTAATGGATATATCATCCATGTAAAAAATGTATTAAGTATTGTATTTCCTTTTTAGCAATTGAGTTCCAAACCAGATTTATTTAGCTGGAAATAGACAGGTAGAAGCTGCCTTAAGCACTTTAGAAGAAGAATTTTGCTACAATTCATTTGACTCAGCTGATTGTGTCACATCCTTTAAATATTGGTAAATATGTATATATCAAGCATTTAATTACTAATGCACATAGAAATATATTATACAGTGATTCTTTTGAATGTTCCAGTTACAGCTTTTTAAAAAAGTATTAAGAGTGTGTCTGTCTGTCTGTCTGTCTGTGGGTTTAATTGATAGCACCTCTCCCATGTGACAGTAAACTGCTGGACAGCCAGGCTCGGCCTTTTCACTCTATTCTGAAGATGTTCTGTTCTGAATATTCTAAAAATATCAAATCATCAACGTTAGGTATGATTCAAACTTCCATGATTGCTCCTTGGTATAAAAAAACAAAAGAAAATATTTATGATGAAATATTTAAATTAGGTCAGTTACCTAGAATGATTAGTTTTTCTCTAGATATCTCTTTCTTGAAATTATAACTTTATGCATTTGCAGTTGTTTCTTTAAAACACAATTTTTAAAAATTGGAAAGGGATATATATGGGAAGTGATTACTCCAAAGACTATTAATCTTAAAAGGATACAGTATAGACGTCTTACCATGAAATATATTACCCTAGGCTAAAATTTTAACTGTTTTAGTCAGAGCTTTTTAGCATCTTTGTTAGATCAGCATATAATTCATATAAAAATACTTGAGTTTTTATAATGTGGTATCAGTTTTATTACTTTCTATCCAGGTTTTCAAAACTAGTAAAGTTTAATTCACCATCTGCACCTCTTCCTGCTATTTTTGATCGGATATTCTAAAAATAATGTGTTCTTAATATGTCATTAAATTTCTAAAAACTGCATTCATGGGCTGACTGAGATGCCTCAGAGGAAAAGCACTTGCTGCCAAACAGGTGACTTGAGCTTGTTTCCTGGGACCCAAATGGAAGGGGAGAATTAACTCCTACAAGTTGTTCTCTGACCTACACACACACACACACACACACACACACACACACACACACACAAATGTAACTGAAAAAAATTTAAAGAACATTCATTGTAGCTTGAAAAAAACTATCAGATTAACTACACATGGCAAGACTTCACTTTATATTATAACAAAAAGCCTGGAAAAGTTTCTTTCCTGGTTTTATTTTTATACTATATTTATCCCTTCAGAGGTAAGCATGAACTTTACTCAGTATCCAAGTCACCATCAAATTGTTTTCAGCACCCAGGTGGATCTTTTTTTAACTCTAGCACTCAGATCTAGAGTAGATAATAAAGTTTTTCTTACAGAAAATCACCACAGCAACATTACCTCAGGTTTGGTATTTTTAGTTTTATGGGTATCTTCACGGTGTACACGTTTGTGATTCTCACGTCAGTATTGTGTTACCAGAGAGGAATGATTAATCTGAATACAATAGGAATTTTGCACCAGTTAGAATTTAAGTAGATTGTTTGCTGCTTTTGCCTGCATTGGAATAACATGCCACATGAATGTTAATACTTTGGCTTCGTGATCAATACCAGAAATCCTGACTACCCAACCATGTTAAAAGAGTACCTTTTTCTGGGTTAATATAGTATACTGACTTTGACTCATAATCATTTCAATTATATTTGTTTAAAATTATATATTTTCTTAGTAGTAGCCAACTTAAGTTGGTGCTTAGGAAATAAACACATAGAAGATTTTGCAGTATGTAGGCAGAGGTCAGTGGATGTGTTTGCTTGGCTTGGAATTTAAGATTGAATCAATTTTATTATCAAATTGGAAGAGATTAGTAAAAGGCATTTTAGCAATATTGGAACTTTTTGGAGAGCACAGGACAATGAGAAGAATTTCTTTTAAACATTTCCAGTATTCTAAGGTACCAAAGGACTGAAACTAATTGATCTTTTAACAGAGACCCTTTAAAATCAAATTCACAAGTGATTCTTTTAAGATACAATAGCTAAAGTTAGAGACTAACTTCAGGTGAAAGCTGCTAGTCTTTAAGGATTTTTGCATCCTTTCACGTATTTGAAATTAATCATCATAGCTCTCCCAGACAGTAGAGTATGACCTCTTTGTAAATCACTCGTCACCTTTGGGCCTCTATTGCCTTACTTAAAATATTGTACCATGCTTAGCCTACCTCACAGGGCTGTTGTGAGGAGTGTAATAAAATGGAGTCCTATGTAAACGGGGTGGTTTTCATTATTAGTGACTGCGTTTGGATACTTGTAAATGCTGTTTAGTTTGAATGTGCATGTTCTTAAGTTGATAGTACCAGTGATTTTAAATGATCTTTTAAATAAGACCTTCTGTTAAAAATGTCCTTTGCTGTTAATTTACTTTGTGCATAATTGTTTGTATATTTTCTCATCAACTACACAGCTTTAAGAGTTTGAAAGTTCCCCCACAGCATTCATGTGTAGAGTGGAAGCCTAAATCAGCAAATTACTTTAGCTCCTTTTCCACCAGGAATTTGCACTTTCCATTTAGACTAGCCTGGCACCCCATGAAGAGAGAATTTGGCTTGAAATAGTTATTTTTTTTTTTTGCAACAATCAAGTATTTCAACAATTTGTTGCATTTGACACATATTCAACAACTTTATTGAATTGTCCTTTTTGTTAAAATTTTTTTTTAAAAAAAACCTTGTTCATTAACCCATATCAGTTATTATCTGTCTGGACATGCTTGTGTTGCTCTAAATTGGATGTATTAAATGGTTTACAAGTTATCCTACTCTACAGGATTTTTGTATGTCTGTTATCTGGACGTGATTTCACTATGCAGTTGTGATAATAGAAATTACAGCTCCTCAGGTTGAACCTTTAAGTGTGGATGAAGATCACTGATAAACTACATGATATAGTCATTGCTGCAAGAGTTTGAAATGAGCACACTGCCTCATTTTCCTTAGAAACAAGACAGCCTTTCAAATAATTTTTTTAAACTTTAAAATAGGTGTTCAAAGCATAGTAACTTGTATGTTGAAAAGATTGTATGTTCTGTATAAAATGTTCCACTTGAAGTTTTTACAAAAACACCTGTATTATCCCTTCTAAAAATTAAAACTTTTTTTCCTTTGCTTTTTTGTGTCACTGTTTTGTTTTTTTATCAACTTTTATTTAAATGTCTATAGTTGCTCCATTGAGAAAGAATATTTTAAAAGTCATAACCTCATTGCCTCAAAGTATGTTAGACAATGCCACTAACAGTCTTATATAATGATGGAAAAGCCTGTATTTATTCAGTAGCCACTAGCCACAGGCAGCTACTGTGACTAATGTA
Organism: Meriones unguiculatus; assembly: GCF_030254825.1. Taxonomy (NCBI): domain Eukaryota; kingdom Metazoa; phylum Chordata; class Mammalia; order Rodentia; family Muridae; genus Meriones; species Meriones unguiculatus. The sequence continues at coordinate 43,929,031 of NC_083351.1, forward strand.
CTAGCCGACTGAATTTTTAATTTGTATTTAAGCATAATTACATGCCCCTAGTAGTTGTTGTTTTATACATTGAAGATGGAGTAGTTAGCTCATCACGTCCTAGGTTGCATTTTTGGTAGAGGGTCACTAAGAGAATCAGACTCAGAACCCAGTCCCTTTTGCAGTGAGTATTCTAATGTGAAACCAATTGAAGGGAAAAGAAGTAAGCAATGATTGGATGATTGTGTTGTGGCTGTAGTTCCTTTATTGGAGGTCTTTGTCTCCAGAAGAAACGTAAAAGGAAAACAGGCAGTCTTGCATTATGAGGAAAAGCATATGATGAAGGTTTTGAGGCAACAGTGAATAGAAGGCTAATGGATGGGTGCCACTTACCACTTTAACAGAATCAAGATTTTTAATTGCTCTTTCCCTTGAAAAGTTAATTTTCTCAGTGACTTCTCTTGCATATATATGCACAGAAGAAGAGTATGCATTGTAGCATTGTGACATTAAAATAGAAGCAACAGATTGTTCACTGAAGAAAGGTAAACATGGATCATCTATCCTTATATTTTGTAATCGCTAGGCAAAGTACTGGCCTCGACAGTCCAGAGTTACTCCAATAAAAATGGACTATCAGAATTTTGAAGCTTCCCCTTTTTAACTTGTACCTACAAGCTACTATTTTTATCTTTATTTTTTTATACTTATTTTTATATAACAGGCTTATACCTGTTCTGTGTATACCTCCCTGAATTTGATACTATAAATATGTAGACTGTGCTTTGTCACTAAGATCAGATACCTGACAAGTAACCATCTTAAAGGAAGAAAGATGTATTTTGAGGGAATCAAAATCTGTCACATATGGGAAGGTGTGGTGGCTGGCTGGTAGTGGCAGGCGTATGAAACTACTTGCCCACTTTCTAATATGATAGGCTATAATCTGCCACTGTGGGCCAAAATAAGCCTTTCCTTATAAATTGCTTTTGTCAGAGTGTTTTACCACAGCAATAGGAAATGAAACTAGAGGTGGAATTCCTCAGACTCCACTGACATACCTAATTTCAGATTATTATGTAACAGAAAGCCAGTGCCCCAGAATTCCCTTCCTGGTCACCCTTAAGTTTTCCTTGAGGACCTGTGTAGACCTGTTTTTGAGGTCCATCCAGAAGAATGACCCTATATATATATGTAATGGACAGCAGTTTGCGTTTGCCTATTTTCCAACCTGCAGTTGTAGATAGCGCTTTTACTTTTTAAGCTTACATTGAAAAAAAAAAAATTATTTGCAGGTGGGGAAAAATTTAGAGGTAAATTTTTGTCTAAAATGGTTGCTGACAAACTATGTCTAAGAAAAGGACTGTCCGTTTTCTTTGAAGGGCTCCAAATTCTTTCCTTGACATATGTTTATAAATCCTGGTCCACTTTACAGTAACAGACACTTGAAAATGTAAACGACACATTACAACCATGCTCATATAGGAAAAACAGATTTACACTTAGCTCAAATCGGAAATCTAGCTAGTCCCCTTAACTGCCTCTTTCAAGGTTTATGCAGAACAAGTTTTGCTATGCACTTGAAAAGCATTCACTTCTAAAAACCAGGTTTTTAGAATAGGGATTTTGTGATACAGCCACATTCCATCACAGTTTTTAGAAAAATTCTTGTTTTAAGTCAAGCATGATGTTGCAGACTTGTTGTCTCAGCACCTGAGATGAGGAAATTCTAGGATCATTTGAAGGCCATCCTGGGCTACATAGAGTTTAAGGCAGCTTGAGTTAAATGATACAGAATGGGGTGTGGAGGGTAAAATATTTCATCTTTTTTTTTTCTACAAGCCGTTATTAAGTTTTAAAGAGAGAACTTAAAACTACAATAATTTGTTTAGTGCTTTTTAATTTTCAAAAATTCCTATCAAATACACATGTGCTCAAAGATACCAGGCCAAAAACTGTATACATTTGTTTCAAGCCCAAAGAAGACAGCCTATTTGACCCGGATGTAAAGTAGGCAACTCATCTTCATCGGCATATACATCACTACATAGTGTTCTTTCCCACCCTAATTTGCAAGTAATGATATCCAAGAAGAGAGAGGAGCGGCTGAGCTGAAGAGGGGAAGGGAGGGAGGGAGAGAGGGAGGAAAGAAAGGCAGGTAGGGAGGAAGGACTCTGGATCCAGCCTAAGTTTGCCTATAGCTAGCACTCTTCGCTCAGGGGAACGGCGCACTGGGGGAGACAAGTTGTTTTGTTCACTCCAGGCAACTCAACTTCATGACCATATATAAACCCTTTCCCACTTTATCTCCAACTGCAAGTGATACCAAAGCAGAATCCAAGTAGAAAGGAGAGAGAAGATGGGGTGGGAGAGAGGGACTGCGAGCAGGAGAGTGGAAGTGGGAGAGAAAGGGAGGGAGGGAGGAAATAAGGAGGAACCTTATCTATCCTGTGTTTGCCTGTAACTGGCATTCTGCGCTGAGGGGAACTTCACCCTGGCGAAACAGTTCTTTCCTGTCACTCCAGGCAGCCTCCGTGCGCTGCTGGAGAGATGGCTGCCCAAAGGCCAGGCAAACAGCAGGGCTCCGAGAAGCTTGGGCAGTGAAGTGGCGGGAGACGTAAACTCGCTCAGGCCACCCAGAAAACACACGGGCCAGCGTGCGCCGCTGGCCGCCTGACGACCTTTTGCGACAGTTGCCGTGCTTGCCGTAAGCCTGGCCGCCGCCGCCGCAGCAGAGGGAGGTAAGATGAGGGCACCCCGGCTGGGTCGCTGAGCCTGGGTGTGGGCGGGCGCCCTCAGGCGCGTGTCGCTGGTGTGCTGGTGCCCTGACCGACGGTCGGCCACCCTCGGGGTACGCGCCCTACGGGGGCGGGGAGGAGGCCGCTGTCGGCCGCAGCTACCTTCTGTGAGTCAGTCCGCGAGCACGCTGCCGCTGTCACCGGGGCACATAGTTCCCACACGGCCCACGCTCATCATCCTGACCCGGCTTCGACTTCAGAGGCTCATGGAGACAGAAGCCGGCTTGGGACAGTGACGTTTGAGCGGGGTGGCGAGGGCGGAGGGTGCGAGGAGAAGGTTCAGGTGTGAGGAGCAGAGCATGCCGAAGTGCTTCCTCAGGGAAGGAACTGCTGCTGCAGACTGCTTCTCTGGGAGATTCTTACGCGGGGGCTGGAGGTATGAACTCACAGGGGAAAGGGAGAGTGGCAGGGCAGCTAACCAGGGGAGGGTCCACCTGGGAAGGCAGTTGATGCTACAGGCGAGACTTAGCTTCTGTGTGCAGCAGCCAGCTGCCATCGATTTGAACAGAGGAGGTAGTTGAATTACCAGGTTCTTTCCCTCTTCTGAGACTCCGCAGTGTTCGTCCTTAGTTCGTTTGAAGTAGTGCTCACTGTGGTTAATAATGAAAATTGATGACAATAATAAGGTGGACAGGGGTAGGTAGCTATGCCAGATAATTGCATGTTAATTTCCTGCCTTGCGTTTACATTTCAGTTGGGGAATACCGGGAAAGATTGGATATAAATGGGGCTGGGTAATTAGAAGCTTTAGGTAAGAGTCCAGAGAACTGAATTCAGATTTTATCACCATCACCAAAAGGCAAGCCACTTTGTATGTACCTCAGGCTTTCTCAGTTGTAAAGAATGATATTACAGTCTTTCTACCTTTGAGGATTTCCAATAAAGGTCAGCTTGTGAGCCAGAAATGGTAGCTCACACATGTAATACAAGCACTTTGGAGGCCAAGACAAAGAGAACCACTAGGAAACAGAGCTACATAATTAGTTCAGACCAGCCTGGGGTAAATACCCTCAAACAAGCAATTGATTACTTGCTTCTTGAGGGAAAGGCTTTACTCACTCTTTACATTAGGGTTAATAATTGTTGTGATGAAATACCATGACCAAAAGTGACTTGGGGAAGATAGGGTTTGTTTTGCTCATAGTTTCATATAACAGCTCATCATCAAAAGCAGTGAGGACAGGAAGCTGGAGGGAGGAGCTGATGCAGCAGGGCGTGAAGGAGTGCTGCTTATCTGCTTCCATGGTTTGCTGAGCCTGTTTTATTATAGAACCCAGGGCCACCAGCCCAGGGATGACACCACCCACAATAGGCTTGACTTCCCCCCCCCCGCCCGACATCAATCAGTAATTAAGAAAATACTCTACAGAGTTGCCTACAGCCTTGTCTTATGGAGGCATTTTTCTCAATGGGTTCCCTCCTCCCAGATTATTCCAGTATGTAAGTCGACATAAAATTAACCGGCATACTCAACTTAAAAATAATGTGAAACGTAACTTAAATAATTCAGCTGGGAAGATAACTCAGTCACTAAAGTGCTTGTCATTGCAACCATGGTGATTGGACCTCCATCCCCAGAAGGTGTATAGACAAGCTGAGCATGGTAGCCTGTGGGCATAACCTCATATCTTGGAAGAGGATTCCAGGCTTGTGAGAGTTTGTCTTGGGGGTTTAGGGTTGCGCAGGGGAATGGTTAGATGTCTCAGTTACTAAGAGGAAACATGAGATGACCCAAAGTCAGACAGAACACTCACAAAGAGAGCCAAGCATGGCTGTGTACATGTCTGTCAAGCAGCACTAAGGGTAGCCAGCAGAAATAAGAGGATTGCTGGCCACCAGCCTGCCTCCCAAGTCAGTGAGAGGCTCTGCTTTGAGGGAGTAAGGGAGAGTGTGGTAGAGCAAAATACTAGACATTCTGGTCTGCTCACTCCTGCTGTCACACAAGTGCACAGAACTCCCAACACACACAGGTCCATATAGCCCCTCACTCACCCACACAAAGGTTGATGGTGCCCACAGAATGGTGCTACGGGTTGTCTGACCTCCACATGTTTGCAGACATAGCTTTGCACTCCTCCCCACCGTGCACAATAACAACCTTTCCATTCTAGCAATGAGAACACATTAGCAGAGTGAAGTTGTTGCTGGTTTTTTTTTGTTGTTTGTTTGTTTGTTTGTTTATTTGTTTGAACTGGTCTTGCTATGTATTGCTGTCTGGCCTGGAACTCACCATGTAAAAGAAGCCAGCCTCTAACTCAGAGATCCACCTACCTCTGCCTCACAAGTGCTGGAAATAAAGGCTTACACCACCAAGTCTGGTTGAGAGTAGACTCTAAAAAAAAATATTTTTTTAATTACAGAATTATGTTCAACTATGAAAAACATTAAATAAAAAGCATCTACATTTCTCCACCTGAAATGCAACATTAATTTTTATGCAGCCTCTTTTCCCTAGATCCTTTCTTTTCATCACTCCTGCAGAATTTTCCTTACAACGTTTTATAAGAAAGGAGTCACTGTGTCCTAATGATTTTTCTGGAAAATCACATGGGGAAAGTACATTATTTTACCTTTTCATCTTCCAAGTGGCAACATGGGAAGGTAGAGGTTATTTTGCAGAGGATTAGTAAGTGAATGAACATTAAATAGTAAAGATCCATCATCATCATTGGTCCTAGGATTGTCTCTCCAGCCTTGCGTATGCAGGCACTCTACTGCTGAGCTACAGTCCTAGCTCCTTGTTCAGTTTGTATTTTAAGATAGTCTCAGTAAGCTTCTCAGGCTGGCCAGGAACTCCAGCATAGGCAGCATTTGAACTTACCATCATGCTGCCTAGCCTCCAGAGTAGTTGGTATTATAGGCCTGTGCCATGAGGCCCTACTAGACTTTTATTTATTTTTTTTCGTATGATATATTTTGGTCATATTCTTCTCCCACCCCTAAACTCTTCCCACTCAACTTCAGATTCTTTCTCTCATAACCAAAAATACATGGGCTCTATTTTGTGTTGACCAACTATTTATGAGCATGTGTCCTTTCCTGGGATGTGTTTGATATACTCTGTCACTCCATTGAAGAAAAACTTTTTATCCCTCCCAGAAGTTATCAGTTGTAAATAATTTCTTTGCTAGTGGTGGGACTTTGTGTTCACTTCCCCTTCTCTGTGCTAGGATTTTGTCTGGCTTGAACTTGTACAGACGTGTGCCTGATGTCACAGTCTCTAAGTTCAAGTGTGCATCAGCCCTGTTGTGTCTGGAAAATGCTCTTACAATCTTTTACTTCCTCTTCTACATCTATCTCTGAGCCTTTGTGTATGGCTTTGATGTGTTTTCTCCTTGAAACTGAGTGTTCCAAAGTCTCTTACTCTGTATGTTGTCTAGTTATGGCTGTCTATATCAACTACTATCTACTGCAAGAAGTCTCTCTGATGAGTGTTCAACAACGAAATGATCTGTGCGTAGTTAGGAGTCATTTTATTTCTATGTTTATTTGGAAAAATAATTTTAATAGGGCTTTCCTTGGGGTATAGGTTCCATCTCATAGAGCTGGCCTTAAATCCAATCAAAAGGTGGTTGGCTACTCCCATAACATTTGTGCCACTATTACACAGTCAGTAGTTGTACCTTGCAGAAAGCTGCTATTATAGCTCACAGGGTTCATAGCTGGATGAGATTAATGATTACTTTTCTCCTGCAGTAGTGTGTATCATACCATCCAGCACTATAAATCTGGTCACTTGGGGCAAAGCTTCTAGTTGAGCATCAGCTTTATTTCTCTATATTCAGTGACATAAATATGTAGTATCTTCAGCAATAGGGCTTTGCTGTCAGGTTGTGGAGGGTAAATAGTAGCATTGGCAATACTGGCTAGATTTCTTTACAGTCTAAAAATGTTCAGTGTTTTTGCTTTTTCAGTTTTCTATTTTACTTTTGAGCGCCTCTGTGGTATCATTTTCTTTTTATGCCTCCCATTTTGCTAAGCCCCTAAACATACATTTACTAAATTGCACTATTCTCTGTGTTCTGTAGTTGATCTCCTATTCTTTTTTTTCAGTTTAAGGCATATTTGAATGTTAGCTGTGACACTGAAAGATTATGTAATGCTCTTGGCTACAGAAAACAATCTTGAACTTTGCACATGTTTCCAGCACAAGTGTGTTTGGCTTTACCACCACTTTTTCTCAACCTTGTTCATGTAGTGATGTGTAGTAAAATTGTAATAAAAGGTTAAATTAAAACTAAAAGAATGTGTATTCTGTTATGTAAAAATATATTATTAATGAATGAATCTTGTATTAAATGTAGAGACAGCTTCCCCCCCCAAAAAAAACCCAGTATATTAACTTGGACTTTAGAATAGTTAAGCTTAGAGGATGCTTAGCAGTGGTGCTATCGTAGATGTCACTAAGAAGCAGTATGTACTACACAAGTGAGGTTCTCAGTACATGCATGAGAGAGAGCTGAGATATGGAGAATGAGAAATAATCTGTTTCCATGACCTGCCCAGATGAAACCATTGTAACAAGTTTTAATTGACAGCAGACACTCATATCAACATCAGTGCTGATGGATGTTGCTAATTTTTACAGGTTAGTAAATCATGATGTATTCCATTATCTTGGTACATTATCTATGGATGGGATAGGTAGTTCTCACCTCTGTTGATGTACCTCTCATGGATAGTTGATCTTACATGGTTTCTTCCAGTGCTTATTTTATGTGTTCAGCTCTTTCAGCTTATCTGGATTGTTTTAAAGCTCCGTACCAAAACTTAGGACTTTAGAATGGAAGAGTAAAAATATTTGTACCCTATTGTGCCTGAAATTACCCGAAACAACTGGAAAATAGGAAATGGGTACAAATACATCTTCTCCAAGACAAATATTGCTGTAACCCCAAACTGAAATATATGAGAAAGGATTGTCAAATGTAAAAAGAAGATGCTTGTAGAAAGAGATCTCAACCCTGATAGAACAGAGACATGGTTCTTCTGTTTACAGTGTGTCAGGACATGAAGGGAAGTTGGGGAGCATCCACAGATGTTAGGCAGCATGAACTAGTAAGAAGAAAAGCAGACAATGTACTCACTATGCACTGTCCATACAGCAGCAAGATGGAGGCAGAGAGTGTCAGACTCCCTGTTTCTGACATTGTGAAGGTGTAATGCTTTAACTCTTTCTGCGTCTAACATGTACTCTGTCTTTCTCACATGCACACATGTACTTACTATTCTGTCAGCTGTTCCCTCCTACCCAAGTATTCTTATGAATAACTGATAGTTGGTCTTGACCTCACTGTGTAGCCTAGGCTGGCCTTGTACTCACTGTCTCCCTGCCTTAGCATGCCAAATGCTGGTGGTAAGGCCATGTACAGCCAGACTGTCTACGTATAAATAAGTTTGTGTGTGTGCATGTATGTGTGTGTGAGTGTATGTCCTGTCAGTAATTATTGAAGTTAATTTTTTTCCATATTGGCTTTTTTTTTTTCTTTACAGAAGTATCTTTTTATTCACAAGAAACAAGATTCTTCCTGTTCCATGAAGAAGATGAAAACAACTGGGTTATTGTTAAAAACCATTCAAGAAAACACCATAGACCAATGAGTAGAATCAATAAGAACGTGATCTTGGCCCTGTTAACACTGACAAGTTCTGCATTTCTGCTGTTTCAGCTGTACTACTACAAGTACTATTTGTCAGCAAGGGTAAGTGTGTCTCCTTCTTAGCCGGTATTGTGGCTGTGTGTTTTCTTAGCATATTTAAATTTCAGTACAGAAAATTAATAATGTGTAATTTTTAAAGAAACATTTCTCAGTGGGACTCTCATCTTTGCAGGCTGTTACAGGCAGTGTAGGATTACAATTAAATGTTTTTGTAATTATGCAATTAAATCAACAGTAATGTTTCAGGCTGGAGAGATGGCTCAGTGGGGAAGAGCACTGGCTGCTCTTCCAGGGGTCCTAAGTTCAGTTTCCAGCACCCACATAGTGCGTCATGATAAAGCGATCTAATGCCCTTTTCTGCCATGCAGTTGTGCATGCAGACAGAGCACTCATAAATTTAAAAAAAAAGTAATGTTTCAAATATCTATTTTTTGATTTAAAAAAAATACTACTCCTAAATAGTATCAGTTAAATGAAGCGCCACTGATAAGTAATTTTGATAACATATCAAAATTATTTTATCTGAGAGTATATATTGATTCAGAATCTACTAGAAGAATTGCAGTGTAACTTACCTTTGTTGCTACACAGCTTTCCAGGATCTTAGGATAGATCTTAGGATACCCTGAGTCGGTTGTGGAAGGCCTACTTCTCCTTATGTTTGGAGCATTTTATAGATGTCCACTTGGCCACTTATTTAGATGAGTTTAGATTTTTCTGTGATCTACAGATGAAATCAGTCTAATTATCTAATAATTCAAGATAAGGAACAAATATACTGTATTTCATAGAGGAATAGGCTTGACAGTAAGTAGCTCAGGTTTTTTAAATAACAAATTTACTTTGTTTGGATGTTCTATCAGGGAGCACAGCTACTCATATGCCTTGGACCCAAGAATGGTCCTTTTTCTGAGGGAGGTTGACCTCTTTGACTGACTGAGTGTTCAGCTTCAAGAGGGACAAACATGGAACAATGAGGGAGGAAGGGGATACCTGTCTGGCCAGCCAGATCAGTCCTAGAAATCAGTGTGGTAGACAGCAGCGTGAGATCGCCATCATATCCTGAACACAAACTCTAGTAGAATGGTAGCCCAGTGATCATTCTGTGGTCTCTAATCAAGTACAGATATTCCTCAACTACAGTAAGGTTACCTCATAGGATAAAAACTATATTTAATATGCCTCACCTACTGGATAGCATAGCTTGGCATAATACTCTGTGAAATATTATAACATGGCTGATAGCTCCACAGCATCGTAAGTACTGAATAGCCTGTCCAGGAAAAGATAAAATCCCAAACTGTGCAGTGCATAATACTTTTTCATATCATTGTAAACTCACCCATCATTAGTTGGGAACTGTTCAGAGTTGGCTTACAGTTCATGCCGAGACAAGTTTCTAGGGAAGTTTCAACCATTCATTGTTTTTTTTTTTGTTTGTTTGTTTGGTTTTTTTTTTTTTTTTGGTTTATTTTGTTTTGTGTTTGGTTTTGTTTTTTCTTACAACTCCTAACAGTTTAATGTGGTTTAATGTGTGCTTACTTAATATATATTTACTGAACACTTGTTAATACACAAGGAATAGTAGGAAAACTGAGATTAAAAGGGCAAAGGTCATACTTCCTAGATACTCATAATTTGATAGTTGTAGCAGTAGCAGTAATTCTTAAATATGGGGTTTGAGTTCAAATCTTAGTTCAGTCATCTGGCTTTCAGCAAACCCCTTCTTTAAGCTTTGATGTCTTTGATTGGGACTCAGTAATGTTGCCAGCTTAGCTAGTCTAGTTGATGTGATGCATCACCTTAATGTGTCCTACATAGTATATGTTCACACATGATAGCTTCTGGTAGCTTCTGTTTCCTATAGACGGTTTACTCTATAATTTTAAAAATAAAGTTGAGAGGCTGGTAAGGTGGCTCAGTGGATAAGTTCACTTGCCCCCAAGCTGGGCAATCTGAGTTCAACTCCTGGAAGCCATACAGTAAAGAGAGAGAACCAACTCCTAAAAGTTGTCCTCTGACCTCCTCACATGAATGAATGAATGAATGAATGAATGAATGAATGAGTTAAGAAAGAGAGAAAGGAAGGAAGGAAGTTGAAGTAATTATTAGAGTTCTTACGAACCTATATTTTCACTGTTTTATAAATGAGTTAACTAGAATCTAGATAGAGTGTTTCTTGCTCATGTTTAACGAAGTTGTTGCCTTTACTCATAGGGCCATTCTGACGTGTAAGTAAAACTCTTTTTAAGCAGAATGTGTTCAGATTGGCAGATAAGCAATGAAACTGCGCTCAGAACACTGCCGGGCAGTTGAAAACATTGAGGTTGTTGGTTAAGTAAAGACAGAGCACCAAGTGAGGCAAACCTTCCATGGTGCTCTCTAGTCAGATGAACCACACCAGTGCCCTTAGCATGACTGTTC